>NW_026087631.1:53245472-53817755 GCF_022539395.1 Myiozetetes cayanensis | reverse complement strand
CTGGTGTGCAGTGTTCTGTTTTGTTTTTTTCTTCCCTCAGGATGCATTATAATCGTATGCAAAATATTTAAAATGCCAATAAGACACCTGCTAAACCAAATATTTTGGGTAGGCTATTCTATGCTTAGAGGTAGAGATTCAGTCCCATAATTGTAACTAGCCAGATTGTACCATTGCAGTCTCTGAGCAGCCTTACCAAAATTAATAGGATGACCAGAAGTATTAGTCAGCATGAAAAATAACATCACAATCTGGCAATATATCAGTTAAAACAAGTTGGACAGACTCAGGCTGTATTGATATATGTGGCCACACTAAAGGCTGCTTTTTATGCTCCTACTAGCAGGAAAGTTTATAGAACCATTTATAAACTGTGATATTGCACTAAGCAAATACAAGTATCAGACTCCCTCTTACTATGGAGCGTACAGATGTCCGAGGCAGTAGAGGGGAAAGAGGTGAGTGGAATCTGCTCAGCACTCACAGCACGCTGCAGTGAATGTGAGATAGTATGCCTCTCCAACAATTATGCAGAAAACACCATGGACTACACCACCACCTTTGACATTTCTACCTAAGCTTTCTGAAGGATTTTACCATCTACCCATCTGAGAACTAGCCCTGAAAATCAGACAAGCTTGTGCCATAACTTCACAGACCAGGATCTGTCTGCATAGCACATAGATGTGTGCAGGTACTGAGAGCTCTCACTCACTTGATTCTTGGACATCAGTTAAGGAAGCAGAAAAACAAGAGATGTACTCCCAATATAGCAGATATGATGCTGATGAACTAAAAGGAAGCATTTATGGGTGCAGAGTCCCCTTCCACAAGATTTTAGGTGATGTTTGAGGTGGAAGAGATTTCTGCCATTACACAAGTAAAACCTAAGCCTTTTTATTATTATTTATTTATTTATTATTTTTATCTTCATTTTTGGCTAGTATTTCTGTACATCTTCTGCTTAGTTTTATTGAGGCTGGGTTCAGAGGCAGCACTGGGAGAATCTGGGAAAAACAGAATGCACACAGAGGACAGTGATAGAAATGTGTGTCTTTAGGACTCTGGAAGTAGAACCTTTCACTGGAGATATTTTAAGTACCCCAAACAGCCTGGAAAATTTTTCTAGTACACCACATATCCCTACCAAGTATTTTGAAGAAGGGATGAATCAACTCTTTCCAACCTTTGTCTCTTTGTCTGAGCTGCCATCACTGGGAACTCTGACTCCTCTCTGAATCAATACAAATGAAGGGTTGACACCAGGGTCACCTTCTGAAGGGATGGCATTGCCACCACAGGAGGTAGACAGAGCCCACCCTGACCACGCATTTAGCACTGTGGCTCAACACATCCCCACATGTCAGATTTATCTGGATATGCTGTTTTCTGAAATCACCAAAGAAAAAGCAAAGAGTACCTGAAGTGATTCCTACAGTAGACAGACCATTGCTAGTGAGGAATACATTATAAATATATATTTAATAAATGCTGTGGTTATTATTATAAACATAAATCTAGGTGAAAATCTAAGGCATAAAGTCTTCCTTAAAGGTGTGGTCACTGAGTATTCTGGAATTAAACTTTTCCCATCGTTGCATACAGACACCCCATTGAAAGCCTTGAGATTAAATGGGTATAAGTCTAAGTTTAACATATTACAGATGTGTATATATATTAAGAACATTGGATACATTGTACTCTAAAATTCTTTTTTACTTATGGTGTTTTTTCAGCACTTATGATTACTTGCAATAATAAAAAATACTATCCCACAAACTGCACGAAGATCATATGACATAGCAAGGACACTGTCATCTATTTCATGATTTAATATCTGAGACACTTAGGTAATTTGCGGTCTTTGGACATCCAAAATGATATCAACTGTGCAAAGTGTCAAACCACTCAGTGCATAAAACTAACCAAGTCTAGGAGTAAAGGGCTTCAACCAGCTTTGCTGAAGTCAACAGAAAACCTTCTCTGTCGACTGCAGGGGATATTGGTAAGGTCCATATTTAGTTCATTTTGACTTAAAAGAGAAGGCAACATGCTTTTCAGAGATTCTGCCTGCGCTGTTCGACCAGTTCACTGGCAGTATGGTCCACAAAACACTGAGCTTCAAGAGTTTCTTGCTGGTTATTCTTTTACTATTCATCTCAGAAGAGAGGTGAGAGGAGCTGCTGTGCCACAGGACTGGGGCAGTACTGCCTTGCTGCCTTTGTTCTGCACGTCTCCATCTCCTCTCTGACTCCCACTCAAAGGATTTTATCTTTAGTGTACACTTTCTTGGTCTGCAGGGGATGTTTTCCATCCTGTGCTGGACTGCACCACAGAAGCATTAACATCTCAGCCAGGATGTCTATCCAGTTGATACTGTTTAGTTTAACCACATACTAGAGATCTGGGTGATACACAATTTGGGGGATATATATAACTATAAACCACTAGCTCCGTTTTCTAAATAGTGATGAGAAAATTCTTTCGAATACATTTATGATAGAAAGACAAAAACAGCTGGTTCAGGAAAAAAATTATTCACCTAAAATTTTTACCAAGAAGTAAGAACACAAAGGAATGTGCCCAAGGACCAAGTTGTTTGTAGTGGGGACTTACATCCCTCCAACAACATACCAGAATTTCATGCCATAATGATAAAACTGGTGCTGTCTACAGTCAGCCCACCAAATGTTGTGCAACAGTAGGAGATACACCCCAGCCTCAGGTGCTGGTGAGTGACTTCTACTGAGTTCAGATAGAGGCACCATAAAATTGTAACCACGAAACTGTGGAAGTAAACAGCAGCTTGCCCCCAGCTTCCAGAAAGCTAGACTGTGTCTCGTTAGGGATCACTGGAACATGAATGTGATAATCTCCTACTGTCCAGATTCCTTTCAACTTTTCTTTGCCTATACATCACATATCTCTTAAAATCATTGAAACTATCATATATTAAAAGCAACATAGTGCAGAGATTGTCAATGTGCTTCAATAAAAGGAAAACGTTTTTGGGACCTAAAAATAAATGTTTACCTAGTCAAGAATAAACTTCAATCAAATTTTTACTTTTTTTCTTTCTTTCTTTCCTTTTTGTTTTGTTTTGTTTTTCTTTTTCTGCAAAGGAACTACTTTAAGCCTGGAACAGATACATTAGTAAAGTTCTAAGAGTAATAAGATTTTTATTGTAACTGAACAGTAAATAACATGAATGTAAATCAACAAATAAGGTCTTCCTTTTACTTTTGCAGGAGTAGAATGTGCCCTCCAATACCAGGACATCTCTTTACAAGTCAGGGGCTGCTCTGTATTAAGGCTGCTGCCCAGCAGCGAGTAACATGCATGGGTACTAGCAAAGGTAGAAACGTCACTGTACATTATTTGAGAACTCTGTTCCATGATATATCATAATAATAATGGACAATAATAAATGATAGTCCTTAGCTCTCTCTTTTGGCTGATTAGTTCTAGCTGAGTCAGAAAAGAACAAGTCTCATTTTTCTAATGTGTGCTTTTGTGAGGTCAATAGAGAGACTGTTATAGAGAGGTAATGTGAGCTGGGTCGTGTGTGCCGATTCTGGAGCTTTATTGTGTCCCTGCTATGTTAATTAGTATTAGGAACATGATGGATCGGCAACACATATACTTTCTGAGTCTTAAACCAGCCCTGAGAGTTTAGCACTCCATTAGTTACACATCACAGGAACTCAGGGATGTTTACTCAAAAAAGTATCACTTACAAGAATGAAACATTCTAATTCATTCCTGATAGGGGCTGTGAGGGACACCTAGCCCACATTCAGATCCTGAGGGAGATGCTGCAGCCAAGCCCAGGGTCACACTGGGAATTCCACATCAAAGGTCTCTCCGAAGCATCTCTCAAGGGAGCGAGAGACAGAAAATCACCAGCCTGGACAAGCAGAAAATTTCTCTCCACAGCTTATCTAGTAGAGAAGGTAAGAGCAGGGAGTTTGGTGAGAGATGGGAAGACACATCTCTCAGCAAAATTCCTGCACAGAGGAGAAGGCAGAGGAGTAGATAGTTGCCTTCCCCTGGCCCCAACAGCCCCCTCTCCCCAAGAAATGCTACCATACCAGCCAGCAAAAAAACCTCTCCTCTCTGCAGTCTGAAGGTCCATATCAGCATGGGAGCACAAGTATACAAAAGAGCCTCAGTCCTTCTCAAGGAGCCCAGGAGAAATGGTAGCAAGAGATGCTGAATACAATTTTTCCACTGTCAAATCCTGCTATGCACCAAATAATATAAAAACCTCTGTGCCCTGATGATGTGCCTCCCTGGAGAAATTCTTTGAAGTTTCCTGCCCTTCAGTAGTGTGGGAGAAGGTCATCTGTCCCACATAGTTCTTTCAAGGAAGCAGTGACCTCCAGAAGACAACAACAAATCTCTTCCCCCCTTTTTTTTTTTTTTTTTTTTTTTTTTTTGGTGCAATCTTTGTGTTTTATTACCTAGCAACCTCAGGACTCTCAGGTACAGCTGCCTTCCCTCCACACACCTTTATTCCCCATCCCAGTCTTCTTCATCTCAAACCTGGACTGACACACTAATGTTTGTTTTCTTACTAGCAGTCTTAAAAATTCCATCACGAAAATCTGCAAGTATGACAACATAACTAAAGCAAAAAAAAAAAACCAAAAAAAAACCAAAACACAACCAAAACCCAACAAAATCATCTTCACCATCCAGCAGATCAGTCAGTAGCTACCAATTTTCCAGCCATTCTGTAGTGCTGATTTTGGCAAATGTCCTACAACAACTTTGGGTTCTGAACATATGCACTGGATTACCCTTCATCATTCCAGTTACAGTCTTTAGTAATTAATAATTAGCAGAGTGGGCCCTCGTAGAGCCATGGACCTGATGCTGGCCTCAAAATGTAAATTCAAATGGATGATTAGAATCAGAAAAGAAACATCAAAACCACTTCCATGCTGTCACTGCATTATTTTAACTCTACAGACCATGATTCTATAGGGAATTGTGTCTGTGCAATCTGACTGAGACAATTTGAGTTAAATATTCATACACCTGAAAGGGATCTCTTTGTGTGTCTTCCCAGTCACATAATCTAATCTATGGACAAACCCACTTTCTCTTATGTTCATTTTAGTGTCCTCAGTGATGCCAGTACATTCACAAGTATCATGTGAAACAGGCACAGTCTTGATGATCTTGTCATTCTGGCAGTCAAAAAGAAAAGTTACTTTAAATTGAAAGATAAATGTAGCTACTCTATAACTGGTGGGTGCAAAAAAATTTTCAATATATGAATATTTCAATATATTTTTTAACCATGTTTTGACTGCAAGCATACTCTAAGGACTGCTCTGATTTTATTGGTTTTATTTTAATGAATAAAAGGAGTGTTGACATTGTCCACAAAAAAAAGCTAAGAGGCAATTTGGAATAATCAAAAAACGACAACATCTAAAGGGATATTTTTCAGGTCTGTGTCAGATCCTACAGCATACAGCATGTCATCATAGCCTGTCTACCTTTCAAGCATCTTAACTGCCATAAATAACACACCCAGGACAAGCCAGATGTGCTGGTAAAAATAACCAATTAGTTATTTTTACAGAGAAGCCAGATCAGCATGTGGCAAGGCACTTTAGCACTGCAGATCACTTTTCCATCTCTTAGTACATCAGACAAGAATGATCAAAATCAGGAGTACGATGAACACCTCTCTCAGTCCGCTTTCAGGCAAAGCTGTTCTTGCATAGCCAGGCAAATGTTCCTTCAGCTCTTTAATATTAGGAGTGCAATCTTAATAACTTGCATTCTGTATTGAACCTTGCACACTGCAACCCTAAAACTTTACAGCAGCTTCCAAGCAATGCCAAAACACAAGCAGGCAAGCCCAATAATAATCCTTTGCAGGATGCTGTGCTCTGTAGTCATTTCCTGTTTCTCACATGTAAGGGTAACAGACACAGCTAAAGAGGCTGAAATGGTCTTTATGGCTTGGCACATCTCTAATAAAACAAGAGCCTTGACCATATGAAGAAAGGGATAGTTCTGGGATATAAATACTGTAGAACTTGGGAAGTCCTGTGGCAAGGGGAACATCTGTTTATTACATTTTCCGGAGTTTTATTTTCAGTTGCTCATGAAAAAGAATCAGAACTTTTACCAGTGCAAACCATGCTCAGTCATAAACACAACACTATCCTTTTGAGGTACCTTGAGAATAACAAACCAGCAGCTTTACTACAGGGAAGTCACAAGAGACAGAAATCTGGGCACAGGAAAGACAGATTGAGAACAGGCCACATTTTATGAAGAAAGTATTTTACTTACAGGTGAGGAGATTTATTTTGTGTGAACATAGATACTTTAAGCAGCACGAAGGAAAATTTTGAGAAGAGCTTTTTGCAGTAAAACAATCTACACCAGAGTTCTCCAGAAAATCCCTACAACAATATTAACCTGCTGCCACTCATCTTGAGGAATGAGTTTGGGTAACATAAACTTCACTTCATGTTGTATGCTAGCGCAATACCACTACTGAATGAGAAAAGGATGTGTTCCAGAAAATGTTATTGTTAATGGGAAAATCAGAAAACACCACACTCAGCACTGAAGTCCATAAGGAATTTCACTTGAGGCTTTAACTGTCCTTGGTTTAGTCTTCATTTTATGTGCACTACTGAAAAGTGTTACATGCTGAACTCACTTCAATGTAATGCGATGCTGTTTTATTAAATATACCTTTGATGGGTCTCTGGATCAGCCAAAGACCTCAGAATGAGGCAAACAAAGAAAAGCAATCATTAGGTAAAATGAAGATCCTATTTAAACTCAAACAAACCAGACCAAGGCAGTTCTGTGCAAAAAGAGCACTGGTTGGATCTACTGAGAAATACGCAAATATGAGTTTAGAAAATGAATCCACTTCTGCAACTAACTGCCTTCCAAAATCTTGCATGTTGGAGACAGGCAACCGTCTTCTCCACAGAAACTTTCATATGGAACACTTGTGGCCTGAGCATCAAAGGAATTCACAAAGGCCCTGGAATATGGTAGCAAGGCCAGAGCAGAGCATCATGAGTGTCCTGTACTGCTTATTTCCTGAGCATAAAGCACAAGAGTGAAAGCAAATTACATGAAAAGTATAATATGTTAGTGCCATCTCTGCCAACACTAATGATTTGTTAAAGTGCATGATAATTGCTTGAATGCAGAGAAAATGTCCCAAGACATATTCTTCCCATATTTCAGGAAGGTTACCAAAGTCGCTGAATCTTTTTTTTCCAGTATCTAGAGCTATAATAGGAACCAGCAGAAGAGTAGTGGTGACGGGAAATTCCTGTGCTGATTGAATGGAGGGCTTAGCTGGAGAGAGATGTACAAGAAATGTTGGTGACCTGCAGTTTCCACAGCTCCCTGCCTCCTGACAGGCCAATTCCTACACTTACTCCAGACACAGAGATGGTATAAGATGGTATAAGAGTACAGTATATAGAATCATAGAATCATAGAATCATAGAATCATAGAATGGAAGGGGACCTCAAAGATTATCTAGTTCCAACTCCTCTGCCATGCACAGGAACACCTTCTTCCAGGTTGCTCAAAGCCCCATCTGATCTGATCTTGAACACCTCCAGGGATGAGGCACCTCCAGCTTCTCTGGGTAACCTACTCCAGTGCCTCAACACTCTCACAGTAAAGAATTTTTTCTTAATACCTAATCTAAACCTACTCTTTTTCAGTCTGAATTCATTCCCCCTTGTCCTGCCACTAAACGCTCTTGTAAAAAGTTCCTCTCCATCTTTTCTTCAGGCTCAGGTACTAGAAGGTCTCAGTTAGGTCACCCTGAAGCATTCTTTCTTCCAGGCTTAACAAAACCAATAGTCTCAGCCGTTCCTCATAGGAGAGGTGCTCCACCCCTCTAATCATCTTGGTGGCCTCCTCTGGACTCGTTATAACTGAACGCCACACATTTTATTTCCATTCTACTTCACTAGATGCTACAATTTGTGAAGGGGAAAGGATGACAGAGAGTCCAAGCTGTTTCTCTGCTGACAGCTTTAGTCCAGATCTGTAACTACTTGTCTCCCACTTGGAATTTCTCAGTCCCCTGCTGGCTCATTGTACCAGCACTCGTGGAATTCACTAGATATGCCAAATCTCACAGTCCTAATTGTATTCTAACATGTGTGGATAACATGATTTCATTTGCTCCTGTGCACCTAAGACATTTGTCATGATATTTAAGCCCAAGTACACCCAGCATCAGAAGTCCACAATCAGGAGGAGCAGTGCCTAAACTGGATTTCTAAAACTTGTATTAATACATACATATTTCCAAACATAAAAGCTGCTTTAGACAGAGGGCATGACTTACTGTTTCATATTTATTCAGCTGTGCTATCAGAAACAGCAAGTAGGGAGTTTGGCTTTTTTAAGCAGGTACCTTGATTATACATAGCAAAGAAAACAGAAAAAGCAGTGTTTCACAAACCAGAAAACATCTCCACCAGCAAATCAAACCCATATTACCTGTTCCTCAATTCAAAATTGATACCTTAGCGTGTTCCAAATAGCAGGGCAGTTGGGATATTTTCAAGGTAGAGAGAATTAAATTCAAGCCTAGCAAGAGGACTACTTCACAGACAAGACATAACAAGGACTGTTTGTCATGACAAGAAAGATAGTTTAGGAACATTCCAGTAGATACACTTGGCCTTACCACAGCCATTATCACATTTTTTTTGTCTATGTTTGTCATTGGAGAATGTGATACAAATGTGATGGCATTAGTCTTACTTTCCAGGCAGACCTACAGTTCATCCTCTGATGGAGCACACTGAGTAATTCTAGTATGGACTATAACCAAGAGAGCTGAAGACAACAAGTAGCAAAAAAGCAGCTTGAAATGTCCAAGACAGAGGTAAATGGGAAAAGGCCTACTTCTTCATATCAAAAAGCAACTAGCAACTTATGGTCCAGCACAGAGGACCTCAAGCATAGACATTACCCACATATATACTGACATTGCTAGACATTTCTGGACTGATCAGACATTAGTTAACTTTGCTCCACTGTTATCATTCAGCTGCATAGTAGCAAGAAAAAATCAAATTTTGATTACGTACTGAGGAAAAGAATAAGTTTCTTGAATGATAAAGGAGAAAGGCAATATCAAGTGTCTTGAAACGCTAATACACTAGATGAGCCAAAGTTTTGTCATATGGATTTGTCCGAATTTCAGCTGGGCTAGAGTTAATTTCCTTTTCAGTAGCTGATATGGTGCTCTGTTTTGGATTTAGTAGAAGAATATGATAACACAGTGATGTTTCAGTTATTGCTCAGTAGTCAAAGACTTTTCAGGTTCCCACGATCCACCAGAAAGAAGGTACAAAAGAATATGGGAGGGAGCATATCAGGGATAGGTGACCTGAACTGGCTAAAGGAATATTCCATAAATAGAACAACTTCATACTCAGTATATAAACTGGAGGCAGCTGTCCGGGAAGGCCCAGTCACTGCTGGCAGAACAGTGTTGAGTATCAGTCAGTAGGTGGTGAGCAATTGTATTGTGCATCACTTTTTCCTCTTGGATTTCACAGAATCACAGAATATTCTGAGTTGGAAGAGACCCACAAATATCACCAAGGTCAACTCTTAAGCGAATTATCCATAAGGAGACCAAGCCCATGACCTTGATGTTGTTAGCACCATTCTCTAATCAACTCAGCTAGTTTCTTTTTCTTTCTTTCTTTCTCTTTCTTTTTCTTTCTTTTTCTTTTTCTTTGTCTTTCTTTCTTTCTTTCTTTCTTTCTTTCTTTCTTTCTTTCTTTCTTTCTTTCTTTCTTTTTCTTTCTTTCTTTCTTTCTTTTTCTTTCTTTCTTTCTTTCTTTCTTTCTTTTCTTTCTTTCTCATTCTTTCTTTCTTTCTCTTTCTTTCCTCTTTTTTTTGATTTCAAGTTTTATTATTGTCATTACTATCATTATTATTAGTAGCGATAATATAATGTTTTATTTGGTTTGAATTTTTGAACTGTTTTTATCTCAACCCTCAAGGTTCACTTTTTTTTCCCCTATCAGGGAGGGCCGGGGGTTGAGTGAGCGGGGGTGCATGGCACTTTGTGGCTAACTGGAGTTAAACCACGGCAGGCTTCCTCAAGTATTCCTCCTTCATTTTGGTGGGCCCACTTCCACAGCCAAACAGGATAAGCAAAACACGTTTGACATCTTCATCTTTTTGTGAGAGAGGAGTTCAAAGAGAAGCTGTGTGTCTGTGTGCATGCATATGCATGCAAGACATGCGGACACTCGCTGGCTCTGCCACCACGCCGCGGGAGCTCCGTGCTGACCGGGATAAGGCAGGGGCTGCGGAGAAGCTGGTGCCTGCCGTGGTGCCTGCCTCCTACCTTCAGGTCTGCATAAACAGGTCCGAGGGAGAAGTCCCGGTGACACCGCCCTGCCTCCTGCTCCTCGCCGCACTGAGCTGACCCCCAAAGCAGACCCCGAATGCAACCCTGGCCGAGCTGCCAGAGCCACGCAGAATTAGGGAAGGACAGACCCATCCCTCCTGGTTATAATGTCGTACCGTCATTCGGCCACAGCATCATCCAGCCCGAGCGGCGCTCAGCGCTGTGACCGCGCTGACACTAGGTGGGGCCATCGGCCAGGGGGACCGAGCTGGGACGGGGACAGGAGCCCGGGGTCACAGCGTCGCCTTCTCTCCTGTCCCCGTCCCAAATGAAATGTCGCTCCTTAGCCCTTATAAATCCACCCAGTACTTGGCTGAAACACCGCCAGACTGCTTTATTTTATGTGAAGACCAGACCATGCTTTTGATGTCCAGGTCATGTTGTGCAAGAGAGCGTTTACTTTAGGTAATTGTTTGAATAACATATGTTACACTCTCTGAATAATATATGTTACAATCATTTGCGACTCACTCTGTTTCCTGTAATCTCGGCTCAGGGATGCATTGAAAGACACTTGCAACTCCAGACATTTGGAAGGGGAAAATATAACCCATTTCCCAAGGAACTGTCAAATATCTTGTACACACGGTTCACATTTTCAACTGAACTTGTACTTTTCCAATTTAAGGAGGAGGAGGAAGGAGTCCTGGGCTGAAGGACTAGAGTCACCAGTTCTCGAGCATCAGTGGGGTGCTGTTGAAAGAAAAAAGCCATTGGAGTTCTTTCAGGCACTAACTTTAATCAGCTGCAGGTGAATTAAGACCAGGTCACAGTAACTAGGTGTCGGCTTGCATTTTCAGGCCTCAAAGTGTGTAAAAACACTTCACTGCTGTGAAGGAGGTGAGGAACCAGACCTGAGCCACTACGAGCAGGATGGTGATGATTGTATTGCCTCTTGCACATGCAACACCACAGTTATTTCTCCTATTGCCAGCCCAATGAGATAACAGAAAAAGTGAAAGTCTGTTAAAACAACACAGAGCAGTGACGACCAAATCAGGAAATATGAATGCCAAACAATAATTTCACAGGGTGTTTCTTTGAGTTTTAATATGTTAAAAAATATACCAATCACCTGGGAATTAATCATAGCTTTTCATAAGTATACACCACACCAGTCTGTTAAAATCTCATGGGTGAACTTTCAGGAAGAGGAGTGAGGCATGAGCACAGCCACACAGGGAGATCAACCCCTTTCACCTCCTGACTCCTGGTATAGATCACATTGTTCCCTTTTCAAGGCAATGGCAATGTGGGAATAGACTCTGATAGCTCAGGCTTAGGCATGGGAAAACACCACTCCCCAGAAGCCACTGAAGGTCAGAAATTATCCCTTCCCTCCTCCCTCCCTGATTATGTGTTTCAAAGTTCTGCAAAACAACCCCAAATCCCACTCGTTCACAAGGCCTGCAGGGATTGATGCCTGTATTGTGTTCGCCCAACAGAGGTGAGAATAGCAGAAGAGAAGAATGTGTGAGTGAGCAGAACTAATCCCCTCTTTTTCTGAAGCCTTGGAAATATTATCATATTCTTTACTGTATTTATATTTTGGGGAAACATTCAAAACAAATTAACTTCTCCCCCACAATGCCTTGTCCCTGGTAATTAACTATTTGGCAATAGAGGTAAAAGAAGAAAAATTCATGTGGCCAAATGTTCCTTTTGTTTAGAACTCTGCAGGCTATTAAGGGGAAGAAAGCAACTACAGGAGAAAAAGCAAGGAAGAAAATTCATAATTTACACATAGTTGACCATAATTGTACTAGGGACTAAGTCATATAGTTTAAAATGTAATAGATGGCCTGTGAGTTGGGCCAAATCTATGAAGGGTATTAAAGTTTCCTGAAAAGGGTTTTGCAGTAAGTATGGAGCCATGCAGAACAATCTGTAGTTTGGGAACTGTTCCTCTTGAGAAAGTGTTGTTTTTCAATATGAATAATATGTAGCTGTACTAATATTAAGCATTGCCCTTATTTTGCTAAGGAAAAAGGCAGGTTCAAGGTGAGAACCCACTGATTGCTGTTACCATGGAAGCTGCTAGCTGTGCAATGTGAACATCTTTGAGCACTCTCCTGTTCCTAGTCAGTGAGGCAAGAGATTAATATGCAGAGGTAGAGAAACAGAAACCTACATTTTTATCACAGCACTCCCTCAGGTACAATACCCCATCAGAATTGCTTCTGCACCCCTTGTCACATCAGTCATGTAGCCCTTATAAATGGCAAAACCATCTACATTTGACAAGTAGCAAGGAAGTATGTCTCTCTCTATTTCTGAGTATTTCAACATCTCTTTTATATTTTTCTGTATATAGTGAATTTTATCTCACTCTTTCTGGTTTATATTCACTGTGACAAGAAGAAATCTCAGCAATGTGCAGGTAAGGCAGAGGGACTATGCTCCAAAGAAAGATGTTTCCAAAAGTGGGTTTGAGATTCGCTGCATGCAACAGAGAGGGAAAGTTTCTATCAGCTACCACAAGTGCTTTCACCATCATGTTGCTGCCCACACTGCTCACTCTCACACTGCCTTTCTTTTGTGACACATACCCACTCCTGAGGGGGCTGCAGCCTCCAAGCTGAGATGCATACTGCTGGCAGAAATGTCAGGCATGCTCAGCTTCCTTGGAGAGAGCAGCTGCTCCTGAGCCTGCACACCTCCCTGCCTGAGCCACACAACACTTGGAAGAAAGAATAGACTTCATTGTGTCTGAAATTCTGCTTTCTTACTGTTCCTCAACCTTTTGTTGACTGTTTACTGTCTTTAGGGAAAAGAAGGTTAATTAGTACAATTTTATCACAAGATTTCTGGTTTTGTCTAGGTGTTGCAGACAAGGCAGTTGGAACGTATGAAGTCCACATACTCAGAAATATGACAGGTAGGAAGAACCTAAGCAGTGTTTGCCTTAGGTCTCACAACTTTTTTCTTTTGTGACAGTGGCTTGCTCAGGGTTATCTCAGGACTAACCTGAGATTTTCAGGGGAACTCTCTTCCTGAAGGAAGTCACAGTTCAGCCATTGAAAAGCTATAGCCTCTCTCTAGGAGAGAAAAAATTAGAAACAAAATCTACTACTCTGGTAAATACTATGTTCTTCTCTCCTATTTACAGGGCACTTAAGCTTTTTAAGAATTTTCAGATAAAAACAATTAAATCCTTGTAGCACTTACCTTTATCCCTTAAGAACAGGGAAAAATCTTCCTTGGGTTAGAGGGCAGAGCAAGGATGTAATCTTGCAAAGGTTCCTGTTATCTATCTCAGTTTGATCTCCTGCACATCTTGCAAAGACATAAAGTACAATCCCAAGGTGCCGTAAATACTGTTTTTTCTGTTGCAGCTTCAGGAAAGCCTGGTCTCTGGCAGCAGACCTCCTTAAAGTACATCTCACTCCATAAATGCCAAATCTTCCTGTACATATGATTCCATCCTCTGCATGATCTGGTTACTGATAGCAATCTGAGGGTGTGATCCCTCACTTAAGGTCAGGATTCGGCCTGCATGCAGGCATGCTTGGCAACTAGCTGTGGCTGTGGCTCCCAAGCACAGCTGCTATTGTGGAAATTATTGAAATTAATCTCTAGTGAGGGATACAATTATTAACCAAGATTCCTGTTGCAGCAGGCATGCAACAGCCTGCAGGGAGTTGCTGAGTCATGCATGAAATCTGCCTGTGACAGTGCAGAATGCTGCAGGGAGCATGTTAACGAAACACCATTTAGGGTGAAAAGACTTGTCTTTGTTATCTTCCCGTGTGACTAGTGTGAGAATGTTAAAATACTGTATTAAGATATTTATTAAAGGAAAGGGAGAAGAATGATGCTTCAGAGTTATATGTCCACTAAAATTGAAGTTTAGATAGTATGCATTCAGAAATAATTTTATTTTCCAGTAATGACAATATGCAATATCACGTAAGAAATGAAATTGAAGAATTGATCTTATTCTTCAAATACAGGATAGCTTCAATATTAAAATTAACATATAAATTTAGCATCAATCTTATTTCCCCACTCACATCCGCTGAGTAAATGCACATAAAGAATGAATCACTGAAACAGTATACTGAGAGAATCAAAGTCATTTTTCAAAGATGTCAGCACAAATGTGAGGTGAGCCTGTTCACCAAGTATACAACAAATGTTGCAGAGGTGGCCCTTCAGACCAATAAGGAGGGCAAGTCAAGGACCCCTGGGGAAGCATCACCACCACCAGCAAGGGCAAGGCAGGGGATAGTTTTGGGCAGGACATCCCTATTTCTTACCCTTGCTCCCCTTCTGACTATTCCCTATGTCTACAGGTACGTGAGCTATCAGAGAAGGTGGACATTGCATTAGGGCTCTCCGTGGCATTGTTATTGTTATTGTTTACATCACTGTTGGCCTTAACCACATTGTCACAGCCAGAGGTTAACTAGGGGGTTTTAGCAGTGTGCCTCTGCAGTAGCAACCAGCCTCTGTAGAGCCCACTGCACAGGTCTCTGGTGGGCCTGGGGCCTGGACAAGCAGAGCCAGAGAGAGCAAGCTCAGAGCATTGCCCAGAGAGTAGACAATGGAATCACCCATCTGACAGGAGAAAAAGCAGTACCAGGGTACCCCAGAGAGGCTCCCTGGTGGCTGCTCAGCCAGGAGCAGGAGCTGTGCAGAGGCTGAAGATCTCTTGCTCCGAGAAAGACACAGTTACTTTAACACCCAAAAAGAAGACCCAAGGAAAAAAAAAGAAAATATCCCAACACCTCTTTGGATCCTGAGCTCCAGCAGAGACCTCACCAGGCTCAAGCCATCTTTCTTGATACTTGAATTCTTCTTTTCTTTCTTTGAGGCTTCTGAGCATCCACGCCTTGAGCTTCAGCCCTCCTCACCCCCATGTCCTCCCTTCCTCCTCACGTCACGAGGTTGCCCTCGTTCACCACAAGATGGAGCTGGGAAGCGCACGCTGTGGGTGCCCCCCGCGAAGGCGTTCCCCCGGGCCCGGAGGGGTGGAAATGTGGGGATGCTGTAGCCCCGACGGTGCTCCGCAGGCTCAGGACCAGCCCCGCCGCAGCCGGCTGCGGTGACACGGCTGCCACCGACCCCTGCACCAGCCTGCCAGTGCTGGGGCGGCCACTGTGCGCCCTGACGATGGGACACACAGGGCTCCAGCGAAAAAGGGGTTCCCTCGCCCCGCGACTGTCTGCCCCGAGAGGGTGGGAGCGGGTGGGCAGCCCCCACCACCACAGCAGAGGTCTATGGAACAGGTCCCAGCATGCTGTGGGCAGAAAAAGTTCCTGCCAACACACCAAAGGATCCTTAAAAACCACGTTTGCCTGTAGTGCTAGCTTGGAAAATATAGCCAGGGGAGCAAGGTAACATCTCCAAAATACCATTTTTTTAAAAAATTAATTGTCTGGGTAGCATTTTAGCTATTTTAGCAACATTTTATTGCATGGCTAAACAAAAATTATTGTTCAACACCAGAACTTGCATTTCTTATTTTGAACAGAGATACATTTCCTTTATTTCAAAAAAAAAAAAAAAAAAGTAACTGTGAGTTGAGTCAAGTTATTTTATAATACCAGAAGAGGATCATTTCCACTTGTTTTCTTTTTCAGAACACAACTTGTCAAAAGAGATAAAATTAAAAAAAATCATACCACCGAATCTGCATTTTTCACCGTAAGTGTGATAATAGTTCACTCTGTTTTAGCCATGGTGACCTTTCTTTGAAAGATGTATCACAATTTCAAGACGCCAAAATTCTGTTCTCTGAAAATCTGCAGGGCACAGTGTTTATGAGCTGTTGCAGGTCCCACTGTTCAGTCTTTCTGCTGAAGATGATTCAATCTCTGTGGCAAAACAAACAAACCAACCACAAAAAAATTCAAACCAAAACCCATGCAGATTTCATTTAATATACAGGGGTGCCTATACAAAGCTTTCTGCAGGAAGGAAATCTGCTCAAAATCAGAGCTCCTGGACCTAACTGCTCCTATATAGCCTTTGACACTTAATTTCTCCGTGGTGTTGTAGCACAGCATTTCACTACCTCATGCCTTTCTGTTTGCAAGATCAAACATATTTTACTTATTACTTTTCTCTCTGGAGTGGCTGTAAGATGAATTTGGTTACAAGTGCCACGTGAATGCAGGCAAATCTGTCAGTACACAATTGAAATTCTGCATTTAGGAAAATTTCAGATGCTTTCACATTTACACTTCCATAAAAGAATCTATTTATTTTCTTTCCTTCCTTCCTCTGCTTTTATGTGTTTGCTCTGTAGCATTACCAATAAAATGCTTTACTGAATAGCTCAGAAAGTTATGCAAGAAAAAGTATCTTTCTGTTAATTTATCCCCTAAGGAAAATAAAATCATTATTTTATTCTCCTTTTTGTGCGTGTTCAGTACCTTGATAAAATGAAAGATTCACTGTGTGCACAAGACTTGCAAAACAAGAAATGCCAAACGAGAACACAGGCATTCACATCAACAATGACACTGGATAACGTGCCTGAGATGTGTATATAACAGTTTTAAAGCGCATCTGCTTTAGGGTCCAGCTTCAGGGCAGCCTCAACACTTTTTTGAAGTGTGGGACTAATCCGTACACCTGAAAGGCCTGACAGTGGTTTCATCTGCATTCAGAGCTGTGTTTTGTACAAGTCACTTGTCAAGCATATGTTCTCAGTTGTGAGCAGCTGAAAAAATGGCACTAGAACCTTAACAAACTTCTAAGTGAACAGTTGACTTAGTGGCATTCCTCATCAGAAGCAATTCCTAATGTTACTCAGACACACATAAGATATGCAGTGTAATCAATGCATGCAATCATGCAATAAATTGTTCAAACCAATACTTTTCTACATTTAGGGAAGCTGCCATTTGGCTAAATATTATTTTAAAGACAGGCCTGCTATTACATTCTATTTCCTTTTTTTCTAATTCTACAGTATAGGAAAAAAATAGATGCTTCTGAAGCACTGAGAGAGCCTTTTGTTTTCTGCTTTTTGTGACTGTAGAAAGCTCTACTTTACTCAGCTGAGCTTGGAAGTGTCTGCAGTACATACTAAAGACCTCAGCTTCCCTGACAACAATATTTGTTTAATCTCAGTTGCAAGCTACTAGGCAGGGAAGCAGAACCTGGACTTGGAAAAAGAGGCTTCCTGTGACTGCAGTTGCTGGAGCTGGACATTTTAACCCTGGTTGAGGACTAATCAGCTCTCTGTCTTCAGAATGTATTTGCCCAGTATAAATGACATAAACCAAGATCATCATCTTAGTTTATTTTTCTGGAGTCCTTAGCATGCTACATTAACCTGACAATGCTTAATCTGGTGTTCATTTCACAATACACTTCATGCAATTCACAGCTGTAATTGGTTTTACACTGACATTACACATTTCGACCTAGCCATGGGAAAAGAATAACTCTTAATAATATTTCTCTGAAAAGTGTCCAAGCTCAAACGGCACAGAAGCAGCTCATGTTAGTTGCATGTGCATATTTCTTTCTTCTCCCTTTTCTTTCACTGCAAGAACGATCACTGACATAAGATTATAAGTTCCTTGTTTTAGTCCATTTGCAATTGAATTATGTTTATTTGATTTCTTATGTCCTGAGGAGTTCTCTCTTATAAAACAGCATTCAAGTATTCTAGTTTAACATCCCCATTTTTCTGAGTTAAGGAACAAAGTAGACCTTGGGCTTCTGTTTCCGTTATGAGCCTTCCAGAGTCCCATAACCGAGAGCCATAAAGTCTTCCTTTGCAACACACACTCAGCACTAAAGCCAGAGTATTGCTATTTGGCATTATCCAGTGAAGTGCAAGAAATTAAAAAAAGTTATGTCTTTATTGCTATAGTACAATACCAAGCAAAGTCACTTTTTAATACAATTGCAAGAGTTTTATAGAATATGTGTCCCTCCTCTTAGGGGCTAGTAGTTCAGCTGCACTATGAGTACCACTTAGCTATCACACATCAAATGTCAGTCTAAGAGGAAGTGTTGAGAATTCTTGAGTCTGAAGAATCAGACCTTTCCTCATATTCATCTTCTGTGTAAATTGGTTGCTTAGACACAATAGGACACCCATCATCGGGAATTGAGATCCTAGGATCCTCTGACGAGCGCGAAGGAAGTACAGGTGAGCTTCGGAAAACTGTGGCTGTGTTGCTAGAGAAAGGACTGACGTACTGGGACCGCAGCTGGTACTGCTGCTGCAGTGTCATGGTGTTCCACAGGGTGACATCATTGGGCAGGAACGGGCTGGACTGATTTCTTGCCAAAGTGTTCCTCAACATCAGTGGGTAGCGTGGTGGTTGAGGGAAAGGGTGCTGCAGAGGTACAGCCAGAGGATTTGGCATGACATTACTGGAATCAGCAGAGAATCTCAGTGTGTCAGGAACCCTAAATGCAGAGCCCACAGACCACTTGGAGGATGAAATAGGGTAGGAACTCAGCGTGTGTTCAAAAATGTGCCCGTTGGAAGGCAAAACAAGACCATCAGATTCTGCAGAAGTTCTCTCCCCACTTGCCGCTGAAGACCGACTAGACAGGAGAACCTCCACAGCACTCACCAGATCACCACCACACCCCTTCAGGATCAACTCTAGCACAGTTGGCTTTTGATTAGGGAAGATCTTTTTCAAGACTTCAAGCGGAGGTCTGTTTGCTTTCAAACTGAATGGTAGAGAAACTGTCCCAGAAGGACCTTCTATCAGAAGGTGGTTCTGCTCTGGGTGGTACTTGGGGCTGTCTGGATGATTCTCTGTGCTCCCACCATTTTTCTGAACTGCATAACCAACCTCATCCACTGAAACAATTTCAGGGCTTTCAGGGGTGAAACAGGTTTTGGCTTTAGTCATGTCTGGGGAACTCCTTTGGTCTGTATCTTTGTCGCTGTAGGTCTCAGCGTTGTCTGCTCCACTGGCATCACCCAACCTCTCCTCGTTCGTGTCTGCAAAGAGAATTCAGAGAAGTTAATAAAAAACTGAAGCCAAAAGCTTTTACAGAAATATGAGGTGTCTTCTTAAAGCGAACAAAGCAGAATGGTGGGGAGGAAGTGCATTTTTCACTGAGATGCTGTAAAAATTAAAGTATCTTTGCAACATCTCATGAGGATAAAACTGCAAAAAAAATAATGTTTCCTGGTCTAGGCCTTATAGATATCTGTCACATTTTCCCATGTGCAAGGAAAGAAGCTGTAGTCATTTTCCTGCTGCATCAAATACGCTGTATCAGTCCTCTCTCACTGATTACAAGGCAGCAACACACCAGCCAAGCGCAAGCTTTCTCAGAGGAACTTAAGCACTTTCACATCATAATTCATCACTAGCACCATCCCACTGTCTGTGAACTGAAGAGGGCACTTAGGGAGACCAAAATTCCCTCTACAAGTCCAACAGCATTGGTGGAACCACTTCATCGTGACTACTGGTTGAAGGTATAAAAAGTTTGCAAATAAATCAGTGTATTCAAGTTCTGGCTCTGCAGAAACTGGTTCTTCACACAGCACAGATTCTAGAAAAATCCAGTGTGAGAAAGTCCTCTGGAAGGTGTTTAGTCCAATATCCTGTTCAAAGCAAAAGCAACCTAATACATAGAGCAGGTTGCTCATGTCCCTGCTTAGAAGAGTTTTAAATAATTCCAACTAGAGAGACCCCACAAACTCTCTTAGTGCTTGTTCCTGGTATCTTGCTTTTTGTGTGCTAAACTAAGAAGGATGAGAGCTGAGTACAGGGCTGAAAACAAGCCCATTGACCATGCTGTCTCCAGGTGGACACTCAGAAATGAGAACACCCCAGATTTCTGGTCACTTTGGTAATGCCTGACCTTGCATATGGAATTGTTGTCAGCAGGAAGAAAGGAAGAAAGGTTGACAGTGCTTTCACAGCCTATGCACAAGGGAGTGCATAGAATTGCTTGAGATTGTTCACAGTTATTTCTCAAGAACACAGTTCTGCTGGCCTTCCTTGTGGAGCACAGTGATGGTATCCTTGAGAAGCATCAATGCATGGGGAAAGGACTATTCTCCAAGTGCAGCTGACAGAGCCTCCTTTAACTGCACAGGGCAGTAATTCTGAATACACATGAAAAACTGTCTCCAAAAAGACCCCCAGTGAAACCACTTTCTTGGTTTCCCAAGTCCCTGGTTAACAGCCCAACTAGATAAAGAAGGTGTAAGAAGCAAGCAAAGGTTCCTAAAATGTGCTAATGAACACCCCTGCCCAAGTGAGATGGAACCAGTATGCAAGCACCTGAGCCTCACTGCTCACCACCTCCTGTCTCTCTCTCGCCCCATTAACAGGCCCATTAACATCTCCCCATGGAGTGGAATAAGTTTAGTATTTCACAGATCAGCTTGAGACAAAGTCTATTAATGCAATTTCCCATATTGAGAGAGAAAGAAGTCAAGGTCTGAGCAAGCCCACACTGAGTCAGAAGCCGCTATGCTTACAGAATGGGAGCTATAAATAAGTATGAGATCCTAGCAAAGCACAGCCTAACAGTGTGAGCATGCCAAAAAGTTCTCCTCGTGAGCATTGTGGTACCCGGCAGAAATGATGGTTCGTCCTACAAAGCTGTTGGATGCTGGTAGTTTGGGCTGTGGAAGAAAAGCATGCAGCTGAGGAATACAGTTGCCCTAATGAAGATCTCTTTTAGCAGGATTAACTGGTTTTGGTACCTGTTTTTAGTTTTAATCAGGCATTGGAATGGGCTGCCCAGGGAGGTGGTGGATTCTCTGTCCCTGGAGGTATTTCAGAGGAGACTGGATGTGGCACTTAGTGCCACAGTCTAGTAACTGTGTGGCAGTGAATCAAGGGTTGGACTTGAGGATCTCAGAGGCCCTTTTCAACCTGTCTGATTCTATGATTCTATGATTCTACGATTCTACCTGTTTTTATATTGGTTGTGCCCTTTGTCCAGTGCAAACAGAGAAGCAGTAACTTTGCATGTTGCTGCATTACGCAGAAGGCCATGTATGCATCCCCTCTCCTACACTCAGTGTGTCAGTCCTGCCTTAGCGGCCAAAGTGGAATGCATGAATTGCATGCCAGTAGCAAATTGGCAACATGCATCCTTTTGAGGAGATGGTAAGACACTGTCATAGTTCATCCATTCTTTGAGAAAATATGAGACGCACACTACCTTTCCTTCCTACTCCCTTTACGTGTTCATAATTATGCATTTGTTACAAAAGAAGTGGCACTAAGAGTGATTCGCATCTTAGTGAATGGACAGTTTATATATTGAAGGCTTAGAGAACAGTCTGAGGACATCTAACTACTACCAGTTCCTGTCTTGACAGAGTTCGAGAGGCCGTTAGGGAAGATGACAGCCCTAATTACCACGTGAATAGTTTGCACTGTAGTAGACAATATTACAAAATTAACAGAATGCAAATAGAGTGTATTTCAGAACTACCGCATTTTTACAGTGTATCTCTGTGGGATGAGAGCAAGTACAACTAGGGAGAAAATACGTGCTTTACAAAAAAAAAAAAAAAAAAATCAGATAAGATCTCTAATACATCTCTCTCATACATTTCCTGTTCCTTACAAAATATTATCTCAAGGTATTTTAGATTTGTTCAATTTTCAGTACCCTTAAAAATATCCTCATGAAGTTTGCCTAAAAAATTTTCTTCAAATTCTGAAAACTCATTCCATTGAAATTTGCACCTTTATCACCACGAGACCGCGAGAGCCCAATTCTTAGCCTTTGCACAGGGACAGTCTCCTCGTACAGCACAGATCATAGCGGTGCATCTCACAGGACTGTTAGACTTACAGGGACAGACCCGAAGAACGAGATTTCGATTATTTAAATCGAAGTGCTGTTACGAATAGATGGAGAATTACTCTCCGTTGGCTAACGCTGAGTATGGAGGCTTTTGTATTTTTCCCCTTTTCGAGAGCATTTCTGGACGCCGGCGTCAGGCTCCTTCCTGGGGCCAGTCGCAGGGCAGCTCCCGCCGACCTGGCCGGCCGGTCCTTCCCTGTCTGTAAGGCTGTGTTTCAACTGCTTTTTCCCCACGGGAGCACTCCTTGCCCGCCACGCTGAGGGCGCGGGGAGGGCCAGGCGAAAGGCGCGCTCCGGGGACTGTCCTCAACCCTTCACGGCAACCGCCGCGACCGCGATTTTAGGTTGTTTAAAATTGGCGCAAAATAGCAACCGTCAAATAAACAAAACTTAGGGAAGATACATTATAAATGTCCTTGTGTGGGCACTGAATTGTAGGAATATTGCATGCATGTATTAATAGCAAATGTTTGTATTTTCAGGTACAAAAATAATTTTGTATTTAAAAGGTACAATCCGCTGCTCTTCACCAAAGCTTTTTTTTTTTTTTTCCCCTGCGTAACTCGTAAGCTTCACATGAGGATGTTCTAGGCTTCAAGAAAGAAAACTTGTCCTCGGATATTTTTTGTTAGTGAGGGTTGGGGTTGTGTTTTGTTCTTCGTGGGGTCTGAGGTTTTTTTGCTGTGGGGTTTTTTTGGTGGTGGTGATTCGTTGGTTTGGTTCAGATTGGGGTTTGGGGCCAGCTGTTTTGGATTTTGCTGAGATTTTTGTTTTTGTTTAGGGAGTTTTGTATGTTTCTATGGTTTTGGTAGTTTTTTCTCTCCATGTGTGTGTGTCTGGGTTCCCCCCCACATAACTTCTATTTCAAATTGCCTGCATTCAAGTATTCACTTTGTGATCCCTGGGAAAATTAGGGGAACTGTTTTTTTATTGATATAAACGATGGGTAGTATTCATAAAATACTATGCATGCAGAGACAGATACAAACCCAGATCTACAGAGATGCAGTGCAAATACAGATACACATGAAACACAGAACAGTGGGAGAACCATGCGTGCATTTACAGTAATATATAAATGAATAAATAAAGCTGCTACAAATTTGGAACAATATATATCCCAATTTTCCTTGACTAGTTATACATTAAGGATCGTGAGTCAAATCTTGTAAAGACGCCAAATAAAAGTAATATGGATGAGAGAAAGAAGCTGTTCTCAATTCAATAACTTGCCTGGAAAACTTGATCTAATACTTTAGAACAAATTTATTTCCTCGATATTCCTGCTGCTGACTCCCTGTTAAAACAGCTTGTTCTTTGATTGTTAGGATGGATTTTCCTGGATCCCAAAAGAATTTGCAGTTTTCTTTATTTGTATTATTAGAAAGAACTATGCCAGAACTAGCATAAAAACATAAAAAGCTAAGGTCGTTGGTTTTTTTTGGGTTTTTTATTGGTTTGTTGGGGGGGGGGATTTTTTGGTTGGTTGGGTTGGTTTTTTTTGTTTTGTTTTGCTGTCTGTTTGGAGGAAGGTGGGTGTTTGTTAGTGATTTAGGTTATTGGAGTTTTTAAATTACTTTCACTTTAGGCTTTCATCTCTATCTTCAAAGGTCTAAGGTACTTTGTAGGAGATTAATCACTTTTCCCTAACACAGAGACAGCTGTGCTGCATTAAGAAGCTGGTTCTGATGATAAGAGACGACCCAATATAGCATTATATTGTTTACAACCCCGGATAACTACTAAGAGAAATGTGCTCACGTGGGCAAGGAAAGTTCATGAGCACGGTATAAAGGAGGAGGGATCATTCCAGGTTAGCAGAGGCAGGTGCAGCAGGGGTAGTTTCTATGTGCATCATTTGCACAGAACAGAACTTCGCAACTGTCCCAACGAAATGACCGTTTCTGGCAAGAATAAGAGCAAAGGGATAGGATTCTTCTTCCCTACATCGGGAAATTTCCCCTCCGTAGTGAAAAACACCATTAACGTCCTCGCGGTGGAAGGGGGGGTATGTTAGAAGCTGATGAACAGGGGGAACAAATAATTACATCCCCTGTTCTGACGACGATTTTAATTGAGGTAGTGGGGAGAAGTAAGTGAAAGCCCTGCCGCTGAGAACACGTAGGATAGTTGGAAATAAACAAGCTGTGTGGTGACAGGAGGAACTCCTGAGATCATTTTCTGCTTTGCTCTCACGCTTCCTCATGTCCATAAAAAGTGGGGAAAAAACCCCTCTGTAACAGTCGGGGACTGGGGACTACGCCGATGAGATCTGTGTAACCAGAAAAGTGCCCTCATCCCGCCCTCACCGCGGGAGGGGGCGGTGGCAAGCGCGGCGCTGAGGGCCTTGATTTATGGAGATCTCCTCCGTTATGTTTGGGGGTTTGTTTTTTTGCTTTTTGGTTTTGGTGTTTGTTTGTTTGTGGTTTTGTTTTTGTTTTTTTTCTCCGTATAGCTGATAGCAGAAAGTGCTGACTGGTTGGCAAGGAAGAATTTCTCATCAATACATTTTGATTGTATTTTGCAAACAAAATGCCTGTTGCTTGGTAACATTTCACTTGAGCCTGACCTTCCCCAAAAGTTATTGCTATCAGATTCGATTTACACTCTCCTCCCGTGATTACTGTAATCTTTTAAACTGGGAAGTTCATATATCAAGAGGATAGAAAGTTGGGCGTGCAAGTTAATACCGTTCCTATCTGTCAGATTTATATCGTGTTGGCGGATAGGAACTTGTACTTTCTGGAAGAAGACAAGGCGGCTTTTTTCCCTTTCCCTCCCCAGTCCCTCGGCTTTACCGCCCCCACTTCTAAGCAGGAAGGAGGTCCCGGCCAAGCGCCACCGCGGATGCGGGTGGGGAAAAGGCTCCGAGCCGACGGGAGGCTACGGCCAGTCGGAAATTTGGGCAGAGACCCCCAAAGCCCGGCCCTGGTGAATGGCCGACTGAACCGGGCGGAGGTGCAGAGGACAGGGGGGTCGGAGGGCAGGCAGGCGGTGCCAAGGGCCAGAGAAGAAGAAGAGGGAACCAAACCAGCGGCATGCTCGCCACACTGACGGACTCAAACAGTGCCGCCGCCTCGGGGCCAGTGTTGTGTCTCCTCCAGTGCTGGAGAATAAAGCCCTGTGCCGGGGCCCCGACAGACGCCTCCGTGGCCGCACTGGTTCCGTACCGCACACGGCAGCCCGTGGGTGGGAGCCCAGGGTTCCCCATTTCCCTCCCGGGGCAGCGGAGAGCACTGTGCCGCCAGCGGCCTGTCCGACGGGCATCCCCGTCGCGGAAGACTGTCGGCTCCCGCTCACACACCGGGCGGGGAATGGGACAGCAGTTCCGGAGCGTTAGTTTTGCTTCCAGAAGTGTGTGTTACCGACAGGTCGCATTCACAAGGTGCTGGTTGCGGGCGGTGGTTCCAGCAAACCCGACCTGCCGCAAACCGTCCAAGACGCGAGCCGGAGGGCGGGACGACTGGGTTGCCCGGTTCATCCCCTGCCACCACCCCGCTTCTTCCGGTCCTCCTTGCTCCACAGAAATCCTCCGGCTCCCGGAGCCGCTTTTGGTCCGAGGATCTCTCTGGAGGTTTTGTCCTGGACGAGGCCCCGCGGCCCCGACGTCCGGGGGAAACCCCCCGGAAGCCGGGCAGCGACTCCGGCCGGCTAAGGGGACCAGGAGCGGCAGAAGGACGTGCGGCTGTGATCCACGCGGGATCAAAAGTGGTCAGGGAGCCGGTTGGCAGCAGCCACTTTCGCCGGCCCCTTCTCCTGGACGGGCACTGTGCGGCTCCTTGCATTTTATAGAGGGAAAAAGTGCACCCGCTGGGTTGCCTCTCGATTCCCTTCCCATGGCACTCATCGGGAGGAAGGGAAAGCCCTCGCCATTCCTCGTCCCGGCCCCATCCCTCGAGAGCCGCCCGTCGGGGTTTGTCCCGGCCCTCCCTTTCCCTCCTGCCCCGGTACCGCGGCGCCCTGCCCGGCCCGGCCTCACCTGCCTTGGGGAGCGTCCCCGGGAGCGCGGGGGGCGGCTCGGTGGCCCAGCGCAGGGCGGCGGCGGCGGCCAGCTCGGCGGGGGCCCGCGGCGGTGCCGCGCAGGGCGGCGGCCCCGGCGGCGGCGTGGGGGGCTCGGCACTGCCCGGCGGCCCCGGGAGGGAGCGCAAGGAGTCTGGGAGGAGGCTCTCCAGGCTCTCGTTGGCCTGCTGCCGGCGGAGCGCCACCTGAGCGGCCATCACCCGCTGCCTCTCGATGATGAGGATGCACTTCTCGCAGGTGCAGTCCTTGAAGCGGCAGTAGCGCTTGTGCCCCTTCAGCCAGGACAGCACACCGTGGTTGCGGCACCGGGCGCACTTGGGCGTTCGCTGCAGCGGAGCCCGCGGGGGCTGCGACACCGGGCCGCCCATGTAGAGGTACGGGGAGCCATAGCCGTTCATGCCCGCGGGAGGAGCCCGGCCGGCTCCGGGGCGGAGAAGGGCTCAGCGGGGGCGGGCGGAGGCCGGGGCTCTGGAGGACAGGAGGCGGGCGGCTCTGCCCGCGAGCTCCGCGGGGGGCGCGGCTCCGGCCCCAGGCCGGCGGGTATCCGCCGCCCGCCGTGGTGACACCGACGGGCAGAGCGCTGCCGCCGGCCCGAGCGACACTGCCGCTGCCCGCGCCGCCTCGCTGAGCCCAGAGACCCTCAGCCTGCCCCCCGCCCCTCGCCCGCTCCTCCCTGCCACTCTCCTTCCCGCCGCCGCCGGGGGGATGGAGGGAGAGAAAAAGGGAGGGGGAGAGAGGGAGGGGGAGAGGGAAGCTGGGGGGGCTCTCTGCCGCGCCGTCGGAGTCGGCGGCGATGCCCGTACTGTGCCGGAGGGGTTTGTCCCCGAGGGAGTGCGGCTGATGCCAACTACCCCTCTCCCACGAAAGCCCCGGGGGCTGAGGGGCGAGCGGGGTCTAGGAGGTTTCCCTGGTCTCCGTACCGGCCCTACATGGAAAGCCCACGGGACACCGCGTTCGGCGGTCGGTGCATGGCCGCTGCTGCCTGCGGCCCAGCGCTGCGGGGTGGGTCGAGATCAAAGTTTTACCAAACTTTAGGTCGCGAAGAGCTGCCCGGAGCAGGAGCTTCGTGGGACCAATAGCTGTCCAGAGCATCTGAGCGGAGTCAGGTTGCGGTCGCGTCCCCGCGGGATCGCGCCGCGGAGCTGGGCGGCCGCAGGCGCACCTGCACTCCGGGGTCCCTGCCTCTCCTGCGTCCCACGCCAAGAGAGCTGCTTAAACGCAAACGATGGCTATAGAAAGGAACGCGAAATTCAGGGCAAGTCAGGTTGCTTGAAACCTCTCCGATGTGTCTGATGCGGCGGGCTTGTAGTCTTCGGTATTTCCGGGCGCGGAGAGATTTCTCGCTGCAACACGGATATTTCCCATGTGGCAGCGAGAACCTTGAATTCAAATATAATATACTGGTGGGGGGGAAAAAAGGTATATGTATATAGGCTGGGGAAAAATAAATTTACTGCAAGCGTTTATCTGCCTGCGGCACAGCGTCCGCGGGCTGGCAGGATGCTACTTGGACCCGAACTCATTTCGTTGCCTCAAGATCTCCCCTGCTCTTCCAGGCACCTCTCAACTGTAACGGCAACACGAAATAAACCATTTAGAGAGGCTATGTAATTAGGAAATTAGATATAAAACTCGGGAAGTGTTTCGTTGGAGAGAATAAAAGGCACGGCGTATGCTATGAAGGTATTTGCGTGATGTTACATACTGGTCTCTTCTTACTACTTTTCTAATTCTAAGGGGAAGTGTGATTCAGAGCAATCTTTCTCCCCACGGATGTGTGCGGGATGTGAGAAGGGTGAGCGCCCAATCGGTTTACCGAACCGAGGCAGGGAGGTGAATCGGAGCAAATGCGGGAAACAGCCTAACTTCCCGCAGCGCCAGCGGGATCTACCTTTTTTTGCTGCACTGCACCCGGACATCCCTGGAGCTCGCAAGTGGCCTCCCGCCCGGGGCCTCTTGCACACTCGTGGGTCCTCGCCGAGAGCAGAAGAAGAAAGAAGCGGTGCCTCCGAGGACCCACACACTCAACTATCGCAAAATTACAAGGGGCGCGTCAAAGATGATGAACACCCGCCCTTGCGAATCCCTTCCCTCAAAACGAAGAAGCGAGGTGCAAATGCTGGCGAGGGGTAGAGGAAAACGTTCCTTCCCCACTGAGCCACTGAGGGTCCTGCGGGGCGCCTCCGTCACCGCTGCAGGCCGGGCGGCTGCCCGCTCCCGGCCGTGGTGCCGCGGCGAGGCGGTGGGCTGGCTGAGAGCCGGGGGCACCTCTCTCGCTTGGCTACACGCCGGGCATTTACGCTGAAATACCCGTTTGATATAGTGCTGTAATCCTTTTCTTATATTTGATGGGAATGGTTTCCATGTCTTAGTATTTGACAACATCTCCCCGTAGGGCCAGATTCGTATTTATGTTAGCAAAACGTCCCCTGCCTGAAAGTCCATTGTAACCCAACACCTGACAACCCCGGTTCCCATTTCTGCTCGACGAAAAGGTTTATTCAAGCACATAATGGGATCCCAGCAGAAAGCTTTTCAGACGAAGGAACGATAGTAAACTGCACCACATGAACTCCGTTTCCAGGGCTATTAAGCTTTTAATTGGAAAATAGCAGAGGAAATTTCAAGGTGACTATGAGGTGTTAGCAGTTAGCGCCCAGACGAATTGACTGAAAGAGAATGAATGCGCGAAACATAAGCTGCAAATAACATTTAGCGGAAAGGGCCTGGCTGGGCCAAAGTGCCAAGGAAACGCAGCGAACCGGGCAGAACGAGAGGTTGGCTAGAAACTACAAAACTGGCCCGAATCCGTTGGTGATTCGCGACTTTTCGATGCAGAGCCGTCCTGAGGACACGGCGTGGCCTCCCAGCCGCTGGAACCCGCCGGGAGCTGCGTCTCAGCCGGGCGGACACCTGCGGCCGCCGGGGCTGCCCGCCGGGATACCTCGCGGTTCCCAGGGTATCGCGGGCGGGGGTCGGGCTGGAGGGGAGCGTTCACGGGTGTTTGCACAGCTCCAAATTAAGCGTTTGGGGCGGGGGGTTCGCGGGAAGCTGGTTACCGTTGTGCGAGCGCGAACGGCCGGATTCGTTACACCTCGCCCAGACTGCTTTTAGGCATTGCCCGCGTTACAGGGGAAAGGACGGAGGATTAAACTATCCACGATTCCCCACTCGGAGAATGACTCTGGGTGTTTCTGACCGTCTGTACTGTCAAACAGTAAGGAGGAAGAGGAGCACTATACAAGCCGTGCTGGTGGGCGTCGCGCTGGACTGGGGAGAAACTTTCACGGAAGACTTCGAGGAAAATGTGAATTCCACACCGGGTTACGCTAACTAGCAATCAAAGCTGCCCGGTGAGCGGCGAGGAACGGGCATTTTGAGAGGAATAGCATTAATAAAGGTCACCGATTACCAAACAGCTCGGGAAACATACTTGGAAAGAGTGAAAAAGAAAAAAAAAACGGAAAAAAAAAAAAGAAAAAAAAAAAGGAAAAAAAAAAGCAAAACCAAACCCCAAAACCCACCAAACAAAAAACCAACAAAAAATCCCAAACTACCCCCCCCGGAAAAAAAAAAAAAAAAGACAACCCCCCCAGAGCAACCGAACAAAAAACTCACTGGAAAGCCAACTCAAAAAAACCCCAAAAGCCAACCCAAACAAAAACCCCAAAACCCAACAGCATCAACAAAAAACCGACAGACAACCAACCAACCAAAACGGCCCAAAACCGTGAAAAAAGAACGTGAAAACCCTCAGAGTTCCCTGCACACCCTCATCAACCCTGCTCGGAGGAGCCTCAGAGGTCAAAAGGGCTGAATGTCCCGCTCTGGATAAATAGAGAGATCCCACGGACATGCCAGGGCGACGTGTCAGCGCCGGGCATCTGTCACCCGGTCGCTGGAGCTGCTGCCTTGACGCAGGAGGGGGCCCAGGCTTGCCGGGATCACCCCGCATCTCCCCGCTCCTGGCGGGGCGTGGCACGCGGCATGTCCCGGCGATCTTTTCCTCCCAAGTTCCCTCAATGCTGAATGTGCATTCCCCAAAACCTGGCGCTCCAGATAGGATTTCTCCCTTCTTCTTAAGGACGCTGGTTGTTCTCCCCACAACTTATTCCCACCGCCACGGCCACCAACGAGGTCCCACACTTCTCTATATAAAGCACATCGCTTTATTGTCCCACTCCCCCTTTCCCTGTGTGCCACCGCGGGGCAAACTCCGACTCGTTTGTCCCAAGGACTGCTCCCGGCAGCCAGACTGGACCCAGGCCGCCAGCGACGGTGGCTCCTGTGCCTCCACCAGCACGAGCCTTCCCGAGGGACACGCAGCCTCGAGCTCGGCCCAGGGCGGCGGATCCTGCCTGGCGCGCCCGGCTCCCCCGGGGCAGCGAGGCAGCCTCTCGGTCCCAGCTCCCGGAGGGCACACCGAGCGCGGTGCCCCGCACCAAGCCCGGGCCGGGAGCATCGCCCGGGGCGGCTGCGACACAGCCCGAGCAGGCAGGTCCCTGCCGCAGCTGTAATCCCCCAGAGGATTCCTTGCGCTCGGGAAGGATGGGGGAGAGGGGCTGGGAGTCGTGAAGCGTTTCCAAAAAATTAAGAAACTGTATTTTCGTAAGGCCCGAGGACTGACAGGAAAAGGGGGGTGGCACAGCCTCCGTCGCGGTCCCGCCCGCCGTGCCCTCCGGGAAGCCAGGCCCCGGCACGGCGGCGGCAGAAGGGCACGGAGCCGCGGGAGCAGGCTGACAAGTGTGATAAAATGATCTTCCTTAACTAAACTCGTAAAGCACTGGGCAATAAAACTCAATCTTCTGTAAAATCCAATTAAGTCATTATCTGACTGATTGTATCTTTAATTGAAAACAGAAGTGACAGTAAATTTCTGTGATATATCAGGATCAATCGATACCGCTATACGATTCAGCCTCAAGAAGTGATTTATAATGTCAAACCTATATAGGTAACTCCACATTATTCTCTCTAAAACCACTGGTGGATGAAATTAAGAGTAAGTGCATTTAATAAAAAACAAGATGGTCAGGTTATTGATTACAACAGATGGGGGTGAAATCAAATAGATGTTTTCAAAGCACAGAGCGAAGAAAATACAAGTAATTTCTTTTTTTTTTTCTGTTCTAATACAGCTCGCCAAATATACACACAAGAAAATTCAGTCATCAATAACATTTTTATTTCAGGTACAGCTGCAACTACAGAGAACAATGAACTTTTCTAGACTAGTTTCATTTAGGAGTGGCTTTGGTAACACAATAAAACACCACCATAAGCCATTTTTAACAAAATAACAAACACCAAAATCCGTGGCAACTTTTAAGGGTCTTATTTACTCGCAGTTTAGATTGCAATCTAAGGCAAGGCACTCAACTGTAGTATGCAAAATATGTTAATTTGGCAACATGAGAAGAAAACTCCCGGACCGAGCAGCAGCCTGTAAGGAACCATTAGAAATACATAACGGCATGATGTTTCCCAGGGGGGGCCGGCACAGGACACCCGGTTATCTTGGCTCCTTCTACCTCGAGCCCCTGCACGCATTTCGGCGACGCTCTCTCCGGCTTTGCCCCGACGGCGCCGCAGGCCTGCGGTGGAGGCTCCGCGCTGCTTCCCGGCCACCGATGCGCCAGCCGGCCCGGACGGCGGCGGGGAGCGCCCCACGGCCGCACCCGGGGAAGCTGGCATCCCGCCCCGCACCTGGAAAGAAGAAACCAAACGCCCCCACGCCCTCCCCCCACAACCCCTAAGCAGAACAAGCAAACCGAGAACGCTGCTGCTGCTGCACCGCCCTGCCCCGGGCGAGGGCCGCCGCAACGCGACTACTCGCCGCCCTCCTGGACGGGGCTCACCGCGAAGTTGCCGGGCTGCGCGGGGGGCTCGCACTCCAGGTCCCCCTTGGTGCTCTCGCTGCTGGACAGGCACCCCAGGCCCGAGTCCTGGCTGCTGGGCGGCGAAAACACTGCAAGCGAGGGGAGGAGAGAGAAAAAACAGTGCCTGAGACACCCCACCACGGCCCCGACCTGTGGAGACCCACACCTATCTCCCCGCTCTGGGAAGAGGGGCGAGGACGTGTCTCCCCACTGCATGATGAGGAGACCTCCCTCCTCCCGCCAAGGCAAACACAGGGGGAGTAATGATGTGGGGGAACAATCTCGGTTCTGGAACTGTATCCCCTTCACTCAGGAGTTAGTAACCTGCCTAAAGACATAAGGCCCTGGCTCGGGCAGTCCGAGGCTGAGGCCAAATATTACAGAACTTAAAACTAATACAGTGCTAGGAACGGTTGCAACATTGCAATGTGCAGTAGATACAAAAACCAAGTAAAAGGGTCTCTGACCTTCCTAACCTTAGATGAGTTGAGAACCACCCCCAACACTCCCTTCCTGCCTACCGTGAATATAATTAAGGAGAAGCTGCAGTGGTAATTTCTCTCCTCATTAACTTCCTGATTGGTTTCAGGCTCAGGATTCCAGTGGGCGGCAGTTTGTCACCAATTCCAAATGGCCAATCGTTAATACTAATGTTTGTGTAGCTAACTGCCAGCATCCGCCACGGCTTCTTGTACAACAATAATAGTGAAAGGGTAACATTAGTGCTTCCCATGTTAATTCAGATTCTGTTCATCAGCAGGAAAATCTATAATTAGCAAAATGCATTGGTAGTTCAGGCAGTCCAAGGGAAACTAAATCACATCGGGAGCTCCATGAGCACCTGACACCTTAATTATCAATACTATATTTTGGATTTTACTGTTTAGTGGAGAATATTACCAAGCTGTGAACTTTTAAAAGAGAATACTGTTTACAGCCATTGCTTGGTTTTTAGAAGCCATGATGAATCTAATACTACTGCACAAAAACAAGGAATATGGAATTGAGGCTTAAACTCTGTCTTGAAACCACACCGTTGTGCCTAAGCAAGCAACTTCTCCATGCTCGAGACCTGAGTGCTTGCAGACTCTGGGGACTTCTAGCACATCTGAAGTCCAGTGAAAAAGAAGAGGTTAGGTTTGATTTTGACAGCCAGCCAAATCCAATGTGATTCAAGGAAAGTAAAACAGCACCATCTGGGTTTAGCACATCACTGAGAAAATGAGAAATTCTCTCTCAAAAAAACCACCAACATCCCATTTCTGTAAGTATCTTGTGTTTCTGCAGTAACTTCCATTTGCAGCTCAGCTTCCTAATTTGTCCTTATTTTAAACAGAACACTGGTTACCAAGAGATGGAAAAGATATTACGAAGTTGACATCTCCCATAACATTTTCATCTACTTACCCATGACTAGAAAAAATGGCAGTTTCTGTTCCTTTCAGGGAGTTTTGACCATTTTTGACATTGCCAAACCTAGCTCCATGCTTTAATACAAGTCTCTCCTTCGATGCATATAAGGGAAGAGTAAGGCTGTAACATCTGTCTTTTAGATGTCTTTTAGATCTGACATAAAACTTTTTTTTAACCCTAGTGAATGGGATATTAACCCATTAAACCAAAATTACATTTTTTCCTAGCTAAAATATAAAGAAAATACTGCAACACTTAAACGTGAGTGACAAGATAGTCAAGGCAACTTCCAACAATTTTTACACGTTCCCGAATGCTGCTAATGATTTAGTGTCACAGAAAGAGGAATCTGGTCTGCAGCATCATGTACGCCTTTGCTATGTGGTCAAAGGCACAAAACAGCCAAACAGCTCTTCAACATCTCCAGGCCTGAACAACCAGCGTACTGCTGGAAGAGGGCACTGCTCTGCACCTAGAGCAGCCTGGAACAGCAGTTACGTAACTGGCAGTTGGAAAAAGCTTTTGACGTTTTCTAGCCCAGCAACCATGAAACCTGGAGTGCTGGAGGACTGGAAACACTCCTTGCGGTCTGCAAGAGTCAAGTTCTCTTCTGCCATGACAGCACACCAGGCAATTCCTAATGCTGTTTTCTGCCTTCCCTATTTAGTGAGTAGGGTTGATGGTAGAGTCCAAGGAGAAGTCCCACCTCAGTGTCTGGATGAGGATGCCACTTGTCGTTCCACTTCACTTCCTCAGAATATCTGTCTGTGCTTGAGATTTCATCACTGCCTAAGAGCTCCTAGGACTTGAACCAAGTGCAAACATGTAGACTGGGGAAAGAAAGTGGAACAACAGACGAACATTTCTGAAGCTCCTCTGCAAGATCAACTCGTGAGATGGGCTCACAGCACAAGCACACTCACTGGATGGCCCAGTCTGCACCACAATCCCATAGCCTGAAGGAGACACCATGCACTACTTCAGATGAGTAACCTGAAGTGGTTCATGCTTTGACTGTACAGAATATCAGAACAAGAGATGCTCTCTAGGTACACGCGCCAATGTCAAAGGGGAAATCACCTACAGAAGACGCAGCGAATGTCACCTTCCTGATGTTTCTTACAGACTAGCTCCTCAGTGGTAATTCAGGGCTCTAGCTTGCGCCTAACAAAAGCTTTGACTGGATCTGGCCATATCTATCATCAGGAATCACCTCTTTCTCCAAAAGTTACCCTGCATTACATAGTAATGCAGGTAGTGTCACTTCAACAAGGCTGGCTGACTCAAGGGCTCAGGTCTCTGACTCTAAAACCTCATTCTGCTCCGATTTAGTAAAGCTCAATGTGGAAAGGTTTAGGAGATGCTGTAAGCATTCTGTGTTCTCAGCCTCCAGGAAAGAAGTAAGAGGGAAGCAACTGAGGTTGAAAAGGGATAATTTTTTGTTTACTCCTGAGTAGCCAAATGGACAAGAAGCTTATTTGTTTTTAAAGGATTTGTTAATACTTCCAGTATGCATATGCCTGGATTGATGGAAAGGCCTGTTTTTAAATACTGAGATCTATTATCTCTGTCACAAACTTTCAGGAAGCTTTCTTTTCCTAAATGGAAAGAATTCAACAGAAAACCCACTCAACATGCTACAGTATGGATATTAAAACCCTACCACAGCAAAACTGCCACTTCACTTCTGTGGTTTTTTTTTAGCAACTTTATGTTAAATTAGTATACCTCTGGGGAATGAGACAGAGGGCAACTTTTTGGTAGGCAGACAACCACATCTGTTTCTCAGCACATCAAGCGGTGGCTCCTAACTCTTCTGGCCCAGTGGAACTCCATGAGTTTTTCCACTGACCTCCAAATTTATCACTATTTTAATAGTTATGCAATTAGGGCTATATATGCTGGTCTCTGAATGTGCACAGGGGTATGTAACGAGAACCACACAGATTTTAAAAACAATACAGCACCACTAAGATTTATCTCTAGCAGAAGAGAGTGCTACTCCTGTATCCAAACCTGCACTGCTTAATTGAACAGACTTCCACTACAGTCAACAGAGTCACCAAAGTGAAGCAAGGAGCAGTGAGTATGTGCAATGCTGACGAAAAGTGCAAGATACTCAGACTGGGACTTGTAGCCATAAAAAAGGCAGCCAAAAGGAAGTAAGAATTCCACTCCAGTGTTTTAATCACACAGCAATAAAAGGTAGAAGTTCCAAGTTCAAAGAAACAAAATTAATGTTCTTTTTGATTTAAGTCTATGAGTTTCATCTGTTTGAGGCTTGTGGCTGATCCTCCCACAGTTGTTACACAGCCCTTATCTATGTAAATAAGAGTACCAGAATTGGGTCTGTGCCAGTTTTTAAAGACCATTCCTTGATCTAATTACCTTTTACCTTTGGGAAAGCACCTGAATACTTCTGAGTATAAATCTGAAAAATTTTCAGCTAATATCACACAGGAAAAGCAGTGAGAAAGGATCCCAGCCATAAGCACAAAACCTTACATCTTCTGACACTGGAAATTGTACTGACTTTTAACTTGAGTGATCCCTGAAATTCAATGGACTGAAAAGAATAATACACTTTCAGTGATGTGAGAAAGCAGAATGATATTCATGCTTGAGAAGTAAATATTTTCCTGAGTTTACATTTACAAAACTATTAAACTCTAAATAAGGAGCAATTTGTAAGGATTTAAAGTTGAGCAGTACAATCCATTTTTTAAAACTCTTTCACCTTTCTCGGGGAAAAGAAAAATAAGCACACCAGTTCCACATGCTGCTAAGGCCCATCCACTTCTTCCTGATGTACACACATGTGTGAGCACAGCCACGTGTAGGATGAAGAGGAGTGGAACCAGACTGCCACTAGAAGTTTGATGGCATGGGAGCATCACTTAAAGCAAGCCTCAGTTTTTGGCATGAGGTAGACAGGAACTGCTCTTCATGGCACCTTCTCCTCCAAGGCACTTTCCTTTTGCAAATACCACTGTTGTCTAAACAAGCAGCAACTTCCACTCGAGGCTCTGCAGATCCCACATATAGGCTCTTGAAAACCAAGCCACCCTGGGAAACCAGTGGCAGTCAAACCAGAAAGCAACTTATACTACCTTCACAAAGGGCAGAAAGAGAGAAAATGGCACTGGCATTCTCCTCAACTTAACCAGTGTGAAAACTGGGACCAGTCTTCTTGGCACCACTACAGGACGTAGCAAAGTGACTGGCCATATTCTGAAGATAGGCTGACTCTGTGACCCGGAAATAACCACAGGCCATTCTGTCTGAAAACAATGCCCAGTTTTCATCCAAGTAAATGACACCCTGTCTCTCTCTACTGCTCAGACTGATCCCAAAAGGGCTGACTCTACCACCCACCATCAGCAAACAGCTTGCCAAGCTACAGCAACTACCTTAACACACACGGCAAATGCCTGAAGAAGCATTAGGTCAGAAACCCAAACTAAATCATCCAAACAAAGCCCCTCAAAGGGTAACTGCTGCAAAACCAGGTACTCAGAATCACAGAACTACCAGAGTCATCTTAGTTGCTGTATCTGCAGCTGAGAAGACACATGAAGAAAGAGAATGGGAGAAAAGCATAATTTTCCTATTGTGGAGAAAGCATTAGAATGGCAGCAGGAGTGTCAAGATATGTTCTGACCAGATGATCATAAGATGGACAAGATGCAATCTTGATGTAAACACAAGCAGAAAAGCCAAGTTATTCTGAGCAATCCCCCTTCAGCTGCCTCTCTCCTTCACGAGTACTTAATCCTATGTTCCCAAATGTTCAGCTCCTTAAGTGGAGTTTAAGAAAGGGTCAAAAAGAAAATCTACTGCTGCTGAACTTCTCATGAGTTACACTCCTGTGTGAATGCTCCATTTGAAAAAATGGAGGATTGACTTACACAAAGGTGAAGAAACTAGCATTAGTGGCAGGCTGTTCATAACCAGCCACACAATGGGTTCAGCCTCATACTCTGGTATTCTGCTCTGTGCAGACCTAAGAAACCAATGGTCAAGAGCCTACGGGTCTATGGGTTCCTGCTACAAAAGCACAGAGAAGCTGCAAGAAAAGTTAAGTAAGACACAAGCTGTGTTTTCAAGATTTCCTTTGAACACAAAGATTCAAATTTTATAAAGCTTCAGTAACTCATATTTTCAGGATGTTCACACTTGGTGACTCCCCAATATATTTTAGTTTTTTCCTTCTGCTCTGTGTGAAGTAATGTAAAAAACCTCCTATGTTGCCATCTCTTTCATTACATTTCTCTTGTTCAGGATGAATGCCAGGATGAAGTAGTCCTTACTGACTGAGAATTCCTGCCAACATCCGCAAGTGCATAAATGAGCTAAATGTTTTCTCTCCTCCCATTCCTCAGGCCTCATCACAGATCTGGACCAGGCGATAGCTCCCACAAGGACAGATTCTGGAAGGCTACCCAAAGCCAAGGGTTTCTGCTTGCTGCAGCTGGTCACCACAATATAGTGTGAGTGCAGGCTTCTTAGCAGTAGTGTGACACACAGCAAAGTTTAAGACAAGGAGGCTGATACCAAGTAGTTACAAGGGGATAATGAAAACTCAGCTATTGTTATAAACTGAACTCCATATATTACATGCACCACCTGAAATGTCTTTGTGACTTTTCTTTTGATCAGTATGTTATGGGCTATTCTGTGCTGATCATAATGAGGACTAATTTGCAAAAAAAAAAAAAAAAAGGGAGTGGCGCTCCTTTTCTGCTTTGCGTGCTGTTATTGACACAGTGGAAACCTGTCCAGTCCTAGAATGTGCATCTGTGAGTACTTTCCCACTAACAAGAAGTTACAAGAGCAACGAGTAGAGCAGCTTTTTGATGCAAAAATAAAAAAGAAGCCTAAGGATCTGGAACCAAAACCATGCCCCATCTGTGTCTCTTAACACAGGTATAATATTTCACAGTACAGCCCTTTTCCCCTTCTCAAACATCTATCCTTCTCACTAACATTTAAGGCAATTAGGATTATCTTGGATGCCCACAGTAGGGTGCATTAATTGTGTATTTTCAAATAGACTTAATTCTTGGCATTAGGAACTCAGGATAAAAGGTAAAGATCTCAACAGAGATCTTATTCAGCATGCTTTACCACAGATTATCTCATTCTTTTCCAGTTCATGCTTGTACTTTTAGCAACTATGAAGGCACAGCTGTAACTGATGTAATTAGAAACCCGAGGCTGAAAAAAAAAAACCATCCTGTTGACTCCCTCACCTCTGGTTTTAAATTCTCTTACAGTAATGTGTGAAACAATCAAACCAGGCTTTCCACTTCTCACACACCACCAGTTAGACTGGCAGGATGCAAAGACAGTATTTGGAGAGCATAGGCTTTTTTCCTGAGACTCCAAAAAATACCTTGGAACTATACCAATCTATCACAAAGCGACTGCACTACGTGCTTGCAGACAGGAGCAGAGGAGTACTGATGGACCAACACTCACCTCAGCTTTAGATTCTCTGGCTAACTTGATGTCACTAAGCTGCTGCTGCAGGCTAGGAAAGGCAGAGGGTGAACCACCTCAGAGAAACTTTAGGAGATCAGGTGAGCTGAGATGCTCAGGAACTGCCAGGAACCCTAATAGCTAGTTCTCTCAGAAAGGAAACATGATTTTAATGGTTTCACATAGACTTTCTGTGTTGGAAGACATGACGCAAAATGTTCTCCAAGAATGGGATCTCAATGCAAAGCAGACATTTTCCATTGCTGAATAACAAGGTGAAAACAAGCACTTCTGAAAATGGTTTTTTGTGTCTTCTCTAAGAGTAAACATTCTGTATGTTTACACATAAAGCATGACAACCTCATCATCACAGAAGAACTGGGATGAAGTGAGGGATTTGAAGTATTTTTAACCTGGTGATAACACTACCAAAAAGGGTATTATGATAAAATGCAAAAGGCATCTTCTTTTGCCCTCCCTAGGCATCCTCCAGACACTTATTTAAACCCTGTGTTGTTCTGTGCAAACATCTGCACAACAACATGGGGAATTACACTGAAGAATTGCTGAAACATGAGTCCCTTTGGTTTTGTATTGCCCATAGTGCAGAGATGCTCATGCCTCTCCTTCAGGCTGTGACTCTGACCAGCAGACCTCATACATAGTCCACCACATGGTTTGCATGGTTGTGCTCTACACCAGAGTCCAACAAAGAGAAAATGTTTTTGAAAAAAAGAAATCAAACCCCCAAGAAACCATTTAAAGATTCAAGATTATAGAGCAGCCACAGAAACATAGGAGAAGGCATCAATTTCCAGGAAAGTCACATAAAAAAGTGGCTGTGAAGAACGGAGGGTATTTGGACATCTGCCACCAAATGAGGAACAGCAAAGAATCTCAGTGGAATGAAGCTATTTGCTTCATCGTGTAACAAGACTGTGACAAAGCTGGGGCTTCATATGTCTTTATTTCTGAAGGCTGGATACTTCATTATTCCATACAGAACACCAGAGACTGATTCTCCATCAAAGAAACCACGTCCCTGATGTGTTGTACTCAGAAGACTTGTAAAAGACAGGCAGCTTTGACAAAAAAAATGGAACTTCAAATACACTCTTTGGACTGCTTTTCTTATTCTTTTAGTAATCAAAACATAGTCTAACAACAGGATTAACACACACATATCAATCATTTCTCTTGAGAAATATATAATTATCTTGCCAGCTGCTGCTGTACAGGCCCCCGTGTCTATTCTGGGCATTTTACCCTGCCAGGACTACACAGAATTGCTGTGCTATGGGACCAGAGTCTCAGAACTCCTAAGACTGTCCCATTACTGGGCACAGCAGCAAGTCACATCTCAGCACCCACACACCTCTCCTGTGTGGCCACCTTGGAAGCCAGATCCATGAAACGAACCGAGTTCATGGAAGTTTGTTCTCCCCCCGCTGCGTGAAAAAGAAAACAAACCATTCCAAAGACTGGAGAAAGAAGAGGCCACACAACCACATGAACAGGCAGCAACCCTTTGTGGCAAGGTAAAACCAGCAACAGACTGCTTGCAATTACAAATTTTGGGGATAGGAATCAAGGAATGGTTTGGGTTGGAAGGCAGCTTTAAAGACCATCTAGTCTAAACCCCCTGCAGGAACATCAACTAGGTCAGGTTGCTCAGAGTTCCATCCAATCTGTTCTTGAATGTTTCCAGGGATGGGGCACCTACCACATCTCTGGGCAACTTATGTCAGTGCTTTACCACACTCATAGTAAAAAATTTCTTCTTTTTATCGATTTTGAAATTACCCTCCTTTAATTTAAAAGCATTATCCCTTGTCCTACTGCAGTAACAACTCTACTCTAAGCAGCTACCCTCTAAGTACTGAAAAGCCTTAACAGATCTCCCTGGAGCCCTCTCTTCTCCAGGCTGAACAAATGGACTCACCATCCACAGAAGAACTGTTGAGGGCAGAGTCTCCTTTTCCTGTTTTAAGTTTGCAGAAATATGTGATTTCAGCAAAAACAAAGTGGGTTAGATTTTTTTCAAAGCAGAAGTTTCTATTCAAACAACTTCCAGCCAGCTCTGAAGAAGAGAACACGGCACTGTCTCTTCGAACCCTGGACTAATCTCAGGCACAATTTGGTGACTTTATGCTGATTTTATGGAGATTGATTACTGTCCATCTCCTCTGGGGTCTGCATCTTCTCTTAAGCTGATGACAGGCTTTTCCATACACCCCAAACACCCACAGATAATGCCACACAGAGGTGACTGAAATGGGCATCCCCAGCTGCCCCTTAGTGGCAATGCAGTTGTGCAGGCTTATCACAGCTGTTGTGTGGCACCACACGGGAATGAAATGACAAAAAGCTTCTTTGTGGGATGACTGCTGACATTGAGAGAGACACAGACAGAGGTGGGGACAACGTCCAGTTTCAAGGAAGACCTCACAGGCTACAGACCTCTAGTGCAATAGAAGAGACAGCTAGAGACTCCCAATTCCTCTTCTGCTTCTGGGCATCACTACAACACAGATGCCTTTGCTTTCTTATTACAGATATTTAAAACCCGTCTAAACAAGAAGTTCCTTGTGCGTAACTACCCCTAGAAGCATCAGCTGTCCTACCTCAAAAATGCATTGCCACTTGCAGCAGCTGAGGCAAAATCTTTTTTGAAAAACATGGCTAGTTTTAAAGGAAAGGGTGCGCTCAAGGCTCAGGATAATGGTATCAAGTAGCAAAATATGTAGAGACACAAAACAAAAGGCATGAAGTTTTTCCTTGTGTAGCTATGCTAAAGGAAGAAAATACAATTCCAAGAGCTCTAATAAGCACACATAACCTTTTGATACTCAGCACAGAAAGCCAAACAACACTATTTTAACTGAATATGTCTCCATTTTGGGTCAGAAAGGCTGTACACTAGTGTATCAGGAGCAAAAGGAGGCCACCACAGTTTGCACAACACCAGGACTAGCTATATAAATGTAAATGTTAATTCTGGTCACTTCTCTTCATATTATTACTGTTGCCAGTGTCACTTCCAATTTATAAAACAAAGATGAAATCCATGCCCACTGTCATCAATCCTAATGCTAAAAGCATAACCAAATAGCTAGTAACGATGGACTTAGCTCTTTCAAGTTCAATGATTTAAGTTTAGAAAATACTGTCTCAGTGCAACAGTGCCATATTAAACAGATTGAAAAGATTTTTTTTGGACATACTTCAAGTTTTTGGCAATCAAGAGGTTACTAAACAATCAGCAAAAATTCTAGGTCTAATGCAAGGGATCTGTTAAGGCAGATACAACAGATTTTTCACTTGCAAACAGATTTATTTACTTTTTAAAGTTCTTTAATAATGCAAGCTTCTCTGCAGGGAAGGAAGAAAACAAGGATCTGCAACTTATACCATACCGGTGAAAGGAACAGGAGTTTTGTCACTGACTTCAGCATGAGTAACACTGTATCACAAACAACTATGCTCAAAACAGAGCAAGTGGGAAGAAAGAAGAGCCTTACCAATTACATCTTACGATGTAAGTTAATCTGCAATTTAAAACCCCAGAAGGCTTTAAAGTGCCTTAGTATTACCACTGCATTACCATTTTTAATATTAACTTTAATTTGGAAGCAAATCAAGCACATTTGCAGTAAAATGCTTCAACAAGCTTTGATGAAATACATAGCACAAGATGGGTCTACGCATGAATGGAGTAAAAATGTTGCTACTTATTTTAAAGTAAGATTTATGCCCCCCAAAGTTTAAGAACCCGGCGCAGTAAGTCACAATACTCAAGTAAATAAGGACAAAAGCAGAACAGAAAACATTTTTGCGGTAGTCAAGTTAAATGAAGTTTCACACAACATTAGGCTTAAGACAGACCCACTGCATTACAGCAATATCCATATCCATGAACACAATAGCATTATTAAATGCAGACTGTGAAACACTGGTGCGGCACTGACCCTGGTCCTGCTCCAAGGTGAAGTGCCAGGTTCCAGCTGAGCCTGTGCCATCAGCAGGAGGGCACGGGCTGCGCCTAACGATGCTGCTGCTGCTGTTGCCAGATGCATCTCCTCAGACCCGCTGATGTCCTGAAACCATGGAGATGCAGACCTGGTGGGAACGTCAACCCAGCAGTGTCTAGCACTTTCTTTGGGATCTGACAGCAGCAGCCCTGCTAACAAGGGTCAAACTGCCCTGAGATCACACTGGTTATAGTACATAAGCTGTGGGTCAATAGGGCCTAAAAACCTTGGGGATTTTAGCTTCCTACAAGGGTAGGAGGTCACTTCAGTTTCTTGTGCCATATTGGAATGGGTGCAAACATAGCTGGCAAAGTTTCAGTATGCACTTCCCCTGCCCTTGCTTGACACAGTCTCAAGTCCACACAGTGAACTTTAAATCATCCTTAAGTGGCAAAAACATTCTAAAATAAATAAATACATAAACAGAAAATCAGAATTTTGTCATCTGTTGCAGAGAACATTTTAACACAGGTTTCTGGGGTCTAGTGGGCCAATGGTGGCTGTGTCAAAGACTGTCTCCCTTCAAGGAAACCACTCCAACACTACACCTCAGCTAATTTTAACAGTGCTGAATGCAACTCTGGTCAACAGAAAAGTGATCCAACACTCTAAGGGAGAGGCAGGGAGGAGAGAAAGAAGTGAAAAGTGGAGCTCATTCTCTGCTGCATCATATACCCCTCCTGCAACCCCCTGCAAACATGGGGTGCAGAAGAAAGTCAAAGGCAAGGGCTGCAAGGAGCTTGCACTATGCAGAGCAACTGAGTACCTGGTGCAGTTCAAGGCAGGGTTTTTCCACTCTCTTGGGGGATGGGGAAAGCCAGTCTTACTCCGCACATGTACCTGACAGGCACAGCAGTTGAATGCAGAAAGGGAACAGATGAATTGATCCAAGCTGGACAGTTAAGAGTCAGAGCTACAGAGGTCAGCCCCACAGCTGCAAGGGGCCAACACACATTGCTGTCTCCTAATTCCTTTCTAGCTGCACTTTAGGCAGGTGCAGTTTCATTTGGGTTAGTCCCTGCAAACATATCCACTTACCATTCAGCAGATGCCTCTCAACAAGCCCGTGTTATTTCACTCCAGTGTAGCTCTGTTTGCCCAAACCTATGTGCAGTGTTTATGCCTTGGAAAAATGAGAGACTCAATCCACAAAATTAAAGACCATGAAAGCACTTGTGATTCAGGAAAGTGCTGCAGCAAGACATGCTGCTAGAGATAGCTTCATGAACTAGAAATTTGTATTTATCCAAGGGAGGAAACAGCAAAACTTGACACAAGCTAAGTCCTGATTTAGCATATTTACGAGATTTTAAACTGTATTTGAGGATATACAGCTAGGTCAAATCTGAATTGGAATGAAATTTATCAAAATTTGTTTTAATACTCAAAAGCCAATACAAAGAAATTGCTAAAAAATCTAGTGTAAACAGTTGTTCCAGGGTAGGAAAACAGAACCCTACTTGTAGTGTCTGCAACTGCTCTGAGACAGAATTTGAAAAGGAAAATGATTTATAAATGAACAGGAGAGAGCTCTCACTGATTTTTCTTTTATGTCCAGAAAGGAAACAAAACTACTGGCCAACTGGACTAGTAACACTGTTTGAGTTTCACCAGTCTAATACATGATTAATGCCATGCTTGGAGTAAATAAACATGCTACCCACAGCATACAGGGTGTGATTCAGGCTTTAGGCAAATCTTCTACTTGTGAAACTTAGTTAATTAAACAAATACCATGAGATTAACATCAGGCACAGAGTTTTAAAACTGGCATTGTAAAATCACGAGAAAGCAGGAAATAAATACAAAAATATAAATGCCAGTGTTAAAGAAGGAACTAAATTACATTTTTTGGTAAAAATTTCAAAATGAACCCCAGGGAGTCCTATGTTTAACCCTGCTCCTATTCTTTCCTGATTACATATTAAAATGAATCCCAACTAATTAAGCATTCAATTCTGAATATACTTCAAAACCCATCTTCAGATCTTGTCAGACTTTAAGAGATGCATATTTCAAAAATATATGCTCACCCCAATCTCTTTCAAACATTTTTAAAGTGAGCTGTAATCTGTGCACCGATGCTTTCAGTTTTTCTCACATCAACCTGTGAGTGCCAAGTGGGGTAGAACCTTTTGTAGGACAGGTGGGGTACACTGCAGAGACCACCGTGCATGTGCTGAGACACAACGGGAATATGCTCAGTGCCAGGCAACCAGAGGGCAACCACGCTGGTAGCAACACCAGGTCACCTCAAGTCTTCTCCTTAAAACACCAACAGCACTAAAAAGTTAAAGAAAATGCTGACACTCTCCTAATTGCAGAAAGTAGAGAGCAGTCACTCTCCTATTCGGATTGGTCACAGCATAATCTTATTTACACATGTGGAAGCAGTGAGGGGAAACAAACACTTTTACAGCAGGCAAAGCAAGTTCACTGGTTTTGCACTGGTACAGCATGACAAGTCTGGTATTTTTCCAGTTTTCAATTCTTTTTGTTTTCTCAGTACTGCTGGCTACCAAGATGTCACAAGCAGAAAGCAGCTATAACACTTGTGTGTCTGATCTACTTCAACAGGTTTGGAAGAAACGAAATGTAATTTATTATAGCCTATTTAGCTTTGCAACAATTACCCTTCAAAACCCGAAGGAGAACAATGTAATTGAAGCTACATGCCTTCTTCCCTGCAGAAACCTCGAACAGCCTCAGGCAAGAGCTAATACAGATGTAGTACAAGGCATTAAAAGAGTGTTGGATGCTGTAGCTAGCAATTATCCTGGTATTTAAACAAATCTATCGCTCATCAGGAAAGCATTTAGTGCAGTAGTCAGAGCGAGACAGGCTGACACGGAGCACAGCTACTTAACTGTCCCCTCCAGCGATTACACTTTCTCAACCTGAGAGTCATGTCAAATTAAACAACTACACATTGACTTTTCACTTCTGTAAACATTATGGTATGATTGACAATTCCTGGATGCTGTAAGACAGTCATTATAATCAGCCAACAGCTAGCTCATTTGTGGTCTGTTTTTTTCCCCCGCTATTCTGAGCCACTTCCTCCTGGACTATTTTTACAGTGCTCTATAGAAAACATTTGCTCTGATTCTTTGCAGGGTCACCATAACAAAATGTCACCTCCCCCCCCCCACGACACCTTTGTACATGTGTGAGAAAAAAATGTGTAATTAAGTGATTTAACTTGACACTTTATTTTTTCCTCTTAGTTCTGCCCCACACTTATCCATTTAATTCAAATTTGGAGATGTCTGGACAGCAACAACTGGATGCTGACACTGCACTAAGTATTGTTAATCTGGCATCTGGAGTATTTTTCGCAATTCCTACCGTAACTCATGGAAATCTTTTTCGGTCTATGTACAGCAGACACTGCAAGAAGGAGTCAGCTGCCAGAATGGGAAACTGAATTACAAGCTCTACAAGTGTGTTCTGAGTATGTATTCATAAAGACCTCAAGGCTTCCTAAGGTTATTACAGCGTCCCTCTAGCAAGGCACTGCTCACTAATATGTGAAGACTGCAGCTTAGTAAAGTTACTAGAAACTGAGCAGATACATAAAGCAGTAGAGGTTGTGAAGAAATACAACCCTTTGATTTTATATGCAACATTCTGATAACTGAAACCGCTATGTTATAACTGAGAGTTTTACTATCTACCCCTCTAATTCAAGCCACAAAAGTAACATAAAACATGCCCAAACTTTCCCCTCTCAAAATAGAAGAAGTAAAAAAAAAATTCGTAAATAATGCTTAACACTTTACCATCATCGGTCCCTTACCCTCTGCCCTCCATCCTCCATAAGAAACCTCACTGGATCCTTTAAAACCTCTGATAGAAGAAGCAGGTGAGATTACTACTGTATCATTAATCTGATTATGAACACAAGCAACACCAGAATACTAATGGTAGGTCTGGAAGCCTCTGTATTTACATGATCAGTGAATCTGAAGCTTTATCTTCATACTGGCTGCAGCAGATTGAAAAGATAAACTTCACAGTGTCGTCCTTTTTAGAAAAATGTAATAAATCAACTAAATAACATCAGTACTAATAAAAACATTTGTGAAAGCATGATTTCTGAAGTAGAAAAGTATGATTTCACTGCAGGATTAGTACTTCAAGCAAAAACGAGTTTAGGAACTGAAAACAGCTGAGGAGGACAAATGAAGTATAGCTATCTCTCCTTGCTGGTAGTAACAAGTGCAGTCCCACTCTTTTTTCCACTTCTGAACTATATTTAACACTTGAGCACTGGTCTTAGAAATCTAAAATTAAATATAACAGTACTTCAAATATCCTCTCTCTCCCTCTGGTTTAAAAATCAGGCAACAATAAAACAAAAATACTTCGCTGAAGATTCCAGAAAATGCCAGCTCCGTTTCAAACACAGAAGACAAAGCAGTCATAACACTGAAGACAGTGAAATATAACTTAATTCCCATGTTTTGCAGTACAGCACTGAAATAAAAACATCTCAAGAAGCACCTAAAAACTTTGCTGGTCTATTTCCAATATTTTCTGTCTTTTTAATCAGTTAAACTGAAGTACCAAGCTTTCACTGAAGCAAGTTACTGTCCTTGTCTGTATGCCAACCAACACGGTGTGCTTTCCACTTTATGCAGCTATTACTGTTTAACTCCAGGGATATTTTTTAGACTACTAGATCCCAAAGACAGCAGATTTATCTCTGAAGACTCAGTCTCAATTTACTCACACACAAAATGTCTCGGTTATATTTCGCACCGACTTTCTACTTACGTAATTGGACAAAGGTACCTATTATTTTATCTTATTCTCAACAACCCTGCATCCACACTGCAGTTTAAAGGACTAACATAAGCAGGGAGAACATTTGCAATCCCAGCACACAGCCAGATGTACAGTAACTTTTGTAGTTTCCGTATTTTAAGGTTTCTACCTAAGTTTCCCTCAAAGCTTCATCTCCCAAGCTCTAGGAGACATTCACACACAAAAACCCACCCAAACCAAATGCCGGTAATGGGTTTTGGCTCTGTTTCAGTGGTTTACCAGCCAGCTGCATCATCTCTACATCTCAGCAGCAACCTCCTCCATCTAAGCTGCTCCTGCAGTGCTTTGCCTTGCCAGAGTTGTCTGCCCATAGAGTGCACCTGTACATACCCCCATTCTCCAAAAGGCAAGACACTAACTGTACGTAGCACACTCACCTCACGGGTCCTGAGACCTCAGAAATTTAATGTTAGCCTCTGCTACAGCAACCCTACAAGAAACCCCTATTAACCTAAAGCAAAAATCCCTTAGGAAAATTCCCACTCCTAGCCAGAGAACATAAAACTATGATATTCAAAGAACTGTATTTTTCAACAGAATGTTTTGAAAATAAAAGGCTACTTTGCTGAAGAGATAATGCTAAAATGCAGCAATCCAACAAAATACTGAAATATCTACTAGGAAACAGCATAAAAATAAGACAGGGTCCAGCCAGAAAAATCTGTGTTTGAATGTGCGCAGTCTTCATATGTACAATATGCCCACAGCATATGTGTATCAATATATCCATGTATATCAGTATAGGCATCCACACACAAGTTCAGGTATGTGTAGATTATATATATTATATATATAAAGCTAACTTTCAGTCCTCAGAAAACAAAAGCTATCCCCATATAACAGCAAAATTCCAACATAACTCAATTTCGACATCTCATCTGGTGTGAACTGCACTCATTCCTAGTGTAAACCCCAGCGCGCTCTGCAATGATATACTGTAATGTCACATCGCAATCTGGATTTACTATAAAGGGCTGCTGACGAGTTTCAGAGCAGTAAACATTGCTGCGAGGTGTATTTCACACTGAGCTGGTTTTTATGAAGAACACTTCACCGCCCAGCCACGGCACCCAGATGATGAATGGTGAAAGATGCATGACAAGCTTCATCATTGTTTGTAAATCTTAACTGTTCCTGCTCACTAACTCTGCAGGCAATTTTCAAAGACAGCGGCCGACAGAAGGACAGCCCAGCTTTCCTGAAGGTTATTCAACTTGTACTTGGCCTAAGACATGCCTGCGAGCAGCACTGGAAATAAACTCATTGGTTACTCTGAAGCATAGAATTAAAAACATTTGATAGGCAGGCACACACTAATGGTTGCTAAATTAAGAAAGCCCATTAAGTAGCCTTGATGTCTGTCCCCTACCCTGCCCCACAGGGTTACATACATCATGTGCAGGCAATGTAACCTGGTATTATTTACACATGCAATATAAATATGTATATTTATAAAATAGGCAGAATGAATGATGGCCTGTCTGCTTCCACATGATGATTCCCTGTTATCCTGTGCAGTTACACACAGTGCTCCAACATCCCTCGCAACTTTGCCCACTGCTTGTAGGAAGGCTACTTCTGTTCTCTTCTGGTAGAATTTTACTCTTGAGACAGGGGAAAAGGAAAGGAGAAGAAAGGAAATTACTCATGGCATGCAAGCACAGCAGTGGGAAGAGATGTACCTTTGTTTTCCCTGAGATCATTCTGCTATGGGAGCAGCATCATGGACTGCAACAACCTCTTGCCAAGAGTCACAATTTAGCTCGTCAACCTCCCTGCAAGAGGCAAGGCCAGTCTACATGGCTCTCCAGTACAGAGCCCTAGTAACTATGACTTCTCCCTTTTCTTTAGAGAGCAGTAGCAGATGATTCTTTTGCTAGAGTTTCTCACAATCTGCAGAAACTTTACAAGTACCAGAAGCTGAAGAAGAACTAGCTCAGCTGGAGATTCTCACCTGAGTCGCAAAGCTAGCATGAACTGCAAGGTGCTCTACACAGCAAAAAATTATTGCTGAATATGGAGTGAGTACTCTCTTCTCTGAACCAGCTAAATTATGAGGATGCAACTGCACATTAAAGCAAGAGGTGAGCCATATCACTGTTTGTTACAATTACAAATCATGCCTGGGTAAGCACAGTTATCACCACCATCCTGACAAGATGTCGTCTTCTGTTTTATCACTTTATGGTAAAGTCTGATAAATGATTTCTATCAATTTCTGCTTGTAGTGGGAAAAATTCTGTATCCAGAGGTAATAAAATCAGAGCGTCAAAGCCACACCAAGTGTAAAGGAAGCTGGTCTACCGACACCTTGAATTTTTTCAGTGAAGTACCCAAAATCCTTTGAAGTGTGAGGACAAATCCCTCACAGCCTCATCAGCTATAGTAACATCCCCCATACTATACAAAGAGAAGCTCAAACATGCAGAAAGTTAAGTTCAGAGGTGCAGTGGGTATAAACCATTGGTCTCTCACATGTGGCTCTAAAAGGCTTCTGACTTGCAAGAGGGACTGAGGAGAAACCTCCCTCTGTTAGAGAATGTAAAGCAAAGAGGGAAGGTGTCCAGGGAAAGCTAACAGAGCCACTATGTATTCCAGGATGGCACCCTGGTAGGTGCTTGCACAGAGAGAGTGATGCCCAGTGTGGGACCCAGCACTGTCGTAAGTGCTGTGCAATGTGCTATCCAGTATCAGCTCTCCCAGTGCCTGCTCCCTGCTGCACCCCCTGAGAGGGCCAGCAGGGGCGAAGGGCGTGTGGCAAAAGCGCTCATTTTCAGACTGGGATTGATGCGACACCAGAAACTTCTTTTCATGGGGGAAACTCAAGAAAGTAGAGATTCTAGCAGTAGGTATAAACATATTGCTTTGGATCTGCAACTGCCCTGGTCCACTGTAACGCTGATTTGAGTTTCTTCAGAATAGACTGGATTTTCCTTAAACCCTTGTTTTACCAACTCGAAGCCTGAAACTCTTAACAAAATGCAGGCTTAAATTTTAAAAACTCTGCATGTTTTCATCCATACAAAGTACTAAAAAATGGATAAATACATCCCATGAAAAAAACCTCTTTCTTTGCTTATCAACTGCTCTATACTTCTGGGTGGATGTTATCTGCTGGTGAGGGTGAATGGAGTGCCACTGGCATCTGCTGTGTTCCACTCTCTCTTGCTAGGATGTTGACAGATGAAAGCATTCACACACAATTTTCACATGAGCTTAAAATTCTTCCTAGACCATGCAACGGCCTCAGTCCATAAAAATACCTGCATTTCTACAAAAACAGGTGGAAAGCCATCAAAAATACATTTTGTTTTACTGCTCGTGCAGCAGGGCTAGAATCTTCCCCCAAAGGAAACAGTAAGGGCTTTTCAGCCACCCTGGCATGAATCAGCAGAACTTGTGAACTGGCAAAACTCATGAAACAAACCTGTAATTCTGCTAAGTTGCTCTGTGTGCTTTTGAGCAAGCATAACATAAAGATTGCATTTAGAAAACACATTACTAAAATGAGCCTTTTAATCAGGAAAATAACTGAATCAGCATGCAAAAAAATGCTTACATTACTTTGTTTCCACGAATTCCCTTCAGAACTTATAAAGTTAATATTGCTCAAATCATCACTAGCCCAACCTCAGTTAGAATACAGATCAATAATTTATGAAAAGGCTTTAATATAAGGAAAAATAAGTTACCAGAGCCTATATTGACTATGCCTTACATTCTCAAATTGATTTTGACAGATGCTGTTACAGCTAATGAAATGATCAAGTATGATTAATACTGTCATGAATCACAGTTAGCAACTTCCTTAGTCCAGAAGATAAAAAAATGTCTATGCCCAACAACTGTCTGGCCAGCTAAGCCCAAAATTCAAATTTTTATGGAAAATGACATGTTAAAAAGTAATTTCCCTGAAGAGATCTATAAAACATTGCAATGCACGTACACAACCTGCAATGTAAACCAAGGCCTGCAGAAGTGTGCACCATCTGCTCATCATCCTTGTAATGAGTGCCAAAGGGAAGCAACATGCAGCACAGCCACTGGAGAACCACTATAAGTTGTACCAATGAGAATGAAAATGCACAAACCAAGGTAACAGTTGTGAAAAGATCAAGTGACCCACTTGAACGAACTGTTCAAAATCTGCAGATTTACATGATTAGCCCTTCCTTTCTTATTTCAAAATTTATTTCTAGAAGTTTGATGTACAATGATAGTGAAAGAATACTGAGTTTTCCGCAAACACTGCTTGCTTTTTTATCATGAAGGATAGCATATTCTTGAACAGAGATCACTTTATAAGGAAAATATGTACAGACAGATACACATACAGAACACACAACCTCAATACTGCTGCTGAACTTCTGGGTGCAAGATTTTATCCTCCTCAGAGACTTGGCTGCCAAAACTTTTCCAAAATCAAGATGTTATTTCTGGTGATGCTTTACAAAGAGATGGACAGAGAAGGAGCAGAAGTGTTCTCTCTCATACCTGACAACACCTGGACTGCCTGGGACTGAAACAGCTACTCTTAAGCTTACACAGATAGTGACTAGTCTGCTGATAGATGAGAATTGGGGCTATTTTCTACAACTGCTCCCCTCTTCCCAAGTGCTTTATTACTATTGCTCTGCCAGTGCACCTTCTCAGCTGTCTGCAAATAAAGAGCAGACAGAGACAAGGTTTTTTGCTGTTCTTCAGGGTAATCTCTTAGCCATACCAAACCAGCCTGCTTAGTTGAAGTACCCTCTATGTAACCTGAATACTTGCAGAAAGCAGTTCAGGCTCAAGGACATGGTATCAAGACACTTTCTGCATACCCGGACTTGGCCTCTCTAATCCCATAGCAAGGTGCCACCTGTGGCTGTGAAGTGTTACTCCTGTCTGGTATGGCATTTCAAGGGCACATTTTCATGCAAAAATACTATAAACAGGAAAACTCAAAAAAGAGGCATAACTTTGATGCACAGAAACCTAGTTAGAAAGAAACATCTGATCTCTCATGCATGTTTCTGGGGTACATGGCATTCCTTGCATTCCAGCAATGCTTTGGTCAAAGTGGAACTCTTTATCTTAAGCATAGAGACTGCTTCCAGCATGCCCTTTCTTGTGAAACCACTGGAAGAGACTCTAATTTAGAAAGCTGCTCCAGTTTGGCCAGGCTTCTCCAACAGCTCAGTGCTGTTGTCTATACAGCATCCAAGCAGAGAGGCAAGGGTGACTCTTTAAATGTAAATCCAGGAAAAGCCTGTGTCACTTCCATTACCACAAGTGTAAAACTAGGGATACCTGTTATTTGAATTCTAGAAAGGATTATGAAAAAGTGTTTTAGTGTTGGAAGCCGTTATGCTGACCAAAAAAACCCGTTACCAGAGAAGTTCTTCATAAAATGGTGTTTGCTGATTTACACAAAACTGCTGACATTTTCTGTATCAAAATATCAGTTTTTACTTGTATTTGGGAGGACTTTCATACTCCTGCTTAATGTTCAAGCTACAAACGCAGTACTGCTCTAGCACTTCATTACATGTGTTTCCAACTACTGTGACACTTGAATAGGAAAATAAAAATTCAAATCCATCCAGCACTTAGAGCAAAATTTTAAATGCAAGACATCCCCCTCATCATGGCCACAGACATGTGGAGTAATTATCTCAACATTTCACATAATGATGACATAGGCTTTACTCCATGCTACCTTTAAGACAAGGTAACTACTCTGAAGTGTCTGCAGATACAATGATGTTTATCCTTTGCATCCTTCTATTTGAATGTTAAATTTTTCTGCCACTCTCCCTAACTTGGAAAACACTTTCATGCAGATAAGGAAATGCTGAACTTTTACCCAGTGGAAACAGGACCAGAGCGAGGCACCCACTCCTGATCCAAGTATGTGCTTTCTTACTCTCTCCAGCCAAGGCCTTGCGCAGGTTATTTCGCACCTATAAGTGCTGGAAAGGCTGACTGGAAAGCAGTGGAAAGTGCTACCCAACTCTGGGCAGTGAGCCAATCCTAAAAAACTCCATGAACAAATGAACAAAATCAACTGTCCCACAGAAATCAATGGGAATAAGGCACTTGGCTTTTGGAGATGAAATACCCTATTGTGACCCACTTTTAATTTCTCCACTTCTCAACTTGTCTTCCAAAAGAAATATATGTTTTATAGTATACTTTGCATGCACAAGGTTTGGCAAGAACTTCTCATACACACTTTCCTCCCATTGTGCTTGCACAAAAAAGAAGAGGGAAATGTTTTGCACTACTGAGTACAAAATTCCCCTCCAATCTAGAAACTGCTATCTAAAACTTATAACTAGGTGACCTAAGGAAGTCCTCTGAACACACTCTTTTGCCATTTGTCACTGGTTTATCAACTTTTTCTCCTCATTTTTTTCCAGTTTCTGCTGACAGGGCAGCAGCTGTGCTTAGTTGGAAGCAAAGTCATTTTACTTAGAAACACTTCATATTGCAAGGAGGTTGACTGATGGTGTTTTGCCATTCAGAAAATGTCAGCTCATTACTATATGCAAGACACTGTAACATGCTATGACCCCTGATACAGGAGTCAGAAGGTTCCTGAGATCTTTGCATCATTGATAAAAACTGTGTAAAATCAGTGATCTGGTAATTCATCTCTTCTCCCTTTCATTATAACTGGTCTAAGCAGGCAGTTAACTTAGGAGAACAAAATTAATGAAATGCTCTGACTGAAATACTAAGACATGAACTGCAAAGCCAGTTTGTTTTGTTGTGTTTCAATTGCAGTTGAATTGTGGGTAACAGGTTGTATATGTTGTAAGATTATTGCAGATTTCCGCCTGGTAATTTAACAGCCGTTTTTGTTAAAGATATACATTTCCGATGTTTTGAAAATGTGGCTGCAAAATCAGTTTTTTATTTTGGCCTGCAGCTCTTCTGTGAGTAGTGTTACCCTCCTGCAAAATTTCTGGATTAACAATACCTAAGTCTTCATGGAGATCTTAAAAACAGTAGTCATAGGCTTGCAGCAGGAGTTTAGGTGAAGTTTTACAGTATACATTACATAGCAAGTTAGATCAGATGATACTAAAATGTTCCCTACCGGATCTAAAATCCATCAACATGTCTTTTTAGAAAGAAATAAAGTCTCTAAGCATGGATACCATTTCAAACATACAAAAGGAAAGAGTTAAATATGATTTATTTGTTTAAAATATGCACTAGAGTTTTCCTCTAACCCTGCAGAAACATGTCACTAGGCTTCATAACAAAGGAGTCAGGCATTGGACAGAAAGCTCAGCCCAACAATCAACAAAGAAACTTAAGAATGTGTCTTTTGTATGAGACAGCACTTGCAGCATAGGCAATCACCATTTTGGGAGAATGATCCACTCTAATACATAGGATCCACTGCTCACACAGCCTGCTGGCTGATTCAGCACTCATACAGATAACTATTAATATGGAGGCAAAAACCCTCAAACTCTCTGAGGACTGTGAAAAGCACCAGAAGAAAAAATGTCATGGGAGCATATATCAAAGACTAACAGCCTGAGTATATTATTTTGTCTGTAGATGGACAAAGTATAAGCAGTCATCTCCTCCAAGAACATACATAAGGAAAAGGAAGATGCTTCTAAGAAGCCTGTTAAATGGTTATGATCATGCTCACAGGTTCAAGTTTCTTTCAAAAACACTGGTGCCTTTCTCACCCACCAGCTCCCTGCTATGGAAAAACACTTCTTCAGAGTCTGGAAAATGCTGTTTGATTTCAGTAAATTACATCTCACTGCTTGTCGGTTTCTGATTGATGGTGTAACTTAGGGAACAATATCTGTGTGTGGAATAGTGTCTGGACAAGTAGTCAGGGATTATTGAAAATACAGTATTTATGCAGTTTAAAAATCAGTGGCACATTGCGTACAACTTTTTTCTAGAGTGATGAAAAATTACTGAACTGCATTTGGGAACAAAGGGTGTAAGGTCTTTTGTCTATTTCTAAGAACACTCAACTGGTAAGACTTCTTAGTGAGTTAGTAGTGATGGATGAGAGAAAAAGTGTCAACTGCAGTTGAGCATAAAACCAACTGCTTCTCCAACCAATGGGCAGAAAGGAAGACGTCACTGTTCAATGGTGGTTAGAGAAGAGAGAATAAAATAAAGTTGAAGAAAAGAGAAGGAAAATGAACCAAGGATCACTGATTTCTCTAAGCCATTTAAAACTACTGGAGAAGGAGGAAAAATCTAAGATTTCATCACACTGTGTGTTGTTTCTTCATCTATCTGATATGTCACAGTTAGATGGAAGACTTTCAGAAAACAGCCACTATGAAAGAACAGCCACCTCCTCAGCATAAGTAATTCTGGAGTTACTGAAATCAAGGGCTCAGTGCTGACTTACTCAAGCCACCAGGTTTGACTTCATATACACTTCACCTTCCAAAATCTCATCTGAATCCTTAAGGTCTTGTCATGACACAAACATTGTATTTTTCACAACACAAACAAAACAGACACCAAGACTTCAGCCCCAGAAAGACCATGACTGAAAACTATTACAGAACCTACACAAGATACGTCCTTCCCCAAGAAGAGGAGAAGACTAGTTTAAATGTAGAAAAGCACCAGAGAATCAAATGAAGATGGATGCTGCTGCCAGTGGTGTGACCATGAAAAAAACCAAAAACGTGGCAGGTGTAAAGTAGAGTGAAAAAAAAAAATACTTCCTGCAGACCATACAAAATTAAACGTGCCAAATCCACCAAATGCTACAGAGAAAGAACTGTGAAAAGCTTATTGTCCTGTTCTAGCCCTGGTAAGCAGGAGTGGGTGTGGCCAAGACCCTAATATTATTAAATACCCTCTGACATCACATTTAGGGAGCAGGAGAGGGACACTCTCACTCTCACCCAAGGACAAACAGTGTTCCTTTGTGGTAGGGGGAAAGTGCGGTAGGCTTAGGGTCTGTCTGCCATTGTTTTTCATTGTCCCATGTAAATCACTCTCTGAGAACTTCTGTTATTAGTATTGTTGCTGTTACTGTTTTCTTATCTCATTGCTCAGTGTTCTTATCTCAACACATGATCTTTGCCTTTTGTGCCTCCAACTGGAGGAGTGTGGGAGGGGAAGCAGCAGCTGTAGTTTTACCAGGAGTTCTAACCTGGAGAATACCAGCCAGCCTTAACTGTCCCCAGTGTGGGGCACGAAGGGCTGAGATAACAACAGATCTGCCCAGAGCGAGACGGAAACAAATTTCATCTAGGCATTTGTGTATTAGGTACAGAGCCACTGGTCACAATGTTATTCTGTTTGTTCATGTGGGTGTGATACCTAACCCTGTACATATTCCCCTATGAGCTTCTTCCAGGGATCTTTTTCAGAGCAGGGAGAGGAATCAGGATTGTTCTGTCAATGGACTGTGCGATATCAGTTTTGGTATGGTAACACTAAGGGCAATGAAGGTCATTTGGGATTGTATTCAAAGTTGCTCTCCTGCCCTGGCCTTGGGTGCTTCTTCTGGCAATTCATAACAGTGGTACCCAGCCTGTGAGGGGAAGAGGGGAGGATGATTTTCCCCAGCCTTTCACCCCTTTTCCCCCTTCAGCCTTGTTGCAACAGCTTTTGAGAGTTTTTAATTTCCTTTGGATGTTAAGGAAAGTATGGTTTTGTTGCTAAGTCTGCCAGGTCTCCTCAGTGCAGTCCACACACTATTTAGAGTCAAGAAAGAGATTTCTAGGAAGGTCATTCAGAGATCTGCCCCGAGAGTCAATGAGTCATGAGTGGCATGGAATGTGAGAGAAAACAGGTCAATTTTGGGGGAAATTCTCTGCTCCAATGGTCTGGAAGTTCTGAACAACAACAGGACCCTCTTAAAGTGACAGAATATTTGCAAGGAAATGCTGGGGCAACTCCAGAGAGAAGCAATTTATTGCAGTGTGCTGGGTCCTGGCCCTATTTATGGTCACTAGACAGCACCCTCAGGGGGAGGAGGAGGAAAGAAGACCAACAGGTACCAAGTCTACTCAAACTGCTGGTGAGCCAGAGGAACGACTTATGCCAGCAGCAGCTGCTCCTATACAGAATAAGAAGTCCAAGATAAGAAGTAGGGCCCTTGTAACAGGAGGAAGAGGCAGGGCTACAGATAATCACTGGCTCCCTATCTCTGGGTGAGCTGCAAAATATGCAAAAATATTTCAGCTGCCAGTCAGGTGAGGCCCTGTTGACCTGGCTGCTCCGATGCTGGGATATCGCAGCTCACGATATGACACTAGGTAGTAGTGAAGCCAAGAAACTGGGATCCCTGTTCTAAGATGTGGGCATGGACAAAGGGATTAGGAAGAGGACAAGAGTCTCTCAGCCTCTGGAAGTGACTGCTGTCAAGCAGGGAGGAATCTATTCACTTAAGAATGGTCTAACAGTGCACCCAAGTAGGTGGAAGACCATGGAGAAAGGTATCCAGTACCTGAGAGAATCAGCTGTGCTGGAGTTAATCTATATGGATTCAAATAATGAGCAGTCCCCTGTAGATCCAGATGAGGTCCAGTGTCCACAATCCATGTGGTGCAAGTTTGTATGGAGCACATCATCATCATATGCCAACTCACTGACATCACTGGCAATGACATCAATGAAAGAAGAACAAGTAGTGCTCCAGTGACTATCTAACTCTGGTAATATGGTGATCTTTTCTCCTCCCTACCAACCTGCACCTCGGTTGTGTAAAGACTGTCCAAGATTGTGGACAGATTTGAAAGATTATTAATTAGCAAATTAGAGAGGAAATGTCCCATGCCTCACGGTGTGGACCACAGTTTCTGCTATTGGGAACAAGCACCCTGCTCCCTGAGAGAGAGGGGGTACATACCACGAGGTAACCTGTGTTTTTATCTGCATGACCACAGAGAGGACAAGAGGAAGAGGGATGGAAAACCCACCTCTGTCCTAGCAGATGGGTACATGAGTTGAGATGAAGAATCACCACCACAGGGAATTCTTCAAGCATAAATGCTGCTCCAGTTTCCAGTGAGCAAGTCGTCTAACAGAATAAAAGCGCTGATGTTACTTCTGATCCTCTTAAAGGGACTTCCTGGTCATATTTACAAGAAGTGAGCAACAAGTGACCAGAACTAAAATAGCCTTGCCTCCAGCCAGGTAGAGGAAAGGGACAGTCAGATCTATTGAGCTGTGTGGAGCTGATGGCCTGGCACATCAGACCTACAAGAGTATAACTTTTATTGGACATCAGCACACAATGTACTTTGATGCCATCAAGACATGCAAGGGCAGAATCCATCTCTGTTTCTGGGGTGACATAGGATTCCCCACAGCTGACTATACTGGAAGCTGAAATGAGCCTGACTAAGCTGGTTTACTCCAGCAAAGACATGTTAACACCTGTGTGTGCACTCTGCCTGCTACTGGAGTAAGAGAACAAGGAAGTAAGAGAAACACTGTCAAAACCACAGGGTAAATTCACCAGCACTTTCCAGGAAATTACTGTAGATTCCTTAGCAGAGCCTTGCAATCCTCAGGAAAGCCTGAAACACAATACTGAAAAAAAGATTTATCTGTAGTACTTTGAAATTAACTAATGCAGTGTGATTAAGTTTGAAAAAAAATAGAAGCAAGTCCACAAAGGGCTTTCATTATCTGGTTGAGACGCAGAAACAGCTCTCATATGTGGTTCAGACAGAAAAGGACACAAAGGCTCAGTGGGCGATGTGTGCAAAAAATCACAGCATTTCTGAGAAGAGAGGAAAGCTAATTCTGTGGCTGGGATGAAGATAATTATTTGCTCCTGTGAGAAAGCCAGGTGGTAAACACCAAAGACACCACTTCAAGTGAGTCTATGTACAACTTATAGACATACAGAGGTGCAGATGTGCAACTAACTGGACTCCTGAACCATGAGACTTCTGAAGTATAAGCTTGCACTACTGTACACTAACAGCCTTACTTAGTCACCACACTACAGGCCTTCCAGAAAACAGCCACCATCTTTTAAATGCCTACTTTCTGATGCTATGCGTCCTTCCCAGAACCTGCATTTCCTGGGTGCCTGCCCAAGGCAAGGCAGTCCCAAGCATTGTGAGGCATTGGACTGCTGTATTAATTATTGGCTCGGACCAACCCAAGTGTATCTCTGTAGGGGAAGGGACAGGCTGAATGCCACGAAGGTGAGGTGATGCCCTGTTCCACACCCCAGCCCCTCTGGGCCTTCCTGGGCAGCCCCAGAGCAGCTGTCAGTCACTTGCACACCAGAGCACTCCTCCACACCACAGTCCAGAGCCCCTAACCCAGCCCCAGCTTGACTGGTACACTGGATGTCCCACCTGGGGAGAGGGGTGGCCACAGTGGGCCAGAGAAGACAGAACCAACACTGTGTGGCCATTGTGTGGTTGCGGCCCTGCCATCTTCTGGACTCTAGGTAGCTGGATCTGGAGTGGTAGCTATAATTCTTTCTCTCTCTTTACTTCTTCTTAATCTCCTTTACTGGGATTTGGGTACTTACTCACAGCTGGATGGATTGGATTTTGCTAAGTTACATGGGTTAGCATGTGCTAAGTCAGTGCTTTGTGGAATGCTTTTTTTTTGTTGAATGTTGCCCTTTAAAGAATTGCTAAGTTCCCTTATTTTCTAAAATTTGCCAGTAAAAGTGTGTTATTTGACCTCCTGAGAAGCATGTTTAGTGTCTTCTCCTGTACACTCTCTAAGGGTTTGTATCAGGGATTGTTGATATTTTTAGGCCTGTTTTTGGCCCAGCCACCTGCAGAAGTTTGGTTCTTTGTTTGCCATGTTCACTGATAAACTGGAGCTTTGTCCTTGGAGAGACAGTTTCTTGTACAAACTGTTTTAGTTGCTGTTCTGTGATTGGCTGGTTGTCTGTAGAGGACGTCTGAAGGAGAAACTGAAGAGGAGAGGATGAAGTAAAGCCCCCAGACCCAAACAGATAAGACCCCTTGAGTGAAACAGCACAAGTGTGAGGGGAATCCCAAAGTTCTCACTCAGCACTGAAGGGGTGCACTCACATAACGGGGGAGGGACCGAAGGCCTCTGGCTGGGCGGTGCTGCCACACCGGCCCAGGGAGACATCTCCAGCTAATTGGATAAAAAATGCAGGTGGCTCATGCTCGGGGTTCTCAAGCTTCACATGAAGGACAACATTGCCTTTTGCGGGTACGCCTGTGATCTTTGTGAGCCTGCTGACCCTCCGAGGATGCAGCCTCTGCTATGGGGAATTCTGGTTATCCTGGGGTCGGTGAGACAACCTCACAAAACAGACCTGCATGAGTGGGGGTTTCACTGAGGGCTTTGTTCACTCCTCTCCTTTCCTGTCTCTCAGGCTCCCATTTACTTGGCCACTTTTTGTAATCAATATTGCGTTTATTGTTGAGCTGTCAGCAGTGTCTTGGTTTTCAGTCTTGGCATCCTTTCGAACTCACCTGCTGCAGAGCTTTAAAGGCTCCTTCTAATAGATCCAGCAAGTAGACTTTTGGAGCCTTGTACACTTTTGAAGTAAAACCCCTTCAATGAGCTTGTACCTTGAACCTGTAGTATTACAGGCACCCCTGTGGATGCACTTACCTCTTGCTTTTGACTCCGAGGAGGAGGGGATGTCCTCAGAGGTCAGGATTTGGGGGAGGCACATGGGAGCGCCAACTCCCTGCCCCAAGTAGGAAGCAGGTGGGTAGTAGGAACACATGCGATACTGGGAGCTGACAGTGTGGTGTCTCTCCATGCCCTTCACCTGTTGGAGAGAGAGAAACACAACAGCAACCTGTGAAAGCCAAGCCCCAGCAGCACAGGGGCACCCCACTGTGGGGGTACACGCACATGACTTTGAAGGAGGTCACAGTGGTAAGTAAAATCCTGACATGCTGGCCTTAGGTTTTTGCTTTGGTGGGCTAACAATGTGCCACACCAATCAGCTACAGGGGAGCTGGCATGGTATGGGATGTGACCTATCAGCAGCAGCGTAACTATGGCTGTTTTACCTTACCACAAATGAAGCTGTACACAAGCACCTACCCTTCCCCACAAGCAGCTTCCTCTCAGGTCCCCTGCTCACAGCACAGACAACAAGTGTTCCAGTCCCCTTCAAGTGCATGCACCTAGCCAGTGTCAGAGGTGAAGTGTTCATCTAGCTCCTACACCTCCCCAGAGACTACACCACCTCAGTCTGGTGGTAACTGTTCTGCCAGAGACCTACAGGGTGGCTAAGGAGGACAGTTCTACTGACTGTCTCACACAGGACATGCTCCACGGCATCTGAGCAGTGACAACACAGACAAACACACTATTTTTGTTACAACACTGGCAGATGGGAAAAATATTTTCCTGAGTTATCCAGAGAAAGCAAGCTGTGGATAGACTACACAGGAAGACAGTAACGGAGCCACAGCTGGGCACCAGCCACCTGGTCTGCTGCGTCCACTAGACAACCCCTTCTCCCTCCTGCACACTGCAGCAAATTGGTAACACTCACAAATCAAAGTTTATCCTACTCTAATATCCTGAAATTATCCAAACTGATTGAGATGAACAGTAATGCTTTTTTGTGTTTTATGGAAAAACTACCAATTTGTTGCAAAGCCCTCCATGCAACATGGCCTTGGTACTCCAAAAAAGGCAGCCAAAGACTTTATAACATTAACATTTTCAACAGGAAAGGCAAAGCGCTGGTCTCCCTAAGTATGCCGGGCAGTGAATAATTGTAAGATAGATAGCTTCTTGGCAGAGATAAAATATTGCAGTTTTGTACCAGGTGAAATGGTATCAGTGCCAACAATAATGCACATCCAACTACACTACTACACAATGTCTTTGTAAGCAGACATGCTTGTCAGGCCTTTTCAGCCACCTCTCACCTTGGCTGGAGGAGCTCTGCCTGCTCACTACAGCTCCCTCAGGTCCCAGCCAGCTGTGCCTGCAGCCCTGCTCCTCAGCCCTTCCCAGGCTGCAAAGCTCAGACACGGAGCAGCAGAGGCCGGGTGTGAGCCTACTGTCCCAGATGGCCACCCCATGCCAGCAAACCTCCAGGGGCTGGTCCTGGCAGTAGGAGCCACCAGCACCTCCCAGAACCAGAATGCAGTTATCCCTTGTTTTCCAGGGATCCCCTTAATAGTTCCAGCTAGGCTGGAAGTAACATGGCTCAAGTCACAAAAAATGCGGCTGGTACTCTCTGAGGCAGATGGCAACAGTCAGCTTTCTTTACGGAGGCAGGTTTGCAGTGAGATTAAGTACTGAGAGACAGAGAGAGATAGAGAGAGGGAAAGAGAGAGAGAGAGAGGGAGGGAAAGAGAGAGACAGAATGGTGGCTGTTCACACAAAGCAAAGTGCATCTCTGCCTGTTTTCTCACAGCTGCACAGTCTCACATACTTACACGTGTACTGAGGAATCAGTAGAACTTGCTTTTAGTTTGTGAAAGTTAAGAGTTCTTTTACTACAAATAAAAGCAATACTTAAATTTTTTATTTTTCTACCTCTGCATGCAGAAAAAGTTCAACATGCACTGAAGTTTCATCTGTAATAAATAGTAAATTGCTGTTAAAAAAATTAACATGTCATGCTGAAGAAGCCTGAACTCAAAAAAAGCACTGGTATCCACTCTCCTCTTCCAACAAAACGCACTCTTCACTTTGGAAGCAGACTTCCTCAACAAAACTCAGGCCGACTCTGCCCTGAAATTATGAATTAGCAACACAGACTGCCCAAAAGCACAGTCCAAAGGGCATTTTGAACCTGCACATCTACAAAAACCAACAGCTCTCAAAGTACCGGAGAAAAAAAGTTAACCAACTCCTCTCTGCCTGCCTGCTGTATTGTATACACAGTTTTTTGTGTGTTTTCCTTCCCTTGGTGGGCAAGGCTGTGGGCAGCACCCACAGACCTTATGTCTCCACCTCTCCCTTGTTCAAGGGCATGTCTGCACACGTACAACAGAGAAAAGGTTGCCTGCAGCAGACAAAATTATTTCAGCTGTAACTAAATGGAAGGATCATTCCCTGGCACCAAACTGATCATTCACATTTCCCTTCCCTGTAAAGCAGGTGCAGTGACTCGCCTCCTTTCAAAGCATTTTTTAGAGGTTTTCTGCCTTTCTCTAAGAAACAACTCACCTAAACCGTCTAGATGCAATGAATTATTACTACTATTATTATTAGTGTGTGGTAGCTGGCTAGCAAGAGACATGTTTTATAATCTTATTACCCACACCAAGTCTATGAACCACAGTTCGACCAACAGCCAGAGGCTTGGCTCTGCAAAGAATATGCTGTATATTAACCGCTGAAGAAAATCTAAAAGCTTTTGGCTTTGTTTTATTAAACAGTTTAGAATACATATCACAGTAAAACAGAACCATAAGGTTTCCTTTTTATAGTGCTTAGCAATCCTATTTTACAGTAACAATAAAAAAACAACCAGTTGTAAAAATTCTTGACCTTAGTGCTGCATTAAAAATGGGTAGGAGACCACTACCTCATGAGAAGGGACACTTGCTCTGTATTAATTCCTGCAGCTCTGCAGCCCTGTATTAATTCCCTGTATGTTTCTGGGTGCCGAAAAGGGAGATAAAAACAGCCCTGAGGAGGCACCGGTATACTCAGATTATTTCCAACGAGGGGCAGTTCAGCCGTCCAAGAGCTGCAGTCAGGTTTGGGATCCTGCCCTGGGTCTTGTCTAGGGGGAATGCTGGGATCATGCAGGGATCCCAGGGGGAGAACGCCTGGCCTTCTGGTGTCTCCTTCTGCCTTCCCTGCTCCTTCCAGCCCCACAGCAAAGCCAAGGCAAGTATGGGTTGGGACAGTCCCACAAATCACTCTCATTTGTATCACCACAGGCTATGTGCTATAAGAATGATGTACATTTTAGGTAGGCAAGCTGAGCTCCTAAGTTGCTCCCCTTCCCAGCCACACACTGCTTGTGCCCTGCCCCAGCTGCAGGATTCATCAAATGCCTCACTGACTACAGTCGGAGACACGCATCACTGGAGCAGCACATTTGGCCTGTTCAACATTTGCAGGTTCCTCTAAATTGTATTACACAGCACACACAGAGTAGCATTTTAAAAGATGTACTGCAAGCAACAGTGGGAAGCTTAAAATTCATGAACAAATAAATATGACCTGATTAGAAGACCATGCATACAGTGGAAATTCCTTTCCTGTGCCCTGTAAAGTCAATATGAGCAACTGAGAGGCAGCTACAGTTTGCCCAGAGACAGAAAAAGCTGGAAACAATACTTGTTCATTACTGAACAAAACAGTCAGTGCAGCCCTACAGCTATGTCCAACGGGAAGCCAAAGTAAAATTCTCTCACATCAGCCCATTCCTGCAAAAAAGCTTTCTCAACACCTAGTGGAAAAGCATGTAAAGCCCGGCTCCTCTTTCCAAGCTCCTGGCAGCATCCGCATAACCTCTACATATCTTCTTCACAGAGAAAGAGAGGAGGAGAGGAGGTGGCCAGATGAGAGACAGAAAAGAGTCAAAGCAGGCACAAGTGGGGACTCAGTTATCTCAATAGACTAGCAAATGGCCCTGCCCTTCCCAGATGATTCATTTAGGCAAACCATCACCTGGGTAATTCTTTCATTTGCAGAAGCTGCCAGACACAATCTCCTTGAGAGCAAGCCAGTGTTACTTTGGCAGTATCTGCACATTCTGCAGTTGATCCTGACTATTTCCAAGACGGACAACAAGCAAGAGAAGGTCATGGATGCTACCTCTGGGTGACAAGGGCTGCAAAAATTTCAAAGCAACAGAGGAGATCAAAGCGCAATCCTTCAGCTCTGCCACTAGTGTGCCACATGATTCTGGCCAAATCACTTTACACAGGATTTCCATCCTTCTGTCTCACCCATGACTCACCAACAGCTGCCCCAAACAAAAACTAGTAATTATGGAAAGACCAGAGAAACTCTGTTAGAAGTTTTAACACAGCCTCTTCCTTCTGCCTTGATCTTAAAGCCAACTTTAGGGTGCATAACACTGCATTTATGTGTTGATGCTTGCAAACACAGGATTCACAGGTCAGATTTTGGCATGGGCAAGAAGGCATCCACTGGGCAGTGGAAATCCAGACATCAGGAATGGAAATCCAGACATCAGGAAGCTCCACTCTGTCACCTCTGTATACACCTGGCTGTATGACTGTGGCAAGTTATTTAACGCTTCCCTGTTTCAGTTTCTGCAGCTGTAAACCACGGTTGTTGCTACTCTCCCACCTTGCAATGCTACTGCCCATGTGCTAACCCCTCACAACTACTATTTTACTCGTGCTGCCCAAGGTGGCTTTGTTTCATTCCTAAAACCAGCTAAGCATATTGTCCAGCACAAGGGAAAAATGAGTCTACGATACCCTGCCTGGACTTACTTTGATTCTAGCACAGAAAATACAAAAGACATCTATATCTGTCCCTCCTTGATAGACAAACTTAATTAACCTTTGCTATTCTGTTCCAACCTATTCTTTTAGACAAAGGCAGTGACCCATAAACAATATGTTACCATCAGAATCTCAACTGCAGTGACACCTAGAGATATAGCTCTATCAGCAGTATCGGAAAATAAACCGCTTAGATTAGCTCCTCCAAGAAATACGGATTGCATTCATGTCACACATGAGCTGTCAAAAACATTACGATACTTTTAGCATAAATCTGTAGAGTGAAGGGTATGTTATGAATACAGTATATAATACACTGCTTACACATAAAATTTGGATTGTCTTGGGTGACTTGCACAATGTGTATATATTTACACACACATTTTCCACTGACTTTTGGAGAGTTAGACTGCACATTTCTGTAAGAGGGACAGGTTTTTTAAGAAAAACTGGGCCAGAAACTAAAAGCAGGTTGTAGAAGTTGAGAAGACCCATTCTTTTTTATTAGCAAGCAGCTATTTTTCAAACTGCTGGCTGTCCTATCACAGCAACACTTTTCTGGATTTAGTAAAGGACACTTCGTTAAGTTTGGTACCTCTAAGTTTCCTACCTTAGCAATGCTAAATATTTCACTTCCAAATTGTAATTCCCACATCAGAACATGAGTTAAAATTTCTCACTCTGACTCTCACTGATATTTATTTTAGGTTTTAGCACTAAACCAGTATAAAGAAAGAACAAAAAAGTTGAGGTTCTAGAAGTGAGAATACTGGTTTGCCAAGCTGCATTAGAAATTTAAAAAAAAAAAAAAAAAAAAAGGCACGGGAGGAGGGGAAAGAAATTACATGAACTACACGAAATTCTGAAATTTGTCCAAAATTTCCACACCAGCCTTAACCTTTTTCTGAAGTAGGATCCCTGGAGTTATCAGAGTAACAAAGAAACAGCATGGGACCACATTCTGCATCTTGCTGATTTTTAATGGCCTGCTTGTAAGAACCAGATGTTTTAAAACACATTTTGGGGACGATGCTTACTTACAATGAGTCCAGATGATCCTTATGCTGTGGGTCACACACTAGCAGTTTCACTGCCAATTTAGGAAATCAAATCTGATTAGATGTGGACGCATCCATCCAAGTTTTACTTTTGCTGTGGCAGAAAAGACTGACTGCAGTCACCCCATTATTTCCAATTGCTGCCTCTAAGCAGTTACACCACAACCAGTTTCACAAGCACCAACTTTCAAGTACAGCAGCGCACATGGACTTGCAGTACTAATGTCAGCAAACTCATTTTGCTGTTAATTGGACTGAATGAACGCAAATTCCTGCTGTGACAAAGAACTGTGCGACTTTCAAGGGAGAGTCCAGATGCTCACATAGAACTGAAATCAAAGCAGATGTACAGTAACCACCAGATCTGCTATGTTTCCTCACCAACTCAAGCTTGTTTTCCTCAGGTGCAACATCAGACATATCTGATTATCTGCCTTAGAGCTGGCAAAAGCAGCAGAATATAAATGATGGAAGAGGTCTCGACCAAAACAATCATCTTCATTATGCTTATCACATCATGATGGATACAGCTTCTGGTATATGTGTATATAAATGAACAAAACCTACACAAAAATACATAAAATATTTGCACCTCTATGAATCCAGTCAAGCATACAAGCCTCTACAAAGAACAAAGACTAATGAAATCTGACATTAATCTACATTAAAGATTCAGTGATTCAGTTTATTTGCCAAGGCTCAATGATGCATTAATCCTCATCTCATCCCACACAGAGTCACATGTTTCCTCCCTGGCTATTCTCCCTTGCTCCCTAAATTCTGAAACAGCAGATAGCTGGGCTGCTCAAGGCCTTATCTGCATCCAGAAGTTATCTTACTTTAAGTATGCAACTCTCCCTGGATGGTTACAGTTATTTCAGGATGAGTAAGCGTCCACCAAGTGAGTTTGGAAAAGCCAGGCATCTTGTCTACACATCTTAAACTAGGATACCTTCCAGTGAGCACATCAGTGACTTCTACCAACAAAGAAACCTTCCTGTGAGCTCACACCTTAGCAAGCTGTCCTAATTTCATTACAGCAGGCACTGTCCAGCTATGATTTTTGGTCAAGAAATAAAAATCAAAAACTTTGGCCAAAACAGTTATACAATACCAGTCAGATAAGAAAACTCACTGTTACTGGAGACTGTTGAGAAAGCCTGTGCATGTAAAAAATAAGCCCAGTCAGTACAGGCAGTCCAGCAAAATTCCCGGTGTAGGTAACAGCTATGCACAGGTTTGCCAACAAAACCTCCTGAAGGCGTAAACAAGGTCTGATTCCTCTTTAAGGATCATGCTTTGAATGAAACTCTCCTGTAAATCCTTACTGCGCATGACAGAAAAACTAATTCATTATTCATCCCTCTCCATTTCTCTGATCTTCCCTTGATGGTAACCATCATGCACAAAATCCATGCTGAACCATGTGCAGCAGCTGAGAGCTTGTTCCTCTTACAATAAACCATCTTCAGAGCCACACAGTGTTTTACAACCTTGGCACCACTGCACCCACTGCCATCAAACGTTTTCTAGCCTAGCCCTCACTAAAACTTTTTATGATTGCTTGTGCAACGTTATGCTGTCATAAGAGTATGCAAACCCTGAGATTCATAACTATTCCAGCAATAACAATCCTACTTGCAGACCAGTGTCTGAGAAACAGCTTGTAACATACGTAACAATGACCCTGAACTGTGCTCTGCCCTGCTGCACAGAAAAGGTGGGTCCCGGTTTTAGGTTGTTTAGAAGCTGGGGAGATGTCACTTCCACAGGCAGAAATCACCACCTTTAGTCTCTCTGCACAGACATCTCACTAAAGCAGCACTGAGGGATCCCAAAAGGCTTCGTCTGGAGAAACTGGAATCTCAGGTAAGGTAGATTAAATTTACATGGAGGTGAATGGAATCACGGCATACGTCCCACAAGGAGGTAACGGACATCCAAAGCTTTGAGCCTGCTGGGGGAAAGGAAACAGTCCTTTTTGACAACAACTCTCTCATTTATCCTTACTTACCTCTTCAGTATCTCACTAATTTGAGGGGCACTTAAGCAGAAATTAGTTAAGAGATTCTGCAGGGCCCCAAGAAAAAGATTAATGGAAACCACTCTATTGTTTTTATTTCTTTAAGAGGCATCAAAGGTCCCACAAGAAACAGACAACTCACAAGTGAGACACAGACTCTCTAAGCCAAGACTTCTTACACAAATGATAAAAACATGAGGACATCACATCTTCATTCCAAGGTTTAACATGATTCAGCATACCCTCATGTAGCTCTTCCTCTAACGCTGTGCACTAGGTTAAGTGTGGGACTAGCAGCCAGTAAGAACATTATTTTCATAAGGCAAATGTTGCTGCCCTTCAATGGTGTTGTGATGGTGTCTCCAAGTATCTGCAAGCTAGGTACTGCAAAGGCTTAAGAAGTAAACTCCTATCTGAAATACTCTGTGATATACCAGGTTAACCCAATCAACCAAAATGAAAAAGTTAAAAAAGAACTACCACCTCACTTAATTACCATGTGCAAAATCCTACAGCTTGCTCTCCCCCTGGTCAGGTGAACAAATTCATCAGCTAGAGAGGATGCTATGAACTGGAAAGGTCTATCTATATGTATTTGAAGGTGACTATGGTGAAGCCTATCAAAACCCTGAGAAAAGAAGGCTCTCCTAATGTGGGGTCACCCAGTAGAAGGAAGAGAGACAGCTCTTTATCCCATAGAGCTGTCCTCATGGCAAAAAAAAAGGGACATGGAATAGTGCTAAAAGTTATAGTAATTGTAATCACATTGGTGTTAGTTTCAGCTCCTTGGTATCAGAAGTTACAATGCCCTTTCAGAGTTGGTCCCTGTGCCAGAACTGCTAGAGAAACTCTCTGACAGCAAAAGGGATGACCCATCTGTTCCTTTACAAAAGGAGATTTCTGTGGACATTTCATCTTTCATTGTTGAGTGGTTTCACAACACAGCCTTTGCAGAAGCAGCCTGCCCTCTCTTGATGCTCTACAGAAGGGGCCTGCCCTCTCCTGTCCTTAAACAAGAGACAAGGCACACCCAGACTCAGAGGGTATAGCCTCACCAATTTAATCTTGTCAGAAAAGCACCACTGCAGCCCAAACCCAAACAGTCTCAGAGTCATTGATATGGCTCCACTTACTTTGTCAAGAATCTTCCACACTGACAGATTACCCCATTTTCCAGTTTCTGATTGGTACTGAGTTGGAGGCTACAATTATTAAGTCATAGAGTGAGAGGGCTTGGTTAGCTTTATATCCCAACTAATGAAGTACACAGGGCTCTGAACCCCTCAGGCACTCCCTGTAACTTGAGCTACTGAAGTAAAAATCACAAGCCCTGGAGCTGTCACTGCCAGAACACATAATTAGCAATGTCTTGCCACATTCAACTGACAGCCACCCACCCACTGTACCACCAGCATGGTCTCCTGCTTCACTTCGGCACCTTGGATTTGAAAGATGGAAAAGAACATGTTTCTGAAGAGCAAAGCCTCTCAGAAATGACAGCTGAAGCTCCAAGGATGTTATGTTAGACAATTCGGTTGGACTCTCTTCCTGTAAAATAGTCCATAATCTACTACGACGTAATTCCAAACGTACAGTGAGTGCCCTTTGTGCTTGTTACAATCTACCTATACCACTGCCATAGCCCACCTATGTCACTCTTTTGTTGTGCTGCGTCTTAACTACCCATTTAGGCTAACTTGCCTAAAATGGGTCCTAATCCCACCCTAGAATCTGGTTCTGGTTTTGCACTGACATGAAAGCAGCAATGCAGAAGTCAGAGTTATGACCAATAAACAGCTTACTGTCCCCCTCACTCTTCCACGTAACATCTCTGTAATATCATTACCTGCCACTGTTTTCCTGACTGGCTTGGCATGTACGTTGCTGGGAGGCTTCGAAGGCTGTTTTTCATGGCTGACCCTACAATCGTACCCCCTGTCTCACTTGAGGAAGGCTCATTGGCCACCGCCATTTGGTACTGGGAATAGTTGTACAGGTTGTTATAGCAAGGATACAGGGATGGCTGGTAAAAACTGCTGTAGTAGGTGGAGTCCACAACCAACTCAGACGTGCTCTCCAAGTGCCCTCTGCTGGGGATGGAAGGGATGTCCTGAATGAGCATCCGTCCCTCTGGAAAAGAAAAAAAACCAAGCAATTATGAAAACAGGAGGCTCCATGAAAACGATTACTTTTCACCTTCTGATGACCTACTGCTTCTCCTAAAGCCTGGACAGAGAGCAGTAAACAGGAAGAGGAGGGAGCTGAAAGGAAAATATGGCTGGACGTTTGTTGGAAACTCAAGCGGACTCATAACCACTCAAATCCCAAGGCACACACCGCAGAGTACAAAACAGCAGACACAAAACCAACTGCAAGTTAACACAAAGCTCTGAATCCTCAATCAGCATCAGCTGATGGGATAATGATTTACATCACCTAACTTTACAGTCCCTTATTATTTTTAACCTGTAACAGAGTGCCAAGTCTCTTTTAATTCCCTGGAAATAGAAAGCCTCTAGCAACAGAATGACCCCTCTCCAGTCAAGTGTCCTGAAGGTGAGAGGACACTTTTTGAACATGCCTCAAGGAAGGGCAAACAGCCACAAAGTTAAGAGAAGCTGAGTAGGGAAAACACTACACAAGTTATTTTAGAAACCCACATGCTACCTGTGAGCAGTGAGGCCTTCAATCCTTGCCCAGCCTCCATACCCAAATTTGGCTTCTGTTTACCTACAAACAAGATTCCAAACCACTAGCAGAAGAGGAGGAGAAGGGTACTGCTTGTGACTTGCTGCACACTCTAGTGTGCCTCCAGAGCAGGGTCCACCTGGCTGCTCTTTCCACAGGCATCATTTGCCTCTCCTGTCTTTCCCTAAGATGAGAGTGCTTTTCAGAGGAGGTCTTAAGCCACAATTTCCTCACTCCACTGTCAACCAGTGTCTTGCAATGTCTGCAAGCATGAAAAAGGAAGGTGCTTGTTGGTATTGTTTCATAGCCAAGCTCTTTCAGACATGCTACATCAGCTACATGGCTGAACCCGACACAGCAAAAAACTGCCACAACCTTAGAAAGAGTAACCATGTGGTGAATATACATTTACATGTTAAACAAGTGGAAAAATTAAACACATAGATCCCACCATGCCTGCAGCTCTGATTTTTGCTTATATCCCTGTAGCCCTGCCCTGCACCAGTCCTCTGTAAGGTCCTCTGCTCTTCCCACGATGATGTCTAACTATACTGTGGACAACGAAAGGATGTGGCTTAAAGCATAGTGATGAGCTCTCAAGGGATATCAGTATGGAGACGAGAAGCATGGACAACAGGCACATATGAAATAACACTCCTAGGAGGTATTTCAGGCAGGCCTAGTTTTTGCATCTTTCTCTTGGTGTATCTGTATTTTGGTTACTTACCTGTAAAATTAATATGGTGGCATTTACCAGCCTTTCAGCCATGGTAACAACTTTCACTGCACTGTTTATTAGCTGCATACTAGGTCCAATTATCAGTTTTACCAATTATTACCATTTACAATGCAATTCTGTTTTGCTTCTTCAGCTGTAATGAAAGCTTTGTGCAATCACGGATCACCTCCTTCCACTAAATTATACAGTGCCCCCATTCAGTTCTTGCTGACGTTTTGTTGACATGAATGAACTATACACATTTATTACCAAAGACAGTGTTTCATGCCTCCTGTATCTGATTTTTCTGCCTCTCAGAACCAGGCCAGCTGGCCTTTTTTATTTGGAGTACTTCTAAAATTTGTACACAGAACAAGGAGCGTCTCCAAAGCCATAAAAGACCCTCCACAGTTTTTACACTTCCATATTTTTGAGGGTTTTTTATTGCTACTATTCTACTTCTGAGTGGGGCTCTTCAAATCCTTTTGTCCGCGCCTTTGATAAAACCAGAACTCAGAGACCACTGGCACTGAAAAGCCAACAATTCTGATAAATCACTGCACAAGAATGACTCCCCTCCTCAAACTTAGCTCTCGAATAAAGCTACATTCCATTTGTTCTGCGCTTCATACTGTGGAACAGAAACCAGAAGCAAAATCCTCCAACACAATCCCCGCAGGTTTCACATGTAACAGAGACATGCAAGTCCGGGGAAATCCTGACAGGGCTATGCTATGCTGCACAAATGTGCAATTTCATCTAAAATCTCTGCAGTGCCTTTCCATTTGCAGTGCATCATTAGAAGTGTGAATACTTTCCATTAACAATACTAGCACCAGGAAGATGCCTCTTTACATGATCTGGATGAGGGGATCAAGGTTTACTCTCAGTAAGTTCATGGCCAACATTAAGTCAGGTGGGAGTGTTGATTTGCGCTCTGCAGAGGGATCTGGATGGGCTGGACCAATGGGCCAAGGCCAGTGGTGTGAGGTTCAACAAGGCCAACTGCCAGGTCCTGCACTTGGGTCACAGCAACCCCAGGCAACGCTACAGGCTGGGGGCAGAGTGGCTGGAAAGCTGCCTGGTGGGAAAGGACCTGGAGGTGCTGATTAAACAGCAGCTGAACATGATCCAGCAGTATGTTCGGTGGCCCAGGAGGCCAATGCCTGTATCAGGAATAGTGTGGCCAAAAGGACAAGGAAAGTGACTGTGCCCCAGTACTCAGCACTAGTGAGGCTGCACCTTGAGTACTGTGTCCAGTTCTGGGCCACTCACTCCAAGAAAAACACTGAGGTGCTGGAGCATGTCCAGAGAAGGCCAATGGAGATGGTGAGAAGTAAGTAGAAAGTAAGTCCTGTGAGGCGTAGCTGAAGGAGCTGGAGTTGTTTAGCCTGGCCTTATCACTCTTTGCAACTACCTGAAAGGTTGTTGCAAGGTGGGGGTCAGCCTCTTCTCCCAGGCAACTACTGACAGGACAAGAGGAAATGGCCTCAAGGTGTACCAGAGGTGGTTCAGGTTAGATATCAGGAAGAACTTCTTTATGGAAAGGGTTGTTAAGCATTGGAATGGGCTGCCCAGCGAGGCCTTGGTGTGGCACTCAGTGCTATGGCTGACTTGACAATGTGGTGATTGGTCAAGGGTTGGACTTGATGATCTTAGAGGTCTTTTCCAACCTAAATGTTTCTGTGATTCTGATTCTGTGATACACAGGAAAGGTGAGCCACCCCAGCTGTCAGCAGCTAAAAGGAAGAGGGGGAGAAAGTAGCTGGTTTTGCTGTAATTTTTGGAAGGGTCTCAGGCACTACATTTCCTAACATGGGACAAAATGGGTTAGGCTAGATCGGAGATCTGTCCGTAACTATCCACCGAATCATACAAGCATTCCTGATGCTCCTTTGACATTCTCGTGGCTGATAGCACTACAGTTCCTTGCTGAAGAGCATCAGTGGCAGTTTTCTGCTGCATTAAGGAGAAAAAATAAAATGCTTTTTGCACCTCCTTTTCTCTCTCTACCTCCTATCTGTGGTTTGGGCTACCATTATTTGGCAGCAGAGGTGCAGAACGGTTGACCCATTTTTCCCTTATGCAGCTGCACAACAGTCACCAGTGCTCAGGGCTGTTACAAATCCACCAGAAGAATCTTCTACTTTCCTTCTGTTGCTCCTCCACTCTCCAATAATCTTTACGCTACAATCAGCTGCTCGCTACAGAATTGGTCTATAGAGCAGGTTCATTCAGCCACCCATGCAGTCACACACATAAACCCACAGGCATCAGCAGTCTGGAACATTTTTCTCTTATAAACATGGAACTATGGAATCCATGGTCCTTGTAACGTCTCTGAGCTGCAGAGCCACACCACAGGGATGTGGTGCCCCAGGAGATTAGGAATAAAAACAGGAGCCACAGGAAAATTCAAATGAAGGGACAGAGACATCCAACTTCCTAACAAACTGGGGCTCCTGTGACAACACTGGAAAGACAGCCATTTCCCTAAATCCCAAGACACATCATGCTCCTGAAGATGGAAGGACTGGTAAGATCTGACAAAGGGCAGGAGAAAACTGTTCTTCAGCTTACACTTTCCTCCCAAATTCAGGAGATGAGATTTTCTTTGATGTCATGCTTTGGGACTAGTATCTGCTTTTCTTATCCAGTAGCATCTGGAGCAGATTTGGTGCTTCACCTGGGAGAAAGGAGACACTTATGAAAGGGAGACACTTCACAATAGACTCTGTGCCACCCTCACCTGAGCAGAAGTCAGGTCAGACAAGGTCAAACCACCTCACGGGTTACCCTAAACTCTTTACAGACTGGAAGCACCTAGATGAAGAGATGGATGCCTCTGGAGAGCTGAGGTCTTGCAGGTCTTCAGCAACTCTGGAACGCAATAGCTCAAGGGCAGGCCTGCACTCCAGCTCTATGCTCTTACCCCATGCAGGCTGGCTGAATCTCCTCCTCCTACGAGTAACCTCCCACTACTAATGTATATATCATACATATACAATACATACAGAACACACACAACTATATATATACATCAAAGGGAAAGAGTTTTGCTATCAATGGGAAAAGCCCTTGAATTTTTTTGAGTAATGAAAGTTCAGAAGAAAAGCAGGTCAGACCAGCCAGTACCTACATGCAGTACTTCAAAGAAGTGCTTAGTGACAAAGGGATCAGAACTAAAGGCCAGAAATCCTGCTAAACTGTCCTAGGGGAAAAAACAAGGCATTCAGAGATCTGCCTAGAGAAGATTTCAGGCTTATGGTATGCCATGGGGGATTTTTTTCCCTGTCCATGCCAGTTCTTCTCCAGCACACTGCTTCTGGGCTGCAGCACCCTCAGGCACAACCACTGTTTGCAGAACAGGACAGATCTATAGGAACCAATGGCTGTAACTAGCTGGGTTTTCTCTGGTTGGTCCTTGGCCTGTACCTGTAATGCTAGAACTCCTACTTACAAACTGAGCCTTCCTATAGCCTCAACTCCAGCAGCTCAATGATCAAAGTGTCCTCCTCAAGGCATACTGTAAGCCTGTGGCTGTGTTTTCTGCCTACAAGGTGAGAATATCAAGGTTAAGAAAGCAGCTTTTCACTGGTTGATTTTTTTTTTTTCCTTCCAAATGTAATTCAACACAGCTGAACTGCTCTGCTGGCAAGGAGAGGATCCTCCCCTGCCATACGGCTTGCTGCACTACAATATCTGCACATGATGGGCAGCCCGGATGTTCACTGCTCCAAAGGAAACAACTTTTGGGAAGAATTAAGCTCTCAGACAACCCCTGCTATACTGTCAGACTCTCATTCTGCCCCTCCACCTGCCCTTTAAAATATGAGGGATGCTGCAGGTACTGGGCTCAGGCCTTGGTTGCATATACCCTCTACATGGAAAAACTGGGAAGGGCTCCTGGGCCTTTCCTCTGCTACTACACACAAATCTGAGTACTGTGCAAGTTGCAAATAGGCAAAAATACTGACCTGAGCCTGTACAAGAAGGTACAGAAATCAGAATCAATAAAAGTCGTTAAAATTATCGCTCAGTTTTTGGAACACCAAATCTACAGTGTAGGGCCATTAGAGGCTCTGCATCTGTAAGCAACACTCTTGCAGTGAGACAACAGTACCCCTTCAGGCAGTTGTGTCCTTGAATCTCTAAGCTCTTCTCTATGTCTTTACTAATTCCTGTAGAGAACTGATGCTACTTTTTTTGCACTATGTACACAGTGTGAAATATGGCCCACTCTTTCATAGAAGATCAATATAATGAACAATAAATACTGTTATTGATCTTGCAGTGTTGTAGATGACTCTCCAGCTCTATGGCATATTAATAGTAGTTAACCAGTAATTCATTTCAGGGAGGCTAGTATTTTCTTTTAAAGAAGGTGAGTACTAGGGGTCAGTTACACATACAGGTCTTTTAAATTCAGTAACCCATGATGGGTTTCTGCCTTCACTTAGCAGAGCACACTGAAAAACAGTGGTCCAGTCCTCAGCTAATGTAAACCAGTCTCAGACCATTTACTTCAATAAAGTGATGGCAATGTACACGAATTGTGGATATGCATGGCAAAATCAACGCAGAAGCCAGTATATAGATCATTTGGGAGGAGAAAGCAGAAGTGCGAGGGAATTCACAAGAATTTCTATCATCGCCTCTTTCTCACAGATCCAATAGTGTTTTAAAAGATGCGTACTGAGAAATACCAACACTGAAGTCTGAAGGCTGTATATAAGCACAGAGCACTTTCTATTCCTATTGGTAGCATTAAGAGCCAGTTTTACATCTTATTATACACCAAAAATAGTAATTTAAGTATGCCTGGGTAAGTCTCTGATACTGAGATCAAATGGCACAGGGTCTCTATGACTAAACTTTCTCAGCATGATAACACAAGGTGGAAGAATCGAAGTGCCAACTACCACACAGGAATCTGGGGGAGATTATTAGTCAGCTCAGGACAGATGCTCACCAGGAACTGTTCTATAAATCAGGATAGCACAGTCACATTTCAGTGTCTAGGAGCAGGCAGTGGCATGGTTCCATTCACTCATGTGGCTGTTACACCTGATTAATCTTCATCTGATTGTGCATTTCAGAAAAGGGATTTGTATATGCTTTGTGGTAATGAAGATAATTTCACTGTCCCATTTGTTAAATCTGTGGTTAACAGTTTTGATTTCTTCCACTCCTACAGAGATTCCTTACTGCTGCTGAAAATGCAGAACTGTGAGCACTAAGTTAACACATTTACTCAAGGAGCAAGTAGGCACATCCATTGCCCAGTGAGCAGAGTTCAGCTACTCATAAGTTTACACTTCCTGTAGTTTTCAATTCAAAGTGACTGTTTTCATCAGTGCAGTTTTAATATCTTCCTGCAAGCTATGCCTTGTAGGAAAACTAAAACAAAAAAATACCTAAAACAAAATGACAAAATAGAAAAAACACACCCAAACCACCTAAAACAGTCACTAAACACCAAAAATTAATTATTCAGTCAGGAAACAACTTGTCTTCATATTTCAAAAGAATCCTGGATCCATACCTGACAATTTCTCCTTGCTCATAAAGTGCTGATGCACTCCTATTATCTGGTTTAGCAATATTAAGTCTTGCAACGCATTAGTTTAGTTCAATTCATAGTTGGCTTTGAGGTCGGACAGTAGCCTTGAACAAGGCCGGTATGAAATCACTCCCTAACATCATAATCAGAAACTCTGGTACAGTATGTTTCTCCCACCAGACAATCATGACAGAACTATTTCAGATGTCAAAAAAAGCTGGCACCATTACTTACTTTCTGCTGAGACACTGCCTCCCAAGGACCAAAACCCGCACACTTGCTCTGCCTTTGAGAGCAGTTCTGTTCTCTTCCCATCAGAAGTTGAGGATTATCTTTGGTTCCAGCACTGAACTTTTAGCTTGCTATAAAGTTAATGTGCTAGACAATGTTCATTTCAGGCAAGGCTGTGGGGCTGTGTATTTTCTGCCACCCCCAAAAAAGGCCATTATCTGTAATTACCCATTACCATGCATAATTATTTCTTCTATTCTGGTCTGTGGCCCCCAGGATTTTATGCTGTTACAGCTCACTGCATTATCTTATCAAATTTGTTAAGTAAGCTTTTTTGACCTTTTGAGCACTTGTCATAGCATACACAAAAGCTGGTAGTAAATTGTCTAAGCATCTAGTGTGTAATTTATTATTTGTACCTTGCACAGTGATCCCACAGAGAACAGTACACATGAACACTTTACCTATTCCGTCTCCCTGCTTTAGCTAAAATCAGAAAATGAAAGGAAACCTCTTCAGTAGGAGAAAGAAGGGAATGGGAAGAGGCTGAAGACTCTAAATCAGAGTTGAGGAACGTGACAGCAATAAGCAGCTAGGCCTGAGCATCGAGCTCTGGAGAAGATTCAAGCTGCTCTCCTCTCCAACACCACTTTTTCTCTTTCTCCTCTTTCTCCACAGAGTCTGACCGAATTATTTCGGCTTTTTTTCACATCTTTGTAACTCTGTTGATCCCTAGTCCTTCACACAGAAGCCCACTTACTGTTTTTTCAGCAAGCAGAGCACAAACCACCCCACCCCCCATTTACAGCTTCTGTCATGCAGTATAGGTCCCTAAGAAACAAATTTGGTCCAAGATGCCATTCACAGGGTTTGTTTTAAGGATACTGATGTGAGTGTGCAAAGCACCAGGTTTTTGTCTCTCCACTGCTCTAAAAGCTCCAAACAAAGGACCAGACACTGACTTGTATCCCATACTGTTTTAGCTAACAGCTTCACCGCACTACAAGTCCTCATCATATTTCTATTCCCTCTTCCTCCTACATGCACTGAAATCAGAGGCTACAGAGAAGGAGGGCTCTCAAGAAAACAGGACAACTAATGCCCTGTCCTGACTTTTGTCTTCCCCTTAGTCCTCTATTTATCAATATACTCCAGAGGGCATTGTATCTTAAAATCTCTCTTTTAGGTGGTAATACGCATAAAACTCTCAGCTCACATCACTATCTGCAAAGAGATACTTAAGAAATCAAAACAAATTACAGTTAAAAAAAATTTGGTGGTTTTGAACTGTGTGGTTAATAACTTCCCAAGAATCAGAAAATCTGAGATACTTTTCTGCCATCATGATAAATAAAAGGAAATAACAAGGATCAGGTTTTTTTCTCTGAACTAAAGTATGAGAATTGCTACAGCACAAGGTATGCAGAATCATGCCTTTCAGATCTACCAGTGAAAGCCTTCTCCCTAAAAGCATTTCTGCCTAAAAGACTGAAAACACAGAGACCCTGGACTCCTTAAAGCAACCCTGAATTTAGATCCTAAAAGATGGTTACCTGAGTCACTCCTGTGAAGACAGAACCTTTCCCTTTATTCCTCCACAGTTTGCAGCTCTCTGGCCCATGACTCTGTGCTGCCTCTCAGGCAGCAGGGAGGTGGAGACCACTCAGCGACCACAATAAGCCAGTAAACACAGGTGAAAAGCAGAGTCCACATAGCAGGAAGGGAGTTCGAGCTTGTACACGTCCTGAAACCTAGTTTCTGAGATGTACAGGGCTGTCCTACTCTCACTCATCCATGGAAAGCAACAGCTGCAACACTGAATTGTTTTGACCAGAAAGCTTTTGAGAAGACTTTGTCTTTTCCTCCCTCCTCCAACTGCCAATGTTATGGCCCCATCTTGAGTTCAAATGCCAAATCCACTCGTTGTTTTTCCTTCTTGTTTGGAATACCTTCCCAAACAGTACTGGATACCCAATTGTTCTCTGATTAACACCTATTAGAGAGAGGTGTCGAAAAAAAGCAGGCATCAGCTGTGTCCGATATGAGGGCTAAAAAAGCAGCTATGTCTCCAGGTTAAGAGTTTAAAAGAGTAGCTGGAACAGCTTATTGCCACCACAGTACCTCTCCAATCCTAAACTGGGAACACAGATTCTCAGCAGATGTATACCTTTTTTCTCAAAGCACAGAGGAATTAGAAAAACAAACAAACAAAAAAACCCCCACCCAAACCAAAGGAAACAAAGTAATCAAAAAAACAAACAAAAAACATGTGATCTACCAATTCTGAGCCTTTTGCAGTCTTCCTGCCTCTTCCTTGGAATCTACCAATTCCTTCCAATCCACCCAACTGCCTTATCGTGGTTACGCGTTATCACCTGCCAACTCCTACCATGCTTTTCACCTCCTCCCACCACACCCAAGACAAAATAACCAGTCATTGCAGCGTTCCTCTTACAGGTCTCTGACAACTAGGGCTGCCTGGGGGTCCCAAAAAAACCCTTGCTAGATGAAGCAGCTGGACTGTGACGTCAGCCAGCATTACTGGTGAGGAGTATAAAATGGCAGCAATGTCTGCAGGTGCAGGGCATGTGTCCTGGGGTTAGGATGTGGCTTTATCCACCAAGACATCAACATCTGCGCTCTCATGCTTCTCAAGGAATATTTGACTGCTAGAACAATACTCCTTTTCACCTTGAAGGAGTAAGTATTTTTTTCACTCTTTAGGAATAACTCCAGAGTGACTTTTGAGCAAAGTTTTTCCAGTTCCATTTCTGAAGGGCTAAATCAGTTCTAAGTGGGACAACAGATCTTACCAAGAATGACATTTGCCAGAAAGAAGCACTCCAGAAATAAGTGTTATACAACATTTCAAGAAAGTTTCGGAGACTCCAGAATTAAAGCTATTTCCTATTGTCTTCTTTGTGTCCTATGGTGAATTCACCCAACACACACTCATAAGATTCTGCTCTCCATGCTACTGCTGTTCAACAACACCGAGACCATGAAATGACACAGAAAACTTCAGCTTGAGCTGCTGTAGTCTGGCAAAGGCACAAGCAATTCCAAACAATCATACTGGAGAGATTAGGTCTCAGATAAGGGGATCACTAAAGTGCAAATTAAATTGCTTCTTTCACTCCAGGATATGTTTTCTGGTCTTTTAATCATTCCTATGTCTCCTGTGTGAACCCTTCCAAATTCAAGCCCAGGTGTGTGAGCCCAGACCATCTCTATATCCCCACCACTGGCCACAAGGAAAAACCTAGGGAACAGCATGAACAGCGGAACAGACGTGATAGTTCCCCTGCCCCCTCTCCTAGCCTTCCACTGGTTTTGGCTCAGTGATGCTCCTGAGCCTCCTGTGGTCTGCTTAACAACCACTGATGCTCTCCCTTCCAATTTTCCTTTTTATCCCACATTCCAGTATGTACAATGCCCTAGTACTAGTTCCCCAAGCATCTCACTAGCTTCCCAATCACCACCAATATCCTCTTCTGCCAAGAAGAGATGTGACAGTCCTTGGTCATCCTTTTCCACCAGGAACCACTAACATTCAGCACAGTACCATCCAGAACCAATAGCTCTGCAGTGACAATGTTTCTTGGGGACAGATTTCTCCATTTTTCACTTCTAGTATGGGTTAAAATGGCTTCTGCTTGCACGTGACTGATCATCTAACCAAGTCTTCCTGCAGTGCACTTCTGTCTTCCACAGTGCTTGCCAGTACATGTACCTTTCCATGACCTATCAAGACAACCTGCCGTGATGCCGGACTTGCTTCCAAGATGGCAATGGATGACCACACAGTTTACAGCAAAGAGCAGGTCCCTGTGAGATGCCTCCAGAAACATCACTGTGTTAAGATTCCCCACTCAGACCTACACTTTCAAATTGACAGGATCATTCTCCTTAAAACCATGTAACACACTGGATACTGATTTTCTCTCAGTTCAGTTTCCTAGTCAAATGCCTTCCAGATTTTGCTTGCATCAATACCTCACTTCTCCCAACAATTTTGTAACAATAAAAGATCACTAATTTGACAGAATCTTTATCCATAAACTTCTGTTTAATCATGTTGTGTGAACATCCTTCAACAGCTGCATTTCTCCCCTTCTTGCATATTTCAGTTCGCTGTGGATTATTCCACTGTTGTCACAAAAACTGATGTCAGGCTGATGGATTTGTAGCCACCCATCCCATGGCACTCATTTTTCTTAAACACTGACATGACATCAGCTTTCTTCTAGACTTAGGAATCAGCATTAAAAGCTTATTGGAAATCACAGAATAGGTAAGGTTGGAAGTGACCAGAGTGGGGTCATCTGGTCCACCCTCCCTGCTCAAGCAGGGTCATCCTAGAGCACATGGCACAGGACTGTGTCCAGACAGTTCTTGGATATCACAAGTGAGGGAGATGCCACAGATCTTCAGCCAAGGTTGTTTTTTTCTTCTTTTTTAGTACTGCATGCAAGTTATTCAATCCTGCTGATTTCAGTTACTGCTGGAAATGAAAGCAGAATGTCACCATCTCCATATGCAGCAACACTATCTGCCTTTTTTCAAAGCAAGGATCAGAAAGAAATCATTGAGCATTTCTTCCTATCTTCCACATGTAGAACATATTACCACACAATGGCTAAAATTACTGTTAACTCTGTATGTGCGTTCCTAATACAATTCAAACCCCTCACAATTTTAAGGTTTCTAATTAATTTTAACATTCACACAAACCAGTATTTTTTTTTTTAAAGAAAATGTGATTTGAGAGAAAACGAAACAGATAGGGAGCAATTTCACAAGACTGCAGCTTGGCACAGTAAGTTTCTCAGTTCTAAACAGAGTCCAAGTCCATATCCAGCTAAGAGGAGCTGAAATACCACCACTGATTTCAGAAGAACTGCAGAAAGCACATTTTGTTCGCATTCAGTGTACACTTAATAAAGATGATCTGCTGCAAATATTTAGCATGCAACTTAACAATCCTCCTAATATGGCAGAGGAAATAAAACCTACAAAACATCATTTTTTATTTCCACACCTAATTTAGGCTCCAGGCCCTCAGTAAGGTCCCTACAGCAGCTCTGTCACTGACTACAGCAGAGCAGTCGATTTTTTTATGTGAGCTGGAGGGCAATGCTGTTCTTTCCTTACTTGCACTTTTGCTTATTATAACACAGCTATAGTGATGGTATTCAAAATCTTTATTGGCAAAAAAAAAAAAAAAAAAAAAGAATAGCTTCAGTAAAGAAAATACGTTCAAAAGCTTTGAGTATGGCTTTGACTCTGTGAAGATGTCAGGCACTATTTTAATACTCAGCATATGCCTGTCCACACTGAACTGAAACAGCAGGATTATTTACATATCTAAAGTTATTAGCATGCATGACAACTAACACGATCAGAACCAATAAAATAAGTGCTTTCGAAAATCAGGAGCATGAGAAACAAGGGCCATTTTCAATCTTCAGTATAAAAGCTGGGAGCATGACTACTGTGTTTGCATATACGTATGCATGTTATTATTCACACTAAGATACCTGATTTGAGAAAGACATTTACAAATATTTAACTTGACACATTCAGACATCCAACATGCTACTAAAGTGAGTAGCAGGAACAAAAGCAAAAGTCAACACAACTTTAAGAAAACAGAGATTAAAGAATTTAAAAAGAAAAAACAAGTGAAAGGAAATCAGGAAAGAAAACTAGATTTCTAGACAGTGACAGAAACAGCCCAGACTCCTGCAGGTGCAAAGAAGCAAATTGCGAGGAGGAGAAAGAAACTCAGTGTGGATTAAATTTAAAGGGATTTAAGTCATTAACAAGAGATCAAAGGGAACATTAGAAGGGAGAGAAGGCTTTACAAGTGTCTGAGATAGGAGACCTTGGAGGAAATATGAGTAGGATAAAATCATTATGGCTCGCACTAAAAATAATAAAGGGAGTAGGGCGATGGTTGGAATTAGCTGGAGTCCATGCTTGGTTATAAGCTATATGATGCAGGAAACCCAGAAGATTTCTAAAAAAAGACCAACTAAAAATAACAAGAGGGCTTTTTCACTCCACCTAATACATGAGGCAAAAACTAATATTAGGAGTGGTAAACAACCATGGCAGACACCCACTGGGCCTCAGCAAGTGTGCAAAAATCACATGATTGTGCACAGCTTTTGTACATGATTGCCAGTGTTGCACGGATGCAACAACATCTGCAAGGAACAAAAGCTATTTCAGTGCAAATGCAAATTGATCACTAATGAATTTTGTTCATACACAGCTGAGAGAAATCCACAGTGATTGGAACTACACTGGCTTCCACCTGCTGAGGTTGTGCCCATTATTATAGACATCCAAATCAACAAATGATGGCTTACTCTGTGAGCAATAAATTAGCATCAATAAAGACTGGAGACAGAAATTTTAAAAAAAATTAGAAAATAATCAGATATCCAATCTCACTGCAAAAGAAGTAAAGCTCAGTATTTAACTGACTCTCCACAACCTCTTCAAGAAAACACAGGACAGATATGCATGAATGATGTTTGTTACCTAAGTAAAGGAGCTATTCACAACCCTGCTTAAGAGTAGCAGGTAGTCAAACTCAGAAGAAAGGTCAGCAAAGCTAAAAAAAAAAAAAAAAAAAGAAAGAGGAAATAGAAGAAGCATATGAAAAAACATTCTTACAAAAGAAACCATATTTTAGTCCCACAGTGACAAATCCACTGAAAATGGACAAACAGGCTGAATTAAGAAGTTAGTTGATAAATTAAGCAAATTAAAGCAGCCATCAAGGTGTAAGAAAGCAAGCGAAAAAAGGAGAAGCAACACTTCAAATCAGTGCTCAGTGAGGGAAGCGTGCAGTACTCCTTCACTCCTCACTAATATCTTTTCTTAAAACAAAGAGCCCCACACATTCAGATAAGTCATAATAACTGTTTCAAGGACACAGAAAGGAACAAGAGGTTAGCTGCAGATAGTGTAGTAATGTGCCCACGGATTGTAAATTCTTAGAAATTCCTAGTACATCTTCTGCTCCTGCTCCATTCCTTATCTCAGTGTTCATAATGACAAATGGAAAGCACAAGCTGGCACAGATAACTCTCTAAACCTGAATGCTCATATGCAAATGTCCGTGTGAGGGAGGAAGAGCTTCCAAGGCACAAAGAACAATAGGATGTGCTGACCAGCCCTGTTACCTTAGGTGGGAAGAGAACCTGGTGCTAGGATAGTGAACACAGTGAAGTCTGTTCAGCGCACAGCATCTGCTGCTCAGCAGGGATCTTGCTCTAACCAGTAGCTCTATGTCTGGAAATCTCATGTGGTGCAAGAAAAATTGGACAGCAAGATGCTGGAAACACGTAAAGCCCTACTGTGAAGTATTTTAAACAACAAACAACAAATAAATAACACCAAGCAACAAACAAACAAACAATTATATTTCAAATTCTTTAGGGGAAAAAATCTCTTCTGAAATGTGGAAGAAGGACAGAAACAACTGCTGAGCTCCCTGTGGTTTTCGCCTCCATCTCAGGGCTGATCAACCTTTCTTTACCAAATTAATTGAGTCTGGGTGGCCATGATTGGTCCCTGGCACCCTTGCTCTCCCCAGCCTCTGTCTCTGGCGAAAACAGCCAAGGCTCCAAGAACCACTCTCCCAGAAAAAGAAAAGCAATTCTCTGAGGGTTTTCCAAGTCTGTTTACACTTATATTTGTTTCTGCACTTGCACTGAAGTTTCAGACAAGGTTGTAAGCCTCAAAGGAAAAATAAAAATTCTTCATTCAGAGACTCAATTCTGAAAAATTGCCACTAGTCCTACCTGTTTCACCAATACTTTTGGTAGAGTTTGTGCCTCACAGAATAAACACATGTGGCACTTCAGACATTAGCTCAGTTAAAACTCGGGCACCTACACATATGTGTGCATGCAAAGCTGCAGTAACAAACACTGCTTGAAAGGAGCAGCAGGAAAAGTGCAAGCTTTGCAAGCTGCAGGCTCCAGAACTGGAGAATTAAGTGGAAACATCTAATCAGGGATGCAGAACCCTGTAACATTATGATTTATTTAATGCAGTCAAACAATGGTCGGAGGCAATGAATCATATAGGAGATGACAAAGCTGCAGGAGATTTCTGTCATCTAGTTTAACCTGCACATTGATCAGAGTTTACCCCCATATTAATCACTTGAGACTGTAATCTAACACACTCTTAAACATCTCTCCTGATTATGCTTCACTTACCCCCTTGTCCTTACGCAGGTCACTCCGTTGCTAATTGCACTTCTAGTTAGGAGAAAAAGTGTCTAGTGTCTAATTTAATTTTGCCTTTTTTAGTTTCAAGCCGTTGCTCCTTGTTATGCTGTCTCAAGCACTGTAAATAATCCCTCCCCCTCCTCCATATTATTACCTCTCAAATATTTATAGACTGTTATATCCACCCTTAGACTCCTTTGCTACAAGCCATACATCATTTTTGTCACCCTTCCCTCTATCCTTTCAGATTTATCTATGTCCTCTTATAATGAGATGCTCAAAACTCCTTTACTGTTTTCCCAAGTACAGTGAACCCGGAGCAGCAGAGGGGCTGAAATGCTAACCCCTCCTTGCTTCACAAGCAATGCCTTTTTAAACAACTCTGAGCAGAACACATTATTCTGACAGGAACTGAAAATTACAAAGCCATGGCCACCACACTATGGAGTGGTTCATTCATCACATAGTGGTTATTAGTCAGGAATTAAAAAAGCATGCTAAGGGAAGTTTTATCCTAAATCAAGGAAGGATTCTTCAAAGTAAAACACTTCCATAATATTTATTAATATTTATTTTGTCCAGCTTGAAAGAGATTTAGCAGCTAAGAAAACCACCTTAAAGGCAGGAGACCACCTTCAGCAACTGCTTCCCAAGACAAAGTCTAACCTGTGCTGTGGAAAACATGACAATCCAGAAGGCAGAACAGTTCATAAACTCTTACATGAGACACATACAAATGTGACTGCAACAAACTGGAGAAAAGCAGATGATGATGATGATGGATGGAAAAGTATTAGTTATGTCACAAGTGAAGGATGAAAAACGTGAAGGATGCAAAACCTCTTTGTTAGCTGTTACAATCCAGTAAGGACATGTCACATTCAACTACACTCTTTATTTTTGAACAGAGATTTGTTGTGGGGGGGAGAAGCAACTGAAAGGATGTTTGGAGAGCCTGGGGAGATGGCAGGGCCAGGAGGCAGCCAGCAACTAAAGCCAGTAAAGAAGTAGGTGCAGGTGCAGCAGGAGAAAATCATTCTTCGAGAGTAATGAGGAGACCAAGACATAAGGGAAGAGCGGGAGAATGGACCAGTATCCACTGCAGACTCATCAAGATCTCTGAGGACCTGCAGCCATCATGTCAGTCCTTGCACAGGCAATCACAGCAGCTAATGCCTTCTGCTCACCCTTGCTGAGGCTGCTGCCACTTGAACTACCAATCCCCTCCACCACGTGTCGAACCCCACAATGCTAATTCTTTGTTAAAAATTCTACCACTGAGTGTCACTGGGTCAAGAGTTAGGCTTGCAGATGCTGATCAGCATGGAGGCTGGCTGAACTTGAAATCTGAATACACTGACTTAAGGTCAATGCAAACAAGTAGGCATTTCAGAGACTGCTCTCCAGCCACTCTGTCCCCAGCCTGTAGTGCTGCAGGGGGTTGTTGTGGCCAAAGAGCAGGACCTGGCACATGGCCTTGTTAAACCTCATGCTGTTGGAATCAGACCATCTCTCCAGCTTGTCCAGGTCCCTCTGGAGAGCACTCCTGCCCTGCAGGTGAACAACGCTACCCCCCAACTTGGTGTTATCTGCAAATTTGCTAATGGAGCACAACAAGCTGCAAGGTCACGGCACAAATTTTTGAAAACACAATACATGATCAAAAAAGTACAGGAAGAATAAAGAAGCCAAAATAGGGTTTTCACAGGCAGCTGGGGCACTGCAAGTTCAAAGGGATCTCAGTACCATCATTCATTAGACACTGTACTACTGCTGACCCCACTATGAGCAGATAAAAACACATCTATTTGTCAAAGAGTTTCAAAGTGAAGGCAGCACCTACTTAGAGAAGTATAAAAAAAGTACTATATTGTTTCTGTCACACATAATAAATGTAGCAAAGGGAAATAACAAATACAAGCTTACTACTCACAATTGTTGACAATTATATTTGTCAACCAGTGATATCACGAAGGTGCCAAACAACACTGTTATTGCAAAGACAACAGGAAATGGACCACGACACAGCACAGGAGCAGGAGCTGGCATTTTGCATCATACAGTAATCCTCTCTATACTGGATGTTTCTAAATCAGGCCAACAACAGTAGAGAACAGCAGAAAGAAGGGGTACTTTCCAGTACCTTCCAGTCATCTGTTGATATATGTTGCAGTCAACCCACTGGCCAACTGCCAAACACGATCCTTAGTCTGTGCCGAGGACCAAATATAATGAAGGAAAGTGAAATGCAATCTCCTTCCCAAAGTGTGAGCTGCTTTCACTCTAAGGTGTTTAATGATCACACTTGCCTCTGCTCCCTGCCCCCTGGTGACTTCTAAATATTAAAATGGCAGGGCTCCAAACTGACACAGAACAGTGTAAAACTGAGCATGTCTGAAAGGTACTTTTTAAACGCTCCACTATAGTCTTTCCTAAATTTCACACACCTGTTAACATAACAACATCATTTATAAACTGAGCATGTCTCAAAGGCATGTTTTAAATGCTTCACCACAGTTTTTCCTAAATTTTCACACACCTGTTAACATAACAACATAACATCCCACAGAAGGAAGGACAATACTCCAAATGACCCGGGATAATGACTTTTTGATGCTCTGTACAATTATATGGCCTTCTCTGTCAGCAACCTACAAGTTTTTAAGGGAAAATGCACAGAAACAACAAATTCTGTTTACAAAATGTTCTGCTAATGCCACAAGACCATAGTCTGCTCCCTTCCCACTACCCTTCAAATTCCCAGTTTGCTTTTGAGTGGGAGAATACACCCTTATCCACAAGGAACATGCTTGACATGGTTAATGCTCAAACATCTCTGCTTTGACCATGATAATTCATTTCACCCCTTTTCAAAAACAACATGTCACAACGGTATCTGAAAAACTGTCTCTGGTCTCCAGGTGTCATAATATTTCTGATATGCCGATAAAATGGATACAGAGAGGAAAAACTCTCTCTCTGGCACTATGTCTGATTTGTGTGACTCCTTCACACATTACTCCTCTGCCGGCAAACAACGCTCTGTGTGATGGAAGTCCAAAAGAAAAACCGCTCTTGTGAAGGCAAAACCCTAGAGGAGGAACAGAATTACCACTGTCAAAATCACCTCCTGCCCAGTGTAATGTGAATCATACACAGTACCCCGCATTCCCAGGAGCCACCAGTTCTCCTGGGGCTGGCAGAAAGCTGCTGACTTCCCCTGCCACAAAGGGTTTCACCTTCCCTACTTGCTTTAATAATTACTGTAAACTCTTGTGAAATCAACATCTCAGCCTATCAAACCGAAACAACGACATTCACTCTGATAGGGTCAATAAAATCATAGTTTAGGGTACCAGTAAAATCATTAAACAGCTATGCAAGGATCAAGTACCTGGTCCTGAAACAACCCAACGCCTGAAGCAAGAACTTCATGTCACGTGGCAATTTTTCATCTAAAAAAAGATGAATGGTGTATGCTAAAAAGAAAAGCATTAAAGATATTCAAACAGTATTCCTTGCCAAAGCCTATGCTTGGACACCTGATAAAGGTACTCTACAGGTCTGGGAAAATGCAGAGCACATTCTAGCGCTTGAAAGCCAACACACAGTCACTGTTATCAAATCAAAACCTGTAAATACTTACACTGCTTTCAACAGACGAACCTACAAAATTATTTGGAACATAACTTTATTTGTATAGTGTAATCACTTTTGAGCTAAGCACAAATGTCTGTTGCTACTTAGGTGCCTAAAACCAAACTATGAATCATTCACAGATTCTTCCATTTCTGATGAATAAGGCTGACCCTGCCTTGATTCTTGCCTGGAATCACATCTTCTTTCTGGAGATGAAGCTGTGTCTTTTAAATGTTGTCATCCACAAACAGTTATTTAGTAGATGCTAGTTATTTAGTAAAATGATCGAGAAACAATGTATTTAAATTTCTCACAAAGAGAAATCCACTGTAAGAAAGATGACTGTTCTAATCAGAAACATTCAAACAAACTACTTTAAAATTAGGCATTTTTATGTTTTCACATCTTTATTCAACCATGTGAATTGTCTTAAGCCTCTTTGGTCAATGCTTTTCATTAAAAGGCCATAATTTAATTCAATTAATAAGCAATTATTACAGTGGGATTAATAAACTAAATACTGTCACTGACATTTTAAAAACATTAAGATGAAAGCTAATGCCAATTCTGTCAACAGTAAGACAGTTTCATTTTTTGGCCTTTCTGCATGGACAAGGATTTTCTAGTTGCCCTGAGTTACACACAATCTCTATACATTACTGAATATACTGCTTTAATCTTTATCCCGCTTTTTCCATGTCCATAGCCAAAGCATGCAGTAATGCAAATACGAAAGGAGTAACTGCATCAATTCAAAGGTGACATTAACATAATGAAAACAAAAAAGCTAATAAAAAGCTATTTACTGTTTTATTAAGCGGTTCTTCTAAAAGCTTCCCAAAGAAATTCCTCTACATTGGTCTGAAACTGCCTGTCTGCACTGGGTGCAACAAATCCATCTGACAAGAATTTAAATGGCCTGCAAAACAAATAACGTCATTTGACAGACATATACGCACTGTCCTTTTATTAGTTAATGCAAGGCATTGCCCACTTTAGAATCATCTTTTCACCTATATTATTGACATCAACACAAATGACTAATAATGATTGAAATTTCCTTTTTCTTTTCTTCTATATTTGTTTGCTTTTTTCTTTTTTCTGTCTATACATAAGCAGTCAATTACACAAGCTTTTTTGTTTAATACATATTCAATTGCTGTATCTGTCAGGCATAGTTAGAAAAAGGCAAAAGTAATTTACATAGGAAAACCATTTTGTCCAGAGTCTTCATTTCAGTGCCTTCTGAGCTTGGCCATGTTTTTACTGAATATACACACAAGTATTGCTGACTGTTATTTTTTTGGATTTTTGTTTTACAAGGGTTAAATGCAATATAGTAAGATGCAATAAAGTGGAAAGACTCTAGCAGCCTATTGTAGTTCATCACACTACGCCACACAGAACTGATGTACCACCCCTTCAAATCACGTAAGGTTGACAGATCTCTGCTGCTGAAGTCAGTAACGTTCTCTGCATATCTGGCTTCTATACAGCTCTGGAAACTCTCAAATTTTGAAGAAGACACACAGCTAGCCAAAATACAGTTGCCAGGACTGTGGCAGGAGTACATATTTTGGGACGAAGGAGAAAAGCTGCCCGTAAATCTCTACTCACAGGCATACACCTTACTGAATTTAATTACAGTGCCCATCTCTATCAAAGACATTTTGATTTTCAAATAAAAATAATCAATTAAACTATGAAAGACTCATCCTGGATTCTTCCCTTCTGCTAACTGTACCACAAGTGCAACACTGTTCTTGGAGAGGGGACTCCGTAACCTCATCATCACAGAGAGTGGAAGAGGGGCAACAGCAGGTATAAGCTGTGTTAGCCATTGCCCCTGGCCATGAGCATCACCCTCCCAGCACTTTACCTGATGGTGTACTAGCTGCTGTCATGGCTGTACTCATTGAGTGCATAGGGCTGCTGCTTTCCAACGAGAGGCAAGAGCTGCCACCGCTGTTCTTCTTAAGAAATGTCTCGGGGACACTGGGCAGGGGCACTGGGTGGCTGATTCCCAGTTCCTCTTCCTGAGCTTGCTGTCTTCTCAGTGCAACCTGGAAACAAAAGACAGACCTAAGGGCATGCTCTGTGGCTTGAGCACAATTTATACTGGCAACAGTGAAAGACTCAGATTCCAAGCTGGTTTTTCCCTCTTGGCAGTCTGAATAGTGTTGACCATAGAACCATACAATCATTAAGACTAAAAAAGACCTCCAAGATTATTTAAGAAGTCTAACCTTTGACCAAACACAACCATGTTAACTAAACCATAGCACTAACTGCCATGTCCAGTCATTTCTGCAATACCTTCAGGGATGGTGACTCCAGCACTTTCCTGGGCACCCATTCCAATGCTTGACAAGCCTTTCTGTGACAAAATTCTTCCTGATGTCCAACTTGAACCTCCCCTGGTGCAGCTTGAGGCCATTTCCCGTTGTCCTGCTGCTAGCTGCCTGGGAGAAGAGGCCAACCTCCATCTTGCTATAACCTCCTTTCCAATAGCTGAAGAGAGTGGTAAGGTCTCCCCTGAGCCTCCCTCCTTTTCTCCAGGCTGAACAACCTCAGCTTCCTCAGCTACTCCACATATGGTTTACTCTCTAGAACCTTCTCACAATCCAGCCAGTGGGTAGAAGAGGATATAAAGGAGGTTATAAAGCTACTGGAAACCAATCCCTTTTTGTGTCCAAGCATATATGAATAAGCCTGTGAAATGCTGGTGACACATACATCTTCCTCCACCGAGGCCAGAAGACAACACATTACAGCTGACTGCACTCACCCAACACAGCTGCTCCAGGGAAAGGCAGTCTGTAAGAAGTGCAGTTACTGCCCTACTCTCTGCTGATACACAGCTGCTGAGGACAGGAAATTAATCTGCTTGCAAGGCTCTACTGTGCCTCTTCATCAGTATAACGCAGCTCTTCGAGAGGGTTTATACTTGTAATCTGCTGCTCTGCTCAAGCCTGCTATGTTTCCTTGCTGGCTCTTTGCTGAAATACTGCCCTTCAAGGAAATCTCAGTAAACACTACACTGTACACAAAGAACCATTACGGAAGAAGCATGGTAAATGTATGATCAGCAGACAGCACCACACACATTGTATATAGCTGGCCAAGCCTGGAAAAGCTGGAGCTTCCCATTTTTTTCCAAACACAACATTAAAAAACGTAGCTGGCACTGGTCAAGCCCATAGGCACTATGCAGTCTGGGTGCAAACCAACCAGATCTGTTGCTTACAGAGGGTCCCTTCTGCCTCATCTGAACTGGTAGATCAATTTTGCACATCTGTCCACTCACGCAAAGTTGTTCGTTATGTGTCCAGGAGGTATATATGACACTGATACAGCTACCTATCCTGCTCCTTGTCGGGTGACTGATTTGCATCTTTATTTGATTCTGTTCCAGATTACAGACTGGTATTGCGGGCTTTTCTTGCTTAAAATTCTCCTGGATATCTCGGGTAGGACTTCCCCGTATTTCCATGTTCAACAGCAACATTTTTTCTAATACAGATGTGTAATACTGTTAATTAGCTTTTCCCATAAAAGAAATCCCAAACAGGAGGTGTAGACTTGGAAACACCACTTTAACTCTGACTTCACAAGCCAGTAACCTTGACCGATGAAATTCCACCAGCGTCAAGGGGCTTACTGCAGAAATATACTCAAAGGGGGAAAAGACAAACTTTCAGTGTGCAACTCCTACACAGATAAGGTTTAGTCAGGGAGGCTTTCAAAGCCACTTTCAAATACTACGCAGGGAAGAGAAAACCCCCAGGAGGGCCATCACCAGAGCCTTCTAGCAGGAGGCATCCACTCCCTAGGAAAAGCAGCTGAACTGCTGGAGAACAGTCTGTGCAGAAGGAAACACTTGGGTCTGGCAACACTGCACTTTGTGCTCCCTTCCCCGAGGCAGATAGCAAAGGGATTCAAGTTTATTATTTCACAGTTCACACCAGGCAGAGAAAGTGCATTCAACTTGGGCATAACAATGATTTCTGGACTGTCATGCCACCGACAAGAAGGAATTGTTTAAACGAACAAAAACTCAATCCCAGTGAGACCTGAGGACGTTTCATAAACTTGCACTGAATAATTGAACAAAAAAAGGGGAAGGATTTAATCCAGGGCTGCTTGGGTTTTTAAAAGCTGTCCACCCAACATTCATTTTATGTAGGATCACGAAGGTCTGACCCCACATCAGTTGCAGGATGTGGGGGTCTGATACCACTGCCTTTACTTGCACAAGCAGCTGCCTTCTCATTCGTCTGTAGAGGACCATTTACACTAACTAAAGACTGCAACCCGCCCCCCATCCCAGCAGAGCTCAGGTATGCCAGTAGCCATTACATGCCGACTACCACCCCTTAATGAAGCTCCTAGATAAGGATCACAAAGAATAATACAGCCATACATTTGCACTGCCTGAAAGCGGGACTACCAACGAAACAAAGTTATTCCTCCGCTAAATTGGATGCCGTTTTCTTAACGACTACTGAGCCCTCGTTTAGATTTAAAATGACCCACCTCCTTAGAGATTTGCAGAGCTGCTATACGAAAAATATGGAACAACTCCGTTTAAAAAAAAAAACAAACCAAACAAAAACAAAACCAAAAAAACCTCAGAAATGCGCTCGACTAATGCCACCCAGCATCAGCAAACGCAATTCCTGCCGTCCCGCGCAGCCGGGAGCTGTCCACAGGGCTGGGCTGCAACCGGCTACAGGAGCGGCGTTTGGCCGTGCTTGGGGTGCAGCCGAGCGCTCAGCGCCGCTCCTCGCCCCGACCGCAATCCTGCGCGCCCCTGGGGCATCTCCCATTTGCTATGTAAAAAAATTTAAATAACCTAAGAGAAATACAGCTGAACGTCTCATTAAAGTAGGAAGGAGCAGGTGTACCTACTGAGTGGAGCCCGGGGCGAGGCAACCCACGGCCGCGGTCGCGCATCGCACCGCACCGCGGCGCGGCCGCCTGGCCCCGACGGGCACTAACCCCGCTGGGCGCAGGGCACGGCCCGCCGCCGGCAGACACCCCTCGCCGCTCCGGGAAGAGCTCACCTGCGCTGCCATCACCCGCTGCCGCTCGGCGATCAGGCTGCACTTGTTGCACTGGCAGTCCCGCCACATGCAGAACCGCTTGTGCCCCTTCAGCGGCGAGGAGTAGCCGTGGTTGCGGCAGCGGGCACACTTGGGCATACGCGGCCGCTTCTTCCCCGCCGCGCCGGCACCCCTGTCCGCCGGGACAGCCGCCATGGGCGCTGCCGCCTTCCCGAAGCCGCCCGCCTTGTCCCCCGGCCCCGTGACGTCCGGGGGCTTGCTGAAGGCCGGGGTGTCACTGGGCATCGCGGCGGGCTGGCGGCAGCCGAGCGAGGGGTCGCCTATGCTCTGCCCAGTCCCGTCCCGTCACCCCACGCGTTTTGGCGGGCAGAATAGGCGGCTGTTTCCCCTCCTGCCGTGCCTCCCCCCACCCCTGCTCCGGGGGGTCCGTGCGGCCGCGAAGTCCTCGCTACCCCGGGGAGCTGGCGTCGGGTATCTCCCCGGGGCGGGGGGAGCACCACCCTCCCTCCCCACTCCTCCCTCCCCCACCAGGCCGGCCCGCGGCGGGAAAGGCGGGTCCCTGCCCAGAAGGGCGGCCGTGGGATGCACAGCGGGGCGGTGGGTGCGGGGCCGAGGTGGTGGAGGTGGTGGAGGTTCCTGGGCGTTCGGCTCAGCCGCGGGGCCCGCAGGTCCCGCCCGACAGCACGGCCTGGCCCCCGGTCGGAGGCGGCCCCGCGGCCTCCCTGCGGTCGCTCCCCAACCAAGGTGCCGGGGCAGTGGCCGGCGCAGGCCGTGTCCGTGGTGGTGACGCCGGGCGAGGCCTGAGAGGGCATGACAGAATCGATCCAGAGGAGCCCTTTTTAAGCCCTGTGGTCCCCTGAGTTGGGCAAGTTGGGTTTGGGCAGGCGACCAGTATGGCCTGGGCCGGGGAGAGCTGTTACCCCCAAATAAAACACCCGTGTTGCCGCAGCTCAGTTGCTCTTTGTCGTGAGGCTGCTGGCGTTTTGCTGGACTACATCTCCCATTCACAGATTCCCTCGCGCTCGTATAAACACTCTTGGATCGATAGTTGTGTGGGCAGGTGATCCCAACAGGTACAGGCAGTGAGAGTGTGGTGACAACTCGGCAGCCATCACCTCTGAGCAGGTGTGGATGGCAGAGCAGCTGTACTCTGCAGGGGAAGACAAGCAGAGATGCTTTTTTCTTCTCTACGTAGGCTGCCCTTCCAGCTTGGCACTATGTGATTTATAGATGCATACAGCTCTACAGATATTATTTACAGTATTAATATTTCCTCTGTTACACCTTTAAATCTTTCTGAGCTCAACTTTAGGTGACGCTATCTTCATGCTGAAATGAAACTATTAAATTACATCTCAATCTAAGATGAATGACAACTGTCAAATGAGTGACTCAACAGAGATGAAGCAGAAAGCACCTGAGATTATGTGAGGCTGATTTATAAAGATTGCATAAAGATTTCTATAACCTCAGCTTCATGACTCAGCATATCAGATGGTAATAAGTTACAGTAGGTAGAAATTTATTTCTGCTGGAAGAAGCCAAGGAAAGCGTCTCCCTCTTTGAGATCAGCTAGCTCCCAGCTAATTCTGCTCTGATTGAGCTTCTGTGCTGGAAACAGCGAGTGCCTGTCCTAGCCTGAAGAAAGGCCCAGATCTTTGCTGCTTGATCCTTTGCATTAGCTTTTAATACATTACATTTAAAGAACTTTTTTCTCCACAGTACAACATTGGAGACATTTATGGCACTTTCCGTCCTGTAGAGAGACCACATTAAACTGCACCTGTTAAGGCCTGGTCTCGAGCAGTCAGATGGTCCTCGAGCAAAGCTCCAGCAGAAGTTTTACAGGCTTGGTGCGGGTGTATGACCATCATTCAACTTACAGAAACTGAAACTTTTTCCTTGCATCACTTTGCTGGGATTGACATTTCTGATGTCAGTAACTGGACATTCTCCTGAAACAGAGAAGAAGATGAATACAGTGTTTAGTGGAACAAAATTAGGATTTGTCTTTAAACTTAATGGTGCATATAACTGATATTTAAGGAGGTGAACAATGCAAAGAGGCATACTTAACTTCCTGTATCAAAATATGACATTCCTCCCTGAATAAAACCAGTTGAGATCTTCTCAACTCATAGGGGCATTGATCAGTCCCCGAAGCTGTTGTCAGGAGTGCGTTCTGAAAGAGAATCTCCAGTTTGTGCGGGTCAGTGCTTGGTGGAGCACACATGCAGGAATGTTTTTGGGTGCCCACATGCAAACTGTCTTGGAGTCAATGAAAATGCAAATTAAGAAGTAGATGAAGGGAGGCTAAATCAAAAGAACGAGAAAGGCAAAATAAGAGAAGCACAGTATATAAAGCAAGCAAACACAAAATAGAAATAATAGCAGTCACCAGCTGCTTATATATGACTTTTCATTAGTAACTAGGTGTGACAGCTAACGTCAGAGATGAATTACAAGATGCAAAAAATGCAACAGTTCCAAGACGAACATTCATTCATCACAGTTTCACATAACTAGTATTTTGTACTCCCGATTTTCAAGGTAGCTGCACAGGTCTTTATTACCCATAATGTTACAGAACCTACTGGTGAGGGAAAAAAAAATAATGATCTGGTATTTTGTGTTCTGGATGAATACCACCAAAATACCTAGATGCATGATGAATGTAAGTACACGATTGATCATTTAATAATGAATTGCTTTTGTTTTGCTAGCTCAAGTCACACTTTGAATGTGGGTTTAGAGTTCAGTATTCTCAAATTTTTTTAATGGGTGTTTGGTGATACTGGATTTGTTCTCTGTGGAGTCATGAAGTAAAAGGAAATTGTCATAAACTGCCATTAGTCCTAACACGAATCACAGCAACCTCACTGCAAATCTTCAGGAAATTGTAGTCATTGTAATTCATTTAGTGTACGTCTGAGCATCTCTGTTTGAAGTCTGTGCAGTGATTATGGCAGTGACTAAACATTACTGCAGTTTGCCAGCACCTTTGGAAATAACTGTAATCGATGTTTCTCATGAAAAAAATCAAAATACTTTCGCCTTTTTTTTTCGTAATAGGTATCTGAAAGCTATCCTTTAGTTTTATCTTTTTTTGCACAAGCCTTTAAAGTACAAAACATCATCTGTTAGTGATGATCTGTCCTTTGCTGATGCATGCCTTTGTCTGATCCCACGGAATTTGCAAAAATGTTTTATTTGCCAACAAGATTATCATTTGGCATGACTGAGCAACCAGTAGAGAGGTCCCAAATTAAAAAGGGTTTAATTCTAACACTGTTGGCTGGAAAGTGAGGACCTTTCACAAAGTAAGTGGAGTTTAGTGCATTTATTAAGTCCATTTTAGAGATCTGCTAGACCTGATTCTGTTTTTGTGGTTGGTTGGTTAGTTGGTTGTTTTGTTGTTTTTTTTTTTTCTGTCAGTGGGCCAAACCAGAGGGGGTTTGCTCTGTTTGCAGTAGATATTTTTTACTCGCCCAGGTCATTTTACAGACTGTATCCCCAGGGCTGGTTGTGAATTCCCAACAGAGCCTCAGCTGCAGGAGTGGTGAGAGATAGAAGATAAAGCATGCACACTGCCGGTCTGCATTGTTTGAAAACATCGACGTGTCCATAAACACTTTGGACACTTGGAACAAAATATCAAACACAGCCAGAGGGAGTCAAGCGAAGGAGGAAAACCATGCCAGAACGTTCCCCTCAGACACTGATAGGAGCTGGGAAACTCCTCAGTGTTGGACTTCAGGGCTTCCCTGCAGCTCTGGGTATCTTGGCTGCCCTATAGCCATCAGCTTTGCAGAATAAACGGGTTTAAACCCCATCTGCACTCCTCCATTTGTGTTATTTCACACATGTCATTTACTCATGTGAGTCACTGGTTTGATATCAGTGGGTCTACGTGTGCCAGTCGTCTCCCCTGCAAATGTATTTTCTGGAGTGACAGGCATCATCGTGACAACTAAACGGATTGAAAAGATACTTCAGGAAAAATCCAGTAGGTGGCATAAATAAGCCGTATATTTTTTTTCACTTTCACTTATACAATTCTCTTTCTTTCATTCATTCCTTATTTGAAACCTCATTTAACTTACAGGGAAGTTGGGATTTTATCACTTGGCTCTTAACACACAATCCCATAGGAAAAGATTTTATTCCAAACTGAGAAATTATTTTACACTTTCTGGCAGAATATAGCTTTTTTGCCTTTTTTTTTTTTCCCTCCTATATTTATGTTTTTACAGTTTTCTGTTTTCAGATTATACATCTAGGACTGCCTACACCACAACAAAAGGTAAGGGTTTCTTATTTGGACTGGCATATCTGAACTGCTTGATTCTCTTCTCCTCAAACTCTTTTTTTTTTTTTTCTTATTTTGAAGTCCAGGGCTCCACTCTCACTTGAGTGAACAACTAAAGCAGTTTATGGTGCTGCCACCACTTGGCTATTTGCTGCTTTTCCTCCGTGAGAGTTAGGAGAGTCCTTGGAATGGTGGTCCACAGTTTCTCTCTAGTGAGCACAGGGATGTCTTTCTGCATCAGCCTAAAAAGCTTCTGTGCCTAGCTCCACTTACAAAGACCACTGGTTGGTAGCAAGGTGGGACAAATGTGTACTGTCTTCAGCATCCTCAGTTCATGTTCTTTTCTCTTGGTACAAATACATACCCTTTGGGAAGATAAGGTGTGACACACCTGCAGGGGACTATTTTCCAAAAGATACAAGAAGGGATGTTGGCAAGGGACAGGGAACAGTGTCATCTCTATCCCAAGCTGGAGAACAGGCCTGCCACAGCAGGTGATATGCCTTAATGATCACTGAAGTGACAGGTTCACTCACACTCTGCTTGTTGGTGTTGTCACAACATGTAGAAAAAGAACCTTCACATCAATAAGTTCAGATGAGCTACAGCTGAGAAAAGCCACCAGAGATTGTTGCCTGAGCAAATGCATGTTTGTTTGCAAGGCACCTGCTAATCAGAATCAGAGTTTAATGGTCCAAATATCAGGGCTATGGTAAAAACTATTTACAGAAAAATCAAGAAAAGCCTGCCTGTAACAACAAATGGCTCTTCCCCTTCATAGCTGTGAGCCCACACTGCTCCATAAAACAAGGATTCATTGGAAACAAAATTCACTCTTAAATTATGCCAAATACAGTAAAAATCAAAGCAGTTTTCAAGTTCAATGAAGCAAATAGAATGGAGATATTTTAAAAATGGGTATGTTTATCATGTTTCCACTTTGAGTAGTTTTACTAATAACAAGCATAAGGAAGAGAAAAATATCACCTTTTTTCACTGATACCTACATTCTCCGTTTTCTCATCTGTTCATGCAAATGGGAATCATTTCATTGCAGCTGTTAGCTCCTTAGAAATTTCCATCATTATTAATAATTGACTTGGATAGCTATTTGAAAGCATTATTAGGTCCAGCTTTTAAAATAGAAGTTAAAACGTGAGTGTGGAGAAAACCACTGAATTGCTTCTTCTCAGTATTCATTGTTCATTTTAGGCACACTTAAAAATTAATTGGACCCAGTGACTTAGAACATTGAAGACTCTTGCATGACTCATTAAGCTGACATTTCTAACATTTGTAATTCACACAGTAAGAATGATAGAGTCACATAAGCCATCTATACATTTGAGCTCCTTCATCAGGGTAGGACTACTGAAGAGAATGCCCTTAGTTTTGAGTATCGTCATCAATTCAGCTCTAAGACATCTGTAATGGAGCTGCATTTGATAGACTGTCAGAATGTGAAAAACTAAACTCCAACCTCTTAAAAACAGGCAACACAATTAATTGCTACTTTTTTATTTATGGTCTTTTATGTTTTAATGGATACAGTTAAATTTCCATGTCATTGAGCAAGCCAACTGGTATTTAAAGGAAGAAATAGATCATTTCAAATTATAAAGCACTTGCTTTATTACCTATGCCTTCTTTAAGTGGTGCAAGTTTTTATTATTTTGCATTCTCGATCTTTGGAAACTTAGAACTGCTGAAGCTCCGTGATTCTGAGGGAAAGTTAGAGCTGAGGTAGCAGAAGGGGCAGGTTTTGCTGTCCATCCAATTTATTTGTTGCCCATCCAATTTATTTATTTGTGCATTATTTTTTGTTGTTGCTATTTCAGATGCTTAACAGAAACAAAAGTATTGTTACAATATCTCCTGAATTTATTTTCTTCTTTTTTTCTTTAAGCCTAAATAAATGTATTTTTCACATATTATTTTGCAGTCAGGGGAGCATTCTGTGGGAATTTCCCATAAAATCAGTCAAGGTAGCACCCATGTCTGAGAACAAAGTGTTGTGCTGCTCTTTCCTCATTTCTTCCCACTTCCTGTGAGAGGTCTTTCAAATCCACTGAGTGGGGCAGGGGTGTCAGAATTGCCTCCAGACACAGCTGAGCTCTTCCAAATATTTTAATTAAAATCAAATGACTGTTACTTAATCAGCCGTGCTGTGAAATTACTTGATGTGAGCTGACCTTTTGCATTTCCTAGGCTGAGAAAGAGGCTTTCTTCTTCCCTGGCAGCCTGACTCTTCACCTGAAGCCTCTCCCATCTGCCCTCCTTGCCCCAGAGCCCAGAGCAATCAGACAGTTCAGAGGTGGTCCCCAAACACTACAGACAGTGTATTAGGTCTTCCCACCCTCAGGGATTCATCCCACATCCACACCAGGAATCTAGTTCAGAGAAAGAACCCGGGAGATTTGGGTCCCAGGAAGCCTACACCTCTCAGGTAAGGCTTTGCTAGGTGCTGTCAAGATACAGATAATTCGAGCACTTAGTTGGCTTTCTTAGGCAACAGTTTTCTTTTATCCCTTGCATGTTATTTGGCAGTGTCGGAGTTGATGATCTCTGTACATCATATGGGTTCATTTGCTAATTAGGAGTAACCAAGTTCCTCTAGTTCTATTGGTGAGAAGCTGCTTAGGAAGATGACACACTGTTATGAGTTATTTCAACTGTCAGGCTATTAATTTTAATTACTCTAGCTTTGTCTAGACACTGAAATGCTTTGACAGGTGATGGGAATATTGTATGGAAACTAATTAGCCAGACACAGTAATTTTCTGTCATTCCAGTGCAAACAGTGCCTTTTGCAGATGCCAGAACAAAGGTGTTCCGAGCCCAGCTCAGCCATCCCAGCTAAGTATATGCAAATATTCACATTGTCTGAATAAAATATTTTTAAAATATCAGAGTTTGAAATTGTAACAGATAACACGTGATAAAGCTGAGAACAAAGAACAGCTTCTCCACATGGTCATTTAAGTAATTGTTTTCTCTTACCTGTTTTTAAGAAACAGAGATTGCCTTTTCACTGGAAGGCAGCTTCTGTGACTTCACAATAATGATGTCTAAGAACGTTGTTCATTAAGTACCTAAGGTAAGTAGGGTACACCTCTACAATTGCTATCTGTAAACACAATAACCCGTAGTTCCTCTCTGTAGGACTCACTGTGTTCTATGTTCTGAATGATACATACCTTAAATACCTGCCTGGATATTCACTTTAACCTGTAGCTCATTGTCCTGCTCTGCTCTGTGCTGGTGTGGCCTCACCTTGAATATTGTGTGAAGTTTCGGTCACCTTGGTATAAGAAAGATATTGAGCTATTAGTGTCCAAAGGAAGGTAGCAGAGATGGTGAAGGGCCTTGAGGGGAAGTTGTATGAGGAGCGGCTGAGGTCATTTTATCTGTTTAGCCTGGAGGAGACTGAGGGGAGACCCCACTGCAGTTTCAACTTCCTTGTCAGAGGAAGAAGAAGGGCAGGCACCAATCTCTTCTCTGTGGTGGCCAGTGACAGGAACCAAGGGAATGGCCTGAAGTTGTGTCAGGAGAGGTTTAGGCTGGATATTAGAAGAAGGTTCTTCACCCAAAGGGTGGTTGGGCACTGGAAGAGGCTCCCCAGGGAAGTGGTCACAGCACCAAGCTTGACTGAGTTCAAGGGACATTTGGATGATACTCTCAGGCACATGGTGTGACTCTTGGGGATGGTTCTGTGCAGGGCTAAGGGTTGGACTCAGTGATCCTTGTGGGTCCCTTCCAACTCAGCATGTTCTGTGATTCTGGGATTCCATGATGTTCTGGTCCACTGGATGAAGAACACATACCAAAACCAAATTCAAGTAGCTATTTGTTCTTATGTGTTCTGGTGAGATCCCTCTTATCATTTTTTTTTTAAACTAACTTTTAAGAATAAAGTGAAAATTACACACACACATATACACACATATTTTGTTTCACAGAATATTCTGAGTTTGAAGGGACCTGCAAGGATCATAAAAGTCCAATTCTTACATGAATGGCCCATACAGGCCATTCATGGTTAAGAACCACGGCTATACAAGGTTAAGACCTTGCTGTTCTTAACACCAAGCTCTAACCAACTGAGCTAATCTCATATACACTTTTTTCTTTTTTTTTTAAAAAGGAAGTATTCACCTGGTTACATCATGGTATTGTTAAAATAGGAGCTGTTATCGAGCTTGGCAATGTTGCTATAAAGAATAACTTGCACTTTTATTTCTATTCAAAAAAGTATCTAAAATTGTTGTTATCAGTTTTAACTTCTAAGGGGCACCACTTAGCTACTCACAAAAGATGGTCAAAATAACTGATGTGCCAGACCAAGTCACGTGAATCATACCTTAGAAATGGATGGGTGAAAGTGATGGTGGTATAGGGAGGCAATGTTCGTTTCACTGGAATTCAGGCATGGCCTCAAAATCGGTGTTAATACAACTCTTCTCCTGGCAGGGGACAGGAGTGACTTTCCCACACTTAAGTTGTGTTTTGATGCAATTGAAGCAGAGGAAGAAGAACCTCATTATGATGAGATAATCATTAGTTTACTTACAATCGGCAACGCTGGAAAGACGTATAGGAGGCAGGGATAGCAGACTTGCAATTCTGGACTTACGCTTTCCGCAGATCTTCATTTAAAGTCAAGGCTAAATTTCCACTTGCAGTTTCCTCTCCACCTTTGCCCCACCAACATCTCAAGCAGACGTGGCAGTTCAGGATGACAACTTCGGCATCCTCATGCTGTTGTTTGCACTTTTTGTTTTGTGTTGAGATCAACACCCTCAGCTATGCTCAGCCACAGAAGAGAATCAGGTTTGCTATCTGTGGAAGGCAATGAGCTACTTCGGGTACTTTCAGGTAGTCTGTATTACATTTCAGGTTAAAGTCCTTGGTATACCTAGTTCCTCAGCTCAAGTATTTATGTGTTGGAGAAACATGTCCAATTCAGCTTGTTTTCATGTCCCTCAGTAATAATGCATGTCAGAAGCAGGCCATCAGAACACCTGTGCAGGTCCATGGTAGATGATAATCTGTTTTCCAAGTTTGTTCCTGCTTTTGAAGAACCTTTTTTCCTGAGGGCTGGAGGAGAATAATACACAAACCTTTCTGCAGTTGGAAGAGAGTTTGAACCTTCATCCTCAGATGCTATAAGTTAGGTCAAGTGTCCCTTTTGATATGCGTGCTGGTGAGGGCTGTGAGAGAGTGGTCTCTTAATGACTCAAAACATTTGCCCGTTAGTGGAGGCACCAGGGTGCTTTTCTGAAGCCATAAGAGGCAGATCCTCCAAGAGCAGACGGTTCTCTTTATCATGGTAATTGCCCTTAACTCCGTTGTAAAATTCCCCCCTCGTTCCCCTGGGGAAGGTCTGAGGGAGCATTTGCTGGCTAAACTGTGGGAGGCAGCTGTGTCTTAGAAGGTGTCATACACCATCAAAGACACAAGAAGCATCCCCAAAGTTGTTTCTGAGGCCTCCACCAGATGACTGAAAGCTTCCCCTGCACACAGGAAAGGTACCAGGGCGTTCCAACCTGAACCTAAGGGTATATTAACCCATCGCACTTTGAGTTTCACAGGCTTCTTCCCCCAACCCTGATGGATCGAGACCATCACTTTGACCAACAGATAACTAAATTATGACAATAAACTCTTGTCGCTGAGATCTATGGGTGGTATTATGTTTTTACTCTTTTCTTTGTCTTTCTTTCATACGTTTTCTTACATAATATTTTTATGCTTTCCTGTTGCTATATTACTATAGATAATAATAACCAAAACAGCTACATACCTGCTTTCCATTACAACCAAATTGTTCTAAAAAAAGGCATATATATAGATACAATAAATAATATTATATATATATATTTACAAACATGGATCATTCAGTGTCATTTTATTCTAATCTGCCCCAAGAGATTTATGAACAAGAACCTGGGCTATCATCACTTTCTGAGGTAGGTCATAACTCAGGGGCTGGGGTGGGGGGTGACCTGTTTGTGTGTTTATCACATTTTAGCTAGAAAGGGCTCACTTGGACACCAGAAACATGTCTCCTGCATCAGATTGCATGGCGGGTGATTTTATTAGCATCCTCAAGAAAATTATCCTGTAATTCAAAGAGAAATTTTAATTTCTGAAGCAGAGGTAGATCTCAGAGCCTGGGTAGCCATCCTAATACCTCTTGGTCTTGGGTAGACTAGTTCCTTATAAGTAAAAGAATGTGACCCTTAGAGATTCCCCAGAAGGTAATACCAGGCTCTTGAACTTCTTCCATGCTGACTTGGTAGAAGAGCTCTAGCGGTTTTGTGGTTTAGCACAGGGTTACATGGCAAGGTTCCTTTCTCTGTCTATGGAGCTTACATTTCTGTTAGCAGTTGTTTTACAATGTTTGTCACTTCTTCCAAAGGCAGGGGACAACAGGGCACAACATTTTTCCATCTCCTAACCCCAGATCTTGGGAGGACATTGTTGGGTCTCCTTGTTAAACACAGTATTTGGATAGAAAACAGTTGGATACTAGTTCAGTGCTTAGGTAAAGAAAATAGTTGAGACCAAGATCTGCATATGACATACATACAGGCTCATAGATACAGGCCCTGACATATCAGCAGTTGAAAAAGGATTATTAAAAGAAGAAGAATGAATGAAACAATACCAGAATACTAAAACAAACAAACCAACCCCCCTAACAACCAATCAAAAAAACAACCCAAACCAAAACTCATCCAAACAAAAACCCAAACCGCAACAAACCCCTGGAACTAACTGTTCAGTCAGAGAGTCTGGTTGTCTCTGCACGCTTGCAGCAACGTTGGGTTTATCCTGTCTGCAGAGGTCTCCCCACTCCACAAAGAAGCTGTGGGGGAGGCTAGGGTAGAGGAGGGAGGGAGAACAGCCAGTATCCTGCTGGGGCGCAGCTAGGCTTTCCATCAGATACACGGAGTACTGCAGGAAGGCACTGAATTTGTTCACACAGTTTAAAGGAGGCATTTACAGTCATATCTGTAGCTTGTCTTCAGAAACTCGCACACATACTTACCCACTTTCATATGACTATGTATGTCTTCTTTATCTCCAATTCTTGACCATATTCTGACCAAATCTGAGTTGTTGTGTGAAGGCCAGAATGGGCAGTTACCTTGTGACACAACAAACAGAGACTGCAACTAACTCATATTAATTAAAAAACTCACCTAAGCTTCCCAAGAACTAAAACCTGGTTTTGCAGAACTAATCTGGAGAACTTTTTGTATCTCTTTGCCTGTACCTTTGCAAATTATGATTTCAGCACTCACATAATTTTAGATGTTCTAAGTTCCTTATTTACAGGATTTGTCTCTTATCAAACCAAACCTACCCTTTTAAACTTCTTCCTTATTTTCAGCTTCCAACTTGTTAGCAGCTCTTGTTTGTCCTGTTGATGGTGGCAGTCTTTGAACTAGTCTGCTGGGGACACTAAAGTGACTGTAAAGATGTCAAGTTGCATTATATCTTCCAGATGGTGCATCGCTCCATCTGAAACAGACAAAAAATGCACAGACCATTTCTTGCTCTCATCACACTGCCAATTCTTGTTTAAATCACTCTCTGGCAAGTTATCTTTCATCACCATAGATTTCTAACTTTCTTTCATGCCCACAAATGTATAGTATTTTTCCTCGGTTGTTTCAGTCTGTTTTTCCTAAACCAAATTGCATTTGTGTTTCTAGTCTCTCTCTTTGTACAGCTGTTCTGCTCACATTTCTCCCAAATCAGCTTCCACTGCAGAAGGCATTAACATGCTTCTTGCTCCTCCTGTTAGGCTAGTGATGCAGATTAAGCCAGCACAATAAAGGGCTTCTGAGCAGATATAACTGGTTGGACTGGAAAATTCTCATGATAAATTTGCAATAATAAGTGCATGGCAGAGGTGGGGGGCAAGCCTTTTCCAGGACCAGCCCCTGCCTGCTCACACCTCCGCAGTAGCAGTGGATTGTAACTGTCTGATTCCAAGTCTCACTCACCTTTGGCACTGGAGAAAAGTTGCTCTTCCAGCACAAGAAAATACCCAAGAGCAATGCAGGAGCACTGCAGGATGACTGCCAGACACAGCAGGTGGCTTTTCATGCCTCAGAGAAAGGTCTGATGCCATGGCCAGGAAGTAGAGAAGGATCTTTATTAATCTGCCTCTTCCGCCATGGCATGCAAATGCAATCACATATCTTCATCTCAGTGAGGTTAATGTGGCTCATTAAGGAAGGACAGCATTACTGGGGGAGCATGAGCTCCCCTTTTGGCTCTTCAGCTAGCCAAAGCTCTTAAGGAGAACGCATCGTGGGCTGTTCCTGCAACAGTGTCTAAAACCATTAAGTGAAAGGCTGAAAAAACCCATACCAGTATATCTCCTAGAAATATCTCTTTGCTACTTACATTCAGATCAACTCTTACAGATTCCAAAGCACATGCACTGCTTTAAAAAAATGTTACCCCTTACGTTATCTAAATAATAATCCCGCAAATTAGTGTAGTGCTGTTTGGTGCACATGGACATTGAGGTCTGTTATTCATGGCTGAATGTATTTAATCATGCTCTGCTTAAGAGTATAATAATGCCTTAATTACAGGTCTCTGCATAAAGGTCCTTGAAGGGCTGTTGTGTATTAAAGAAATATTTTAAAAGGCAATTTATTTTTGCTGGTGTTGGCTAACCAAACAGAAAATACACAGTTATGGTTCTCAAGGGGAATGGCTACCAGTCACCCAGTGGCACAGGGCGAAGGAACAAGGCACAGGTGGATACAATGAGAGAGAAAAAAGGTTAATCAAGCTTGTCTGCCATGCTCTGACTTGCTTTAAGGCCCCAGACAAAGTGCTCTCAGCAGGAACCAGCTACACATCCCCCCAAAAACAACCACAAACCCCAAACAAAAACCCACAGAACGAACAACAAAAACAAACACAAACAAAAAACCAAACCCAAAAACCTGTTATAGTGTTTCCTGCATAGTATCTTACACAAAGGTTCCCAGATATTCATGCAGGTAGCATGCAACTCTGCAGCTCCCTGGCTCTCTAGTGGTGCTTGGAGGTACTGATAGACCAACTAAATAAAAAGTGCAGCAACTGATGGACAAAGACAGCAACCAGGTGGCTCAAGCTCTAACCAGGCACTGCAGTGCACAGAGACACAACAGCCAAACACAAGTGAAACAGGCAGGAATTTTTAATTCACTTCCCCAGGTATTGCATTAGGTTCTGAATAGTAAAGGCAAATACTTTCACAGTTCCAAAAAATGAATCAAACCTGAACCTGGGTACCCCTTTCCTCTAATCTGTGACCATTTCTAAAAGCATTTCATGCAAAATTCTCCTTGTATGTCTTCCAGCATAGCTCCTTGGCCCCTTACCTCTGTCTCTTGTCTCACATCAGACCCTCAGAGGCAGGTGCAAGCATCACCTTATGAACTGAACATCTGAAAACACTGTTTTTTAGTGAAGAAATGCTTGTAGTTAAGCTTTCAGTTGATGCACCTGGGTGCAGGCATAAGAGCAGGAAGGGATGAAGTTGACAGACCTACATGGAGAGACAGAATCCCTGAAGAGAATTGCTTGCAGCTGCACTGGGACTGTGAATGCTGTTTCAGCCAGCTTTACTGCTGCCTTTCAAAGGCAGGAGGATGCCTGTTACCTTTGGGCCACTTGTTCCCAGCAAACAGAGCCAGTCCTGTGCGTCAGGTATTGACGCCAAGGCTTTGCATTAATTCATACCATGGCTGAACTGGATTTGCAACAGCCAGACTTCTCAGCCAAAAGCATGAAACACCAGGAGAAACAGACATAAAAGCTATTTCTAGAATAACTTGAGTTCTTCCAGCAGTATCAAGAAGATAAAACCTCTGAAAGTACATCTTGCAAAAACGCTTTCTTTAGTTGTTGTGTTTAGATGAATATTGTGTTGGCCTATTTCCATAATTTAAAACTCAGTAACTCTCACCTTTTGTCTCTTAGAGTGATTGTAAGTGGCAGACTCACTTAATGTATGACAGTGTAACTGGAAAAAGACAACAACATATTTTACAGTCTTGAAAAAGTGCCAGAGCTTTTATATATTCACTGAGAGTCAGAATTCAAAGGTGATGACAACATCATGCTTGGATATAGTGAGAGTCAATCATTATCTGACTTGACCTGAAAAACAAATGCTGGTGAATGTGTAGGGGGAGCTCAGTTCAGAGCTGGTATGCACGTAAACCCCTTAATCCCTGCACCTGTGATAAATGCTGTTCATCATTAGCAGGTGGAATGAAACTTGACTTGCAGAGGCATCAGTGAATACAAACATTTTTGGGAACCTCTTAACTATATCCATAATAGAATTTTAGGCCAGAAATTACATTCCCTGACTTTAGTAAACAGCTAAAACTGGGAGGACTTTGCTTTACAAGGCATTTTAGCCCAAGACAATGAGGTTTTTGGAGTGAAACTGAACACTGCACAGAAATGCAGAGTCCATAGTTTCATCTAACATTTTCTAAAACTCTAGGCAGCCAGAGCCTTCTTTTGCTTACCAGGAAAATGGCATCTAAGCTAACCCCAGGCACTCCCAATTTATATAACCTGACACTTGTATGGTGTTAGAATGGTCAGATTCCTCCCCAGATTCCTGTCAATCAAGGACATTAAAAAACAGTGCAATCACTTAGAAAATGTTAATTCCTATGTGTTGATTTCTGATATACCAGTTCTCTAAAGGGCCAGGTGGGGGGGGGGGGAGAAGGAATGTTTATTTTCACATTCCTCTTCTTATGCTTTTCCAGGTAACCCCCCCCCCCAAATATATTAAAGTACATTTGGTGACTCTCCCTGTGTCAATATTCACTTAAACAACCGGACTAGTTGTTTTAAACTCGTCTATGATAACTGCACATCTAGGACTTCTACTATGTCCAGGACTCCCATTCATCTATTGGGGGAGAGAGTTCTGTCCATCCTGGAAAATAACAGTCATGGTCCTCTGCCCTGCAAAGCTGTATTCATGGGCATTTCAAATTTTTTTTTAGCTCCAGTATGTACAGATAGGAGGTTAGGCTACAGTACATACAAATAGCATCTGCATACGAAGCACATTAGCAAAGTAGTAGTGCAGCAACAGAGATCATAGTTTAAAAAAATATTTTTGGGGCAAAGATCTTTTGGACGTTACTAATTAACCTATCTCATACAGCAATACAGTGGCACTACTGAAGAGGACATTATCAGAAAGTCAGCATACACTTTATCAAAGTCAAACTTTGGAGCATAATATACATGCATTAAAACTGCTATCATAGAATCACAGAGTCACAGCATATCTCATATTGGAAGGGAGCACCAAATTCAACTACATGCTCCTCAAAGGACTACCTAAAACTACTGCCAGGAGATTAAGTCAGAGTTACATGTATGATCACTAACTCCTTAAGAAAGCCGTTAGACTGGCTTTGGTCAACTCAGTGGTAAATAAAAATTACATTCTTGGTAAAACTAAAATTAGAAATCTCTTCCTGTTCCAAATTCTGTCCTGGCAGTATGTCTTGAATCTCCACTAGATAAGAATTTAATCCATGAGATACAGGCAAGCATGTAAAAATAAGTGAACTGGATTTTCTGTACAATTAGATTAAGTTCTGGAGAAAGATTAAAGGAGTCATCCATTTTCTCTACTTCATCAGATTGATTTGTTTATGTGTATTTTAAAATCATGAAGAAAAGAACAGATTATTTTGGTTTTGCTTTCCAGACGACTGTTTGAACTGGGGCAAGAGATGGCAGATCAACAGATCTGAAAATTACTCAAAAGCCAATCTTGCCACGCCTCAGGGAGATCCAGCTTGCACTAATTCTGTTGAACAAGAAACCCACCCTTGTCCTAAGTGAATGAGGAATTCATTGGGAAGCTTTCGCTGGTGTTCTTTACCGCATGTCTCAGGTCACTGGGTGGTTGCATGTGTACAGCACAGCTCAGCTCCCTGCTACACAGGACAGCCTGCACCCACTGTCTCTGACAGCGTACGCATGGCAAAGTGAGGGATATCTTCCTGTTTAATTTTTTTTTTTTTTTGCAGCTACTGCTGCTGTTTGCTGTCAATCTGGTGTCAGAGGGAAGACCTTGTTTTCACAGTAATTTGGCTTGTTGGGTGACATACCTCTATAACTAGTGTGATGGATGCACGTCAGAGAGCATCCACACATAGATGCTAAGTGAAGAGTGAGAAGAAGAGTTGGCCAGAGGGGTGCAATAGTAAAAACTGACTGACCCCAAAGGGTGGAGTGGCTTGTTTAGGACCACTGTTTTAAGATATGTCCCCCCTCACCAGAGATACTTCACCTGCCCTTTGTCCAGGGAACACTTGCCAGCACTGTGGTATCAGCCTGGCACTGGTTATCACGTAATACCTGAAGCACTGGACCAAACCAGCACAGAAACTTCTTGGCAGTCCAAGTCACCAATTCATTGTAGGCCAAGTGAGGATGGCTTCAGTGGGTCCCTGTTTCAAAGGGAAAAGCTGTTTGATAAGGACTTAAGGAGTGGAGGAGGAAGGACACAGAGTAACAGAACTGTTTAGATCCCCTGAAGGAAGGCATTGAGGTGTGTTCGTCTCATCAGGTAGGTCTGAACTGACAAGGGTATCAAGGCACTAGCTTAGAACTTGCTCCAATACCATACTTTCACCAAGCTGACGGGATTGTTTGCAAGATAAAGCTCAAAGGCTTTTATTGCAGTTGGTAACTATTTTTGAGTTGCAGTAAACTGCTTGAACGTGGTCCTTTGGTGCCTCCCCATGATGCTTCACGTGGCTGAGAGAGAGGCCACTTCTCACCCAAACAGCAAAGGGTCCAGCCTTTGCAACCCATGCAATAACAGTGAATGTAGATCACCTTGGGCAAAGCTTTCTTCCACTCAGCAGGAAAAAGCATGGGTAGGCACCAATGCTGCTCACATCAGCAGTCCCCAAGGCTTGAGCTATCCTGTCCTCCCCACCTTGATTTACCAGTCTAGCTTGTTTTCCTGCTGAAGTATGCAGCATTTCTGTATAAGCACAAATCACAAGTAAAAGAGGAGAGGAGTAAAACAGCATAATGAAATTTTATTCTGAAAATATGGCAAGACTCTAAGGCACTTCAAACATTTCAATACACATGACTACAGTGAATGTGACAAGGTAATAGCATTCCATAAATACGCACTGAGAACTACACTCAATTCCACTCAAGGGGAATATACAACTGGTACCTCTAATTTTACTCTCCAATAAACATGTATGGAGCTTATAGACTGACACAGTTAATAAAAATATGGTAACAGGACATGTAATTCTTCATGTAGATTTTAATTATTAAGTAATATAAAATGCTGAAAATACTGTGTGAATTAATTTTATAGACACTAGTATCTTTTATATAAAAAGTTATACATTATCCCCAATTAGCAACAACTTATTTAGTGAACTTCAGACCTGACAAAAGGCTCTATCCCCAATACCTACCCACTCACCCACCAGCTCAAGATCCACGGAGCTGTCTATATAAGCAACTGCAACTTCTGAATTTCAAATAATTAAAAACATGAAAATCATGTTGGAATGAAATCTATGAAAAGTTTACTGTGATAAAGTCTAGGCACAGTAAATATATTTTAGAATTACTAAAAAGAAGCCACTGGGACACCCCTGCATGGATAGCTTTAGAAGTCTTAGGGCGCACATAACACAGGAGAGGATAATCTACAGCAAAGAAAAACAGGATTTATGTCAGTGTTCAGAATAATGAATATGTGAGCAAAAGACCATTTCTGTCTAAGGTTCTCTGCTGGGCGCTACTTAACTATATGCTTGCTTCAAGTTTACAGTTTTCTATCTTTAGCACTAGATCTCTGCTTTCACTTTGCTGGTGAGTTCAGGCACAAGACAATTACATTCAGTATCTGTCTCAGTAAAACAGTAACATTTAGCAGCTTAAAGATGGCATAGAGATTTTTTACAGATATTCATGCACTACTACTCAAACGTGGCTCTGTGGGTGGGACCAGGAGATGTCCTTCTGCTAAGCCTAGGAGTGCCCTAGAAAAGAAGAAAAAACAATTAATCAAAGAGAAATTACTCCAGCCAGCTGCTAGTAAACACAACACTCAAAATTACTCTGTTCAATCCTTTGCCTTTAATTGTACAGATAAATAATTTTTTGATTTTTTTTTGTTAATTTTAGGAAGAACACTGCCTGCTATCATATAGCGTACTAATTGAGAGTGCATGTTTTTTAGACAGTGAAATACTTAGCAGCAGTTTATCAGAAGAGTGAGTCAGGGCTAGAGAAGGGGTGGATAGTTGCCAGAACACCTAGGACAGCTCTAATGACAGAAACAGTTATCTTTAGGTTACCAGGTCAATGATTAGCATTACAGTAATACAACAGCACCCTATCCACGAGGCAGTGTCAGTGAACCTTGCTAGTGAGCTACCTGTATCTATAGATAAAAGGGAGGAGGAAGAAGAGGAAAAAGAAGAGGAAAAAGAAGAGGAAAAAGAGGAGGAGGAAGTATCCCTCAGCCAGGCTTCAACCTTTTGCAGTCAACGTGCATTTTAAAAAGTACAGTCCGCTTAGCAGCACAAAAATGATCCTGTGAATAAACTTGAAATTTCATGTGCTGTACTGCTACAAGGGGGTTAATTTCTTGTTTACATTTTAGTATTATGTTCAGGACCAGCAAGTTAAAACATAAACTACAGGAGGTTATGTACTAACCGGTGACTGGGTTTTGGAAAAGTTGACATGCGCATAAAGGAGAACTGCTATGTCCTTATGTCCAGCTTCCAGGGCTATTGAAAGTGCTGTGCTGCCATCCTGAGAGAAGAAAGGAAGAAACAGGAGAATTAGTGCTTCTATGCATTAACAGATCTTAGAAGTCCCATCAGCCCACAGAGAAGGGAAGTTGTGAAGTGGAGGCCCTGCCGCTCATACAGACAGTTAGGTTAATTTAGGGTCTTGTTTCATTTATTTTATTATAAGCCTTGCACTGCTGTTTTATGAGGCAGTCCAATTGTCAGAGGCCTCATAATTTCTCTCAACAAGGACTCTTGGTTACTGTTGAGGAAGAATAAGCACACCATTATTACAATAATGTTACATGTAGTGCTGTGTAAGACCAGTGATTTCAGAAGATTGGGCTGTCTGAGAGAAACTACAATGTCAATAACAAATGGAAGAGAAGATAAGGGAGGGATAAATGCTAATCAAATATAATGATAATTGCTGTATTACAGTGATAATTGTTGTGTTAGAGGTCCCATTAACAGTAGGAGAATTTGCACTCATAATTCCAAATATTCCTTAATGAAAGTCTAAATGTAACCAAATGGACTTTCCTGGTTAAATACGGTCACCTCAGTTTCTCAGAAGATATTATTGCTTTCAGAACCACAGTTGTTGAGGGTGCTACAAGCAAAAACTGGTTTTGTTGAAAGCATACTTTATTGATCTGCTGTTTTTGCTTTAGACCATGTTTGGTCCAGGGAAAAGTAAATGTCAGGCATCCCCTGGCTTGCTGGTTGGTTCCCTGCCTGGTTTTGTGCTCTTGCACACAGAAGTTTCTACAATAATGCCTGCATTTGAAATGTGTTCTCACAGGGATGGAGCACATATTCCAGCCATGGCCATAGCACTGGTATTGGTGTTGGAGAGGTTTGCTCCAGTTTTAAACTGTAAACCCTTTTTCCAGAATACGACATGACAGACAGGGTACACATGGAAAATCTCGTAAGACTACAGGCAGCAACTACACATAAAGCAGACAGGGAGCTAGAACAGCTGTCCACTACAATGAAATATCCATCCATCCATGGCTAGGCTTCGCGAACGAAGATTTGAAAGGGCTCTACCCACGCTTGCTACAAGCGCGCTGATGGCTAAAAAGGCCAATGCGAGATAGACAAGTCCGGTTGCAGAAGGCACAGCAGAAAGACTCCCCAGGTGATACAGACGAGACACGATTCTTTCTGCGTTGTCTTTTCTCCTCGAGAGTGATCCTGTGTGTGTTCTCAAAAGCAGCAGCAGCGTTATAGATGGTGTGTCTCCAGGCCTCACGATTGGAGGCCAGGGTAGACCAATGGTGATGATCAATATGGCCAAGGGTGAGGGATTGTTTCAGGGAGTCCTTGAACCTCCTCTTCGGGGCTCCTCTCTTGCGGCAGCCAGTGGCAAGTTCCCCATAGAGCACGATCTTAGGGAGGCGGCAGTCCTGCATCCTGGAGACGTGCCCTGCCCAGCGCAGCTGTGTTCTCAGCAGCATGGCCTCAATGCTCGTGACTGCTGCCTGTTCAAGGACAGATGTGTTGGTCACACAGTCAGTCCAGTGGACGTTTAGAATTGTGCGGAGGCAGCGCTGATGGAAGCGTTCTAAGAGACGCAAGTGGTGCCGGTAAATGACCCATGATTCGGACCCATACAAAAGAGTAGACAGTACAACAGCTCTGTAAACGCTGATCTTTGTACTTTTCTTAAGGTGTTTGTTTTGCCACACTCTTTTATGGAGTTTACCGAAAGCTCTGTATGCCTTTGCTAACCTGTTGTCTATTTCTGCATCAATCTTACCGTCTGAGGAGATGATGCTTCCCAGGTAACTAAACTGCTGGACTGATTTGAGTTCTGTTTCACCAATGGTGATATGGGGATGATGGGAGACTTCCTGAGGTGCAGGCTGATATAAAACTTCTGTCTTCTTCAAGCTGACTTCCAGTCCAAACAGCTCAGCAGCCTCTGCAAAGCAGGATGTTAGACGCTGCAGAGCTACTTCTGTGTGGGCAACGAGGGCGGCATCATCAGCGTAAAGCAGCTCACGGATAAGATAATTTAAGGTCTTAGTGTGGGCCTTCAGTCGCCTTAGGTTGAACAGGCTCCCGTCCGTACGATATCGAATGTAGACACCGTTTTCATCATCGAGGTCTGCCGTGGCCCTTTGGAGCATCATGCTGAAGAAGACTGTGAATAAAGTTGGTGCAAGAACGCAGCCTTGCTTCACACCATTGGCTATTGGAAACGGCTCAGAAAGTGCGTCACCATGTCTCACTTGGCCGCGCTGGTCCTCATGAAGCGAGATGATCATTTTGAGGAACTTGGGAGGACATCCTAAACGTTCCAAAATCTGCCACAGACCTTTTCTGCTCACAGTGTCGAAAGCCTTGGTGAGATCAACAAAGGTAACATAGAGTCCTTTGTTCTGTTCCCTGCACTTCTCTTGCAGTTGTCTGAGAACAAATACCATGTCTGTGGTACCTCTGTTGGCTCGGAAACCACACTGGCTTTCAGGTAGAAGATCTTCTGCTATGGTGGGTATTAATCTGTTCAACAGAATTCTTGCAAGGATTTTACCAGCAATGGAGAGCAGAGTAATACCTCGGTAATTTGAGCAGTCTGATTTATCTCCTTTCCTCTTGTACAAGGTGACGATGACAGCGTCACGAAGGTCTGAAGGTAGTTCACCTCGTTCCCAGCAGCGCACCACAAATTCATGAAACTTAGCACAGAGTGCTTGGCCACCGTACTTCCAGATTTCAGGTGGGATTCCGTCAACCCCAGCTGCCTTGCCAATTTTCACCTGCTGTATTGCTTTAAGAGTTTCTCCCATGGTGGGGGCGGTATCCAGTTCAGTTTTCACGGGTTGTTGTGAAATGAACTGCAATGCTGAGTCTTGAACTACACGGTTAGTACTGAAGAGGGTCTGAAAGTGTTCAGACCATCGATTCAAGATGGAAACTTTATCTGTGAGAAGCATTTGGCCATCTGCACTGAGTAATGGGCTTTGAACCTGGCGTGTAGGACCGTAGGCTGTTTTCAGAGCCTCATAGAATCCCCTGTAGTCACCTGTATCTGCGCATAATACAATGAAATATAATGCACTACAAATGCACAGTGTGAAACTGGCTACAGGAATACTTAACTGTCATGTCCCCATAAAGATTTTTAAATTATTGACTTTGTGACTAAGAGTTCTAACAGCATCCTGGCTGCAGTTATCTAGATTGCCTGAAAGTGTTTGTTACACTCCTCAGGCCAGCTATTACACACTGCTAGTACTATCAGGCAGCTGAGCTGCCTCCTCCAGCAGGTGAGTGAATGAAGAGAAATGATGTCTCTGCTTCTCTGCAACAGATTCAACAACCAACCACCCACTGCTCTCTCACTTGGCACTGAAGTCACAGTCTGTATCTCTTTTATTGTCAGGACAACAGAGCTTCATGACTGAGCCCAAATCTGTACTCTCAAAAGTCTGGTGTAGATACAGTGTGAACATCACATCGAGAGAACTAATGTTTGCCACAAGCAGAAAAGCAATACAGAAAGGCTGTCACCAGATAAGGTCCTAACTGAAATTTGGAAAACTCCCGTGAAAGGGGGAAGGAATGGATGAAGGGAAGATGTGTTACTGTTAGCTAACAAATATTTTTTTCTGTTCTGGCCAGTACAGCTAACCACAGGAACAGCTATCAGGTAGGTCTGTTAGAAAAGTAAAAATCCTAGCCTAATAATCACAGCACTTACTACCATTAAGCAGAAGATTCATGTGGTTGGTACTTCAGCACTTTGAGTCAGAGATTCACCTACGCAGATTTCAGTAGTACAGTATGGAAAGGCAACTCACATTGTCCTCCAGGGTGCCATTACATCCAGGCTGAGCCAGCAGAAGTTTAACAATCTCCACATGTCCATGCTCACTAGCACACATCAGAGCTGTAGAGCCCTCATCATCCTGGATATTGACATCTGCTCCACAGGCCAGCAAAGCTTTAACCATGTCTATCCGACCATGACTCACAGCTAGCATCAGTGCAGTCTGACCAGCCTGCAGGGAAAGAAGAATAAAACCCAAATAAATACAATCAGTGACAAAGCATGAACGCTTATTTTTTTGACACTATGCTTCTTCTGGGGAAAAGAAATCATTATCTTAAACAGAACTCTCAGGGCTTGGACTGCCATTATTTAAATACCTTTCATGCATCATATATCCTCATTCACTTAGCTCTTTATTGAATTAGTGAAAGATATCCAACCTATTTCCAGACATCTACAGTTCTTTGGAAGGACCTAAATGCCACAGAATTTGTAAATGCCTCCTAAAATTCAGTAATAATTCTTTCATATAATATTCAACATTCATTTTTAGAAGAGGTCCAGACCTGAGGCTCAACTGTTCTTCCATGGCTCCATTTTGTATCCAGCAATCAAAAACATACACACAAAACCCACAGATGGTGAAAGTGAATGAGTTGAAAAGCTGAACCAACAGAGCAGGGATGGGAGCATGGAAGGAAAGATAAAAGGTTGCAGGAATGCAAAGTGTGCCTCGTGAACCATTGGACTGACCTGGCTGGCTTTAGCATTCACATCCCCACAGCTGAACAGTTCTTCCACTATCCTCATGTCCTTCTCCGCTTCCACAGCTGCAAGCGCAGCGAGCATGATGGGGGTATAACCAGCCTTGTTCTGATGATTTACATTGCAGACATCTGCAGAGGGATGACATAATTTCTTTGGAAAGCAAGAACCCAAAAAGCAGTAATTGTGCTAATCAACTGAATAAACTGTTAGTAGAGCAGCCTATTAAAAAAAAAAGCAGCAACTGCTTTCATAATGGAAGCAATTCAAGGGAAAGTGTAAAAATAAAAAATAAACAGGGGAGCTCTTGAGCCTGAGAAAGAAAAGAATTATTTTCTACTATGTGTATAACACAAGAGAGAGCACAAAGCCATTTTATATGTTATCATTTAGGGCTTTCTTTGTACTTTTTTATTTTTTTTGTAAAAGCATGTGGTCTGAAATTTGACATGGCCATCAGGGTCATGGTTCTGCCACCAGAAATACCATCAGGAGAGTCCTTAAGCTCTTCTCCTGAGGGCATCCACACTGCAAAACAAAAACGGTTCAGCAACATGGTCAGTTGAAAAGTTGTATCTCCTCAGCACAAACATTTTCCTGTAATTAGTGTTATTTTTAAGGTCTGCAAGTGTACTTCAACATGTCTTAGAGTTGCCAAGAAAGACCCCTTTAAATAAAAGGCTGCTTCCGGTTCTACAGCGTGTCTAACTGTGAACAAAACTACTCTGGGAGCAAATACAGTCAAGTGCTCTGACCAGTGACAGCAACTGACAAGAGTTCTCCTTTTTGTTCAGATCTTACCTCCAGTCTCTATCTGTTCCTAGAATTCGGCAGAAATTCATCAGAACTTATTGGTTTACCAGGGAGCAGGGTTTTCAGTGTGCTTATCTTATTGAAAAGCAGGGACTCAGACTTACATAAACAGTATCTCTAGACTAGGGGTTAAATTGCACCACAGTTGCAAAAATGTTCCAAGAAATTCTTCAGATTTATTGCCAAAGCATTTTCTTTTTTCAGCAAAAAGAATATTTCAGAAGCAATACAAGTGCAGATGTAATAAAAATGCACATTTTTTCATGTTTCATAGACATCAGTGATGTTACCTTACTACTTTTAGACATCATTTCCATGAAGCCACAGAACACTCTTGCTACATGCATTACATCATGAGTAATGAATAATTTTTGGAAGTGATGTGTTCCTACCCTGACTAGACTACTTCAGCAGAGTGTGTTTTCTGAGGTCACATTTCAGCTCCTTTTCCATATGGCTAATGAACAAAACTGTTCTCCTACTTGTCCTCTTGGTGACTCTGCTTGATGATATGGAGGATTCTCTGATCTCGTTCTCTCTTCCCACCAAACACGCAGACATGGATTCTTGGACCAAGAATCTGCCTGTGATATAACCACACTGCAAAGCTGATCATGGTGACCATTCAGACACAGTCCAGAGGACAACTGCTGAAACCTGAAGGAATCTGCCTGCTTGAAAACATTTTCCAGGTGCTAGCACAAGCAGTGTTCTCCTGCAGAGAGGACTACCAGCCACTAGTCACAGCTGTTGTATTTTACAGTTAACCCCTGGTGTTCACAGGCATACACCAGCTGCTGGAACCTACGGGAGGTCCTGACTTCCAGCAAGAGATGAGCATGTTCCTGCTACCCTGAGATACCTAGGGAAGAGAGGGGCAGTTTCCTCCCACCACCTCTGTGCTGCAGAGCCAGCCTGCGGCATTTCACTGTGCTCCTGACATTCCCTGAATTCCCCTGCCGTGACTCACTCTTCCCAACAGGAAGAGTGCCTTCAAACAGGATCAGAGATTTCAAAGTGCTCACTTTGCTGCTGAGGAAATCTCTGCATGTGTGACAGATATGCTGGGTTATGAAAACTGAGATTTGTATCATTAATATCCTTGTTTATCTGATGCTACCCTTCTGGATTTATGAATATTGCTTGGCGTACACTCCAGACATGTTACTGGCCAAGTTAACCTTTCACAACCAACTGTGACAGGTTTTATAACTAGTTTAGAGAAGCAAACTTCACTCAGGGAGCAAACAGAGCTCATATCCTGCCTGAGACCATTTCCAATGTGATACCTTCTGCTGGCTACCATCTGGCACATTGCATGTGGGGAGCAGATGCTCTGGAGTCTCTCCTTGGCCACTACCCTCTCTGCAAGGGGATGGAGGAAAGGAAGCAACAACAAAAGCAACTACATGAAACATCATCATATAGCTTAGGGATCAGGAAAATGCTCTTCTGTGGCAGAATGCCATACTGCTCTGGTTTCTCAGAAAGGCAGGACAGATGTGCCAAAAAAAGGTTTTGCATTGCTTTAGTAAGCTAGAACTAGACTGGTTTGAGTATTTAAGATGGATGTTTATACCTCAGTGAATCTTCCTACACCAGCACCCTACACCTGACTGAGCAGCAGTTGCACTGCCTCCGGAGAAAACTAGTGGTGTTGCTGAACTTGGAACTACAGTCCAAAAGTCAGGGATCTAACTGTAAGTCTCAAACACTGGCCAATTCTGTATAATTTACTTGAGTGTTTTAAGAACTTTTTCAAGAAACATCATCTCAAAAGCTAGTGCTAGAAACAAAGATTCCAGACTACCCAAGTGAACTACCATTTAACTGTTAACAGTTAAAACATTTGCTGGAAAAAGCCCAAACTTGATCTCTTGTTCATCAAGAATTTCACCTGTGGAACTACAAAACCCAATAATAATTTTAAAAAAATTAAGCAAACCTGTTAACCTACTTGCATCCAGAAGAAGCTTTACAATTTCAAAGTTAGAATGTGAGACACTGTAATGCAGAGCTGTGTTTCCATTTCCATCTGCCATATTGATGATATGTCTGAGGACAGCAGGAGAAATCTCTTCAAAAGCAGTTATGTAGTCTCCAACCATTTCAGGGACAGCAGACTTCTGACTTGAGACACGAAACCACTCGTGCTGGATGGTATTTAAACAAAACCTCTGCCAAAACCAAAACAGAAAAATTTACTTATGGGCAATCTATTTAAAGGATTTTCCATCCCACAAGTCAGCAATGCAGGTCAAGCCTTTTTTAGTCCAATGTGGGAAGAAAGCATTCAGCTCACAAACAAGATGACAGACTGAAGCTTCCCCTCTGACTAAACCCTTCTTTAAAATCACTCCTCTCACTTCACCTGATTTTCAGGAATTATTCCCCTCTGAGGACATTCATGAGATTACTTCCAGAATTAATCTCATCCTCCAAGAATTAATGGTTATCAAAGAATCGTGAACAGAAAAAAAGACTTGGAGTAACCATTTCGATCAAATACTTAACTAAGTTTATGAATCACTAATAAACACAAGGCTGAGAGCAGGGAAAATGCACATTTCTCACTGGACTTAAAACAACAGCATGCTAAGTCAATTAGGACTGGTTCTGAGGCACAAATTATCAAATGCATCGAGTATATGAGAAACTGGCTGGACAGCAGTTTTGCTGGAGAAGAGCTGGTTATTACAAATGATTACAAGCTGAATCCAAGACAACAACATCACAGTGTAATAAAAAAGGCAAATACTGTTTTAGGGTGAATGAAGAGATTTATAGTTTGCACAGCATGTGATGCAGTGTCTTCTATGCCTATTGCTGTGAAGGCAACAGCTGGACTACTTTGTGTGGTCTGATCACTGAATGACACAAAAGATTTGGATGAAACAATTTCAAAGGTGAACAGCAAGAATGATAAGAAGTCAAGGAAATCTGACCTATGGGACAGACAGGAAGGACTGGAGATGTTGTGCTGAAAGAACTGCCAGGGAAAAGAACCCTGTAACCTTTTCACAGGCAAAGGACTGTTGCAGTAAGAAAAGAAAGAAACTGTTCTTCACCTGAAGGATGGCTGCCTATTGTAGCAAAAGCTTTTAGCTGCAATGAGAAGATGCAGGCTACACATTCAGGATAAACTTTCACATTGGTATTGACTAGGGATGGAGGAGTAGGAGCCTCTTAGGCCAGGGAACTTATCTGTTGGGAAAAATGTAGGTAGAGCAGATCTTGCTGTGAGCAAAGGATGCTTCCACAGTCACCACCAGCTCTGACTTTGAGAAACAGTTTCTGAAACCTAGAAGGACCAGCATATCCTCCTCATAACCCCCCAGGTGCAAGGTGGCCAGTAAATTCAAGGACAGTTTTGCAGAGAAGAAACTGAGAAAGCTTATCTAGCCTCTAGGGAAAACACCACAGTAGCTCTAGAGGTGGCGTGCGTCTGGTAAAGAGAGAATGCTCTATACACATCGGTACTACATAAATAACTGTGCTATAGAAACATCTACAGAATGAAAACTGACAAAGACCAACTTTGAGTTGGATCATGTGTATTGTGAACATACAGAATTGAAACAGAAAAGTGGTCATAAAGTGACACAATATATATTTTTTTTTTAATTTTAAGCGCTACTGAGTGCAAAAAACCACTAAGAAATTATTTTTAGTCACAGAATCACACATATTATTAAGTAAATAGCATACTTCTTTTTATTCAAGTAATTCATTTCAAAATTAGCATTCTGCAGCTCTTCCTGGTGTAATCAGAAGCCATAAGAGCTGGAAGAGATTGGGATAACTTATATAGATCTTTAGCTGTACTGACATTTAACCTGTTTGGACAAAACTCCTTTACCAGCAGATAGACAGAGAACAAGAGCTGATGAGTCTATAGTTTCCACCTACTTGTGCTGGAAGAGTCTTTGAGCACAAGAAAGAAAAACGTAAATTCAAATTACACTTCCAAGGCAGAAATCATCCTGTGGTTATGCCATTTTTGACACTTACAACTCCAACAGGGCCTAAAGCATTTGTTGTTTGAATGCCTAAACTACTCCTGATGGACAGATACATGATTAAAAACCACCTGTCTCAACTGTATTAAACAAGCTTTCAAAACATTCCCTGGACCACAAACGTCAGAACTGGACACAAAGAATATTACTGTGTCATACACACAACATAACTGTCTTTAAGAAGCTGCAGATGCTTTATGGTAGAGGAGATCACTGGATTGTTGCCCTTTACATCACTACACAACTGTAAGAAATGCAAAATTCAGTTTCATATCATTAAGCAGTGTTCCTTTGCTTTCAGATTGCCCTCACAAGGCAGTATAGGCAATTCCTATATGAGGCAGTTTTATTTCTTGAGAATGAGCATTAACAATGAATACTCCTTATTCTCTGCAGCACTGATAAAACCACCAGCGCAGTAAGTGAGACAAACAGCATCCCTGTGCTTAGAAGAAGGCAGATCACCTCAGTTTCAGAAAAGACTAGAGCTTTTGTCGTAGGAAGTAAGAGTCTTCTTACGGCATACAGTCTCCTAATGTGAGGCATAAGAGCTGCCCACAACAGTGCTAAAGCAACACTTACAAAAATAACACAGGAATGCACAGATCTGTTGAAACTGCACTTCCATTACTATCTTTATGTGTGTGCCTTGTGTGACAACACCCAAGCACAGAAAGCACAAATACATTCTCTGGACAAAAGTCTCCTGATATAAAGAGCTTTGAGACCCTTGCAGGAAAGATTAAATCCTCTTCTGCTTAGCCACTGCAATGCTAGTCCTGCAAAACCACAAGTCATCCTTCCCTGAAGTTTTCTATTGCATCTCAGAGAGAATTTTTCCCTGTATTGCTTACCACATCTTTGTTGGTTAATGTCTTGGGGTCATCAATGTTGTTTCTCAGTAGGTGACAGGCAGAAAGCATCTTTTCACTTAGCTCGTATCTGAAGGAGACAGCAACATATACTGCATGTTTCAATTTTTCTCTTAACGTTTCAGCATACAAACATTTATCCTTCTGAAAGTTCTCTGGGAATTAATTTTTTCAGGCAAGCCATCTGCTGCTGCCATGCAGAAGCCCCTCTGGCAGCTCTTCTCTTGTCATAGTAGTGCTGAAAATAAAGTCTGTGCCTGTCCCACATGACACTGTGGCCAACCATCGCTGCCTATAACCTGCAGAGAGGTTAATGGCAATTTTTCAGGAATGTTCTCCCAGAAAGCAGAGAAGCTAGCCCACTCTGTGTGTAAGGTGGGCATTTTAGCCCTCCTGAGTTACAAGGCATCTGCTAGTGCTTCCAGAGCAATGGAATGCTCCACCGCAGCATGGACCATGTCTGTGCCTAGCCATGTGCCCTGCCCCTTCCCCTCAAAGGGCACTGCCAGAGCAGTCAGCTTGCAAAGAACACGTTCCTCAAGCACACATGGCTATCTAAGCTGTCCTGCTACTCCTCTTCACAACCACCCCTTGCTAGGATAAATGTAGATTAGAGAGCTCTTTTGAGGAACTGCCCATCTTTCTATGCTACCTGTAAAATAACAGGCTATCCTAGAGTATTGTATAAAGCAAGCTCAGAGATACAGCTCCAAGGCCTCCAAGCTCCTAATTATTAATTTCTGCATCTCTTTTATTTAGCAGCTGACAATTACAGATAACTTGATGCTAAGCTACACCTCCAGTGAAACAGGATATTAATTTTGTTTTAGCTCTTTTACTGTTATTATTCCACCTACCTAATTTTCCAAGCTAGCACACCTGTAAACCCCTGGCAAACCCACTATCTATAAAATATCCCTTCCCTGTCTATGCTTATACTTCCTTTTACCATTTACTAATGAAGAATCAGTAAAAAATCATGACACTATTGCTTTCTGTATACCCAAAAAGAAAAGCCTTGTCTGTCAAATCCTATCTTACCCGGTCCATTTCCAGCAATTTGAAAAGTAGCTTAAGACATGAAATGCTGAAAAAGTGTGATAATGACCTTAGAAGTAGAGTACAGTAAATGATTTCACATGAAGCATATGATCTGAGGGCTGGACAATGTCCCATCCTCTCACTGAGCAGTACCAGCCATGGCTGAGATGCCGTGGAAGGTGCAAATGCACAGTGCACTCCCAGCAGGCTGCTGGCCTGGTGTGCATGGCTCCAGACTCATCTGCTTGCTTGTTTTACAGACCAGGCCATTCATAAGGCATTGCTTGCTCCCAAACAAGTGCCATTTGTGACCTGGGAGAGTCTCTGATGGGTGAGTCACCCAGGTCTCACCATTAATGGACCATTTAAAGTCAGTGGAGTCAGCTGCTGAAAAGGACACCCTCTGACACCTTCTCCCTGCTCACACAAGTCTGTTTTGCCATTAAACCACCTCTGGCTATCCTCTCAAGCAGGAGGGAAGTGGGCAGCAGTCAACCAACGATGGGGCTGATGCTTTCTCCACCAGCAGAAGCACAGCCCACTGTTTACTCCATGCCAGGAGGCAGCAGTGACCTCCTCAGAGGCACTCTGGAGAGGGTGAGCAGCCTACCTCTCTCTGATTTCCACCTCTTCGGCCTCACACTCTGGGAGAGGGATGTCCTTCTCTGCCCCCACAGCACAGACCTCCGCAGCATGTGGGGTGGGCTGCTTCTCCTCTGCGTGCCTGTCACAGGGGTACTCCTGGCCCTCGCACTCCTCCTCTGAATCTGAGGAGGAGCTCTCCTCAGAGCTGGAGTCATCGCTGGATGTGGTCTCGTACCTGTGGGAAGAATGGGCAGGGGTGCCTGCTCAGTGCCATTCAGCAGTGGTCAGTACCTGCTTGCACTGGTGCAAGTGGAAAAATATCTTGGAAAGGCTTAATCCTCGTGTTGTCCACTCAGAAACCTTCTCTACTCACTGAACTCAGTGTCAAGCCCAACTGACACTGTCATTAGTATGTACACAGTGTGTAATGAAAGAACAGCCTTTTTTAAACAGAAATCTTAACACTCTGTCAGACATTGTCTTATCCCCAAAATGAAATTATTTTGTTCGGAGGAAAGTGTGTTATTGCCTTACTAGTCAGATATAAGCAGAAGGTAACAAACCTATGATAACATTCCCCCACTCTAAGTAATGGTACTTTTAGTCAATATGTATGAAATTAAGTAATTGGGATATTTAGGTTATATACTGCACAAAGCAATTGTACTAAAGAAAAACTAATCTGAGGAAAGGGCTAGAAAAGCTATATAAAACAATTTGATGAAACCATTTTCGAGTTCTTTGCAACATTCTGCAAGGGCAAGTAGTATTTTAGAAGACAAAAATTTTCCATACTGTTTTCTGTATTTGTGTAGTAAAGTTTCTGTATTTATCTAACACAAAGCAAGAAAAATTAATTTTTGGGCAACTCCATCTCTTGCTGTACTGTTTAATTTTACAGTGTTGTGCTTGTCAGCTGCCAAACATATTTACAAGTTAGCCTTACTAAAGCATTGCCTGAGGAATGTCCCCATTGCTGAACGTTTCATTTTCCTGTGTTAAATTTGGCAGCAATCTTATGTCAGGTACTTGAGACTGATGCCATATATCACTTGAATGCACAAGAGGATTAAGATGAGCTCAGCTGTCTTGTTCTTCCTTCTGATACCTACACTCAGCAGATGCACCTCAGCCTGAAGGACAGGCCAAAGCTATGCAAGTGCTCCTGGGTTCTTCCTGTCCTACTCACTGTGAAAGTACTACAGTGCTAAAGTGACAGATGTTTTGGAGACAGGTTTCTTACCCCCCATTAATGCCAACAAACTGCAGGTTCTTCTTGGTGTTGCTCAAATCCTTCTTCCCATCCCTTTTCTTCATGATAGATTTAAGGGTGTTTTCATTATTAGTACATACTGTTAAAAAGGGAGACAAAGCACACATATTAGTACAAATCTGTAGCCAGCTTTGACTGCAGCAGCTTTAGACAATTTTTTAAAACAAAAATCTGTTTAATATACCATCTGAAGCTGAGTTTTCTAATATTTTTATACATACAGTCATGGTGTAAGATGCATATTGGAAATATAGAAGAACTTTGGAAACTAGTGAAGCCAGCTTTCCCATCTTCCAACATGCTGCTAATCTTTATGATGCTTTAGAAAACTTTAGGAAAAGACATGGGCTTTTTGTTTTTCTTTGCTATTTATGAAAAACTTATAATACTGAAGGGAGTTAGTCTGATCTCTTGAGAAAATATTAATTCTTGGTGCCAGAGAGGAGTAGTTCTTTTCCAGAATGAATGCATTAGTACAGACAGCATATTTAAACAATACAGAAAGCATGTTTAACAATAAACTATTCAACAGGGTGGGGAGGTTCAATCAAGGCTGGTGTTTTAGATTTTAGTATTCATTGAAACAACTTTTAAACCAATCTCTAAGCATAAGACAGGTAAAACATTCATACAAATTTAAGTATTTAAAAAAATAATTATTAACTCTTTCAGTATATTTTTCTTATGAAGACACCAAATGACATTACACTGATGCTACAATCTGCCATTTAAAACCTAAGCACTATCTGCAGACACAGGGTCTCAAACTGTGACTTTCCCTGTAGCTGCATCTTTTCCTACTTTTACATTTTTGATAATACAGAAAACCCTTTTTAACTGTGTTTCATATTCAGACTCCACCAGAATGATGAAAGGTGAATGTGAGTCAGTTTTTACCATAGAGGCCTGAGGCAAGCTGGTCATCTGTCAGGTTAATTGGAGTGAGAGTTTTATCCTGAGAAGAAAAGGACTTCCTTCCCCGAACAGTTTCCACCAGGGGAATCTTCCTCTCCTCCTGAGCAGGTACAATGTCCTGCTCCAATTTCAGCGTTCGCAAATTTGAAGTTAAGTGGGTGTTTGCAAGTTGGCCATGTGGGATGTACTCCAAAGTAGCACCTGCCAGAGAAGACAGAAGGCATCATGGAGGAGTCAGACCAAAGTACTTTTGCCAATACTGTGATCAACAGAGGGGAAAAAACCCAAACTGGAAGAGAAAGGGCACGACTTGTGCTTTAAAATACTCTTTTCTAAGGACCCAATGTGGGAAAGACTGCAATTGCTTTCAGAAAATGCAAAAAACAGCTGTGAGTTCTTCTTTCGGTGAAATTATTCAATACAAGGAAAAACTATAAAGATGTGGGCTTTTGAACATATGAAAGGAATGGCACTTCCTTTTCCTTCTCTTTCAGTATGCACAATGACCCCAGCTCCAGCCGCCCTGGCTCAGGGTGGGCTCACTGATCTGCTCCTTGCTGACATGCCTGAAGAGCACAGCACACTCACAGCTCCTCTGCAGGGTCTTTCTCCAAGAGCAGTAAGCTTTTTATTGCACTTGTTTTTTAAAGAATGTAATTTTCCATGAAACCAGAAGTTTTTCAGGAAATTTTCCTTTTTGCCATCACTCTGACTAATTCTGAAAGCTATATGCTTAACCAAGCTACTGAGACAACTGCAATAAACTCCCACACACTACGTTTCTTTCTTTTCTTTTTTTTTTCCTTTTTTTTTTTTTTGACAGGATTGTACTGAGCTGGTAGTTGTATTTAAATCAAATTCCAAATGTTTGGGTTATATTTTTTCCCCTTGCTGATTTGCTGGCATTCACTCATTTTTTTCCTTTGTGCTAACGCACAGACTTTTACAGATTCCCCTGGAGTTCCTCCAGCTGTGCTATTACAAATGCTCTACAAATCTGCACAAATGTTTTTGTTTGTGGAACACACTGGGGGTTTTTTTACATTCATATTCCTCAGCATTCAATCACATGTGCCTCCATATTCTTCTGCCTTTGTATTTATCAAGAATTAAGCCACAGCCTCCACATTGGTGTCCACATGAGTTGCACTGCACAGCGTGCTAACATACTGTAGTAAGGTATATTCCAAACATTAATTTTTAGAAACACAGCAAGCTGTTCTTGCTAAACTGCTGTCTAGCAAGCTGTTCTTGCTAAACTGCCTTTCCCACTTCTTACTTCACCTGTTTTTTTTCCTATTGAAGCTGATTTTTCCAAACATTGTCACTTCCCAGCAGCTTCCTCCTCTTTGCTCCCATTCCCATGCAAGTCTTTGAGTTCCCAGCTGAGACTCAGCCTACATGCATTTCCCAAGGTACCTTTTCCAGCAGTGAGACCGAATGCAAACTTCCACCATAGCTTATAGCTCCTCCAAGCTACAGTGGGAAGCCGCCTGCAGGGAAAGGCACACAGCAGGGTATTGACAGCCATATATCACTACAGGTATAGCCAAAAAGCTTCTACTTAAGTGGGAAGAGGGGATGAGCGTTTGGGTGTGTTGAAAGTGACAGCTACCCCAGGGTCTCTGGGGTGGAGCAACTCTTCTAGAGACACGTCTGTGCACTTGGGACAAAATGGACACCCATATGAAGCAAGAGGGGAGTCCCTTGTTCCCCCACCTCTCCCCACTTTGCAACTGACTTTGGTTGGGTCTTTTCCCAACAGTGAGCATCATCCTTCATCCAACAGCCAAGGAGAAGAGGGCTGCCAAGTTAGTGGAGCACAAGCCAAAACCAAGGATTTTTAAATTCCCTTAGCTGAAAAACAAGGGAACTGTCTCTCTCTCCACTTACTTGGAACGATGACAGCTACAATGAAAGAGTGCCAAACACAATAACCATGTCTAGCTGCAGCTGGTGGTGGGACTGCCTGGGCTGGTTTTTCCAGGTTACCCCTTCTGCTCCAGCCTTGCCTCTGAGAACATGGGAGGGAGCAGAGGAAACCTGCTCTGAAGCATCAGGGATATCCAAAGCTCCCAAAGATGCCCAGATTTGCTTTCAGCAGAACTCTCTGCATCCTCTGTCATGCATCACAGTTCTCCCACAAAAGCAGCTGTGACAACTGTGGCATGTCAGCTGGGTTTGTGTTTGCCAGAGCTGAGGGCAGCTGGCAGGACTCCAGCAGGACAGAGCAGGGCTCCTGTCTGAGGTAAACCAACGGCACCTTGGTGTGTCATCTGTCATCTCCCCAAAGCCTGAATTTCCCCAGGTGTCTCCCTCCTACTCTGGGACACATGGGGGATGGAGCTGCAAGGTAGGACAGATAGAAAGGACAGAGACAGTAGCAGCCTTTGCTCCTCAGACTCACAGCCTCCCTATTACCTAAAGCTGCCACCAGTGCAACAAGACCCCTGTACATCCCCTCCTCTGGTTCAGGCATCAGTGGCTGAGGGGCACCACACTAGTTTGGGATCTAGGGCATGACATCTGTGCCTTCCAACAAGGAAGAAAAGGGGTCCTTCTCAGCTGGATGAGGATGACATCAAGGCTTGAGGGCAAGCAGACAACAAGTATGCATTAGACAAACTAGTCAGTGCTGTCATTCTTCCAGCAAAGCTGTTACTCTACACTTACTTCATCCACAGTACCCATTGATGAGGGAAAGAGAGCTCTGGGTCAAACTCAGCACTAAAACTGCAAGCCATTAATTAGCATTTAATGTCAGCTCCCAGGCCTTCCCCTTTTCAAAACAGCCAACGTAAAGATGCTTGGAGAGCACCAACCAAGCCCGATCAATCAGAAAAAAGGATGAAGGAAGGAGCTGCGCCATTCAGCCTTACAGTCAATGATTTAATAGACCAATCTGCTGCACAAACCAAAAAGCTGAATGAGCTGAGCTCCCTCTCAGGAGTAATTTAGAGGCAGAAGTATCACAAGACAAACAAAAAACCTTATAGACTTCAACTGTGCATAAACACACAGAAAGCTGCTCTTGTCAGTTTCAGAGGGAAACAAGTGACTGAAGCACCTTCAGTGATTTGAGGGAATATGAGCACCAGGTTTTAATTTTTTATAAGGAACATCCTCTTATCAATCACTTGTGCTTCTTTTGAAGATCTCACCAACTTAAAACAGGGTGACTGCAAAACTACTGCAGAGCAGTAGCAGATTACCGTGCCATTTCTATTACATATAAAATCTGTTTATTGTTATTAAGATGCAATTTCCCTTCCTAACTGCAGACCTTTCTTCCCATTTATGACAGCATAGGCTGGTTCAGGGTACTCATTTGGATTCCTTTGCATTTGTGATGAACTCATGGTAACAGAAGTCTGGCCTTTACCTATTTTTGAAGATTTCCATTTAGTCTGATGGAAACAAATCTAAGTATTATTATAAAACTAATTTATTTTGACAATAGTTTTATACCACTGGAAATCATGAGAAGTACAAACAAGGCCAGGGAATTAAACAGCCTCAGGATGAGAATCTAGCTCTCCTGAAGGAACACCACAGGCTTCTAGCTTAAAAAAGAGCAAGAGGTTACTGCCTATGTAGTAACTGCACAAAGATTTTATTTTTAACCTGTTGATCAGGTTAATATCTTTATAATGGCCAATGATACAAGTTATACATTCCCCAGAGAGTGTAGGGAATAAAGAAAGTGCATAAATATTGTTTGGAGCATTTACGGCAAGGAAATACTTCTCTTTCACACTGCATGATTTCTTCACGGTAGCAATAAGCTACTTAGGAAATTATTGTAACTGAAGAACCCAAAGTCTCCTCCAGTGCTTTTAAATCTTATTTTGCTTAATGCTTTAAAAATTACTGTTTCACATAAATAATTTTAACTCACTTTCCACTTGGCATACAAATCAGAAGTATTGAAGAAAAAACCCTATTCTACTAAGATAAATAAAAAGGCAGAGATGAGCAAACACGTTATGTTTAAACATTTACAATGATTGACAGTAACCCATCCAGCTGATAAATGTTACCTTCAGAAGACTAGAGCATAGTTTCATTTTAAAAGATACTTTTGAGTCATTGCTAGTTAAAAGTCAGCCAATTTAAAATTTCAGAACAAAATCCTACCACACACGCACTTGTTATACAATAAACTGATAGAAGGCAGATTCACCAAGGGCACAGGCATAGGCAAATACCGAACTACCATTTGGCTCCAGGGAAAACACACCTTCTAACAGGATGAGGGCTCCTTTGACAGGACTGCAAGAACAATCTCATTTTCACTCTCACTTTAACTTTTTTTTTCTGTGTTGAGAAGCTGCTTTCCATTCTCAAATTATATTGTGAATCCAGTTTGTTAAAACTATACGTTAAAACCAATTCCTTTGACTGGACCACAAAAAAAAAAAAAAAAAAAAATCACACATTGGTGAAGTAGCAAATAATCTTATTTATGAAATGCTCTCTTTCCCACGACAACTGCGTGTGAAGCTTGGTGAAAGCCATCCTTCATTTCCCTGATGAGAGGTGGATCAAAGTATCTCGTGATGCACAGCAGCAATATCATCTCAGAGTACTTCTTTCTTTCTCATTCATGAGAATTTGATCTTCTCAGCTGATGCTTTATTGTTGCTGAAATGTGAAAATGCTTTCTTGCAAAAAAGGAAATCTCCTTTCATTAAATATTCATAGATGTGCCTGTTACCATGGGAGTTGAACTCTAAACAATGCTTAGTGCCTGATCATTATGAACCTGTGCCACAGCATAGGGAGGGAACTGGGGTTTTATCTAACAGCCTAGCAGGCTGCAGCTGGTTACTGTCTCAGCAGCTATAGATTTGAAGAGAAAAATAATTTACACTGCTGCAAATTATGCTCTTAATTAACTGAAGCAGAAATAAGGGGATAGAGCGGCTTTCAGATTCAAACTCTGCATGTAGTGCTGCCACAGAATGAAAACAGCAAATATTGTAACGATAACAACAACAGTAAGTTTCTGTTAATGCATGACCAGGGGAAGTATGTGAAATGTCTGTAAAGACGTTTATGGAGTTTAATTTCTACAATGCCCTTATAGGACAATGACTGACCAGGTCTCTGCTTCTCTTCTGGTATAACTGTACAGATATTTAAAATCAAAAAACCCTACTAAACACCTTGGCTCCTAATATAGAGGTTGCTACATTTTTTAACAACATATCCTTAAGCTTTCCATCTTGTCACAATTAGCAGGTCAACAGACACCACCCACCATACGAAAAAAGAAGAGGAGGCACCATATTCTCCAAGATGCCAACCAGACACACATAAATAAACAGTACTCATTTGGCACACACGTGGGACCCTCTGTATGGCTGTTTTGCATCATGCACTACCTTCCAGGGAATATGGAAAATGCTTCACACCAGTCACTTTCTTCCCAGAAGACAGGTGCATAGATCCTGTTTGTTACATGAAAAAATACATCTGTACAGAAACTGGAACTGGTAATTTAAGGCATGCATCTGTGGCAGAGTTGAAGCTGAGGGCTTCCTTCACTTGCATAGATGCAGACAATCAGTGTGATTTGTAGCAGCCCACAGCTTTACTGGGTCCACCAATGTGGCTGCACCATATCAGCACTGGCTCCTGAGCCTCAGGCAAGCCCCAGGTCTTCAACTGAAATAGTATGGTCCATGCTGCCAGGAGAGGAGCTACCAACCCATCAAGCCACACAGTCTTTGACAGAAAGGACTGTCAAACAGAAGAGCTGTAAAAGGAATAAAACAACTTTCTCCAATTTCCTGCATTACAAATGATAACACAGAAACAACCACAGCCACAATACGTAATTAGTCCTACACACCAATTTTGGACAACCAGAGGCTTCTCAGACTATTGTTGGTCCTTCGGTCTTTTCACTGTCCCCTCAGCCTGCCTCCCCTGCTCTGGTTGAAACTTAAGGCTTGAAGACTTTGGAAAACCTTTCCACCAGATGGCACATCAAGATTTCCTTACCCTTGAGACTTTCTGATACCATTTGTTTCCCACTTCCTTTCACTCCCTCAAATATTAACTCAAGAAGTTGCCTCCTTCCTCATGATGATTAACTAGTGTAATGTTTCCACTGGGGTGCTCAGTCAGGATTGCTCTGAAAAGCAACCATAAAACTGATATCCAGAGAACACTGAGGCAAAATAACCATGCATTTTCAGGTCAAACATGCTCAAATAATTTTTCAGGGCAATGGTACGTAAGTTGTTTTTAAATACCATCCTTGAAAAGTCCTTGACAGTGAAAGACATTAATCTACAAGACAGTGAAAAGTCCATGTAATTAAAACCCCTACAAGTGACAGTAGGCTTCTGGCTGGTATTTTGCAAAACACATCACATGCACATTTAAATGCAACATTCTGAAACTTCTTTAAAAATCCATCCAACAAACAGAGAAGCTGAATGCACTCGCCTCTCTTAGTCCTCCTATATGCTGTCTGGTCTAAGAATAGGGATCAGTTAGCACCTAGGTTTGTGACCCACATCCAGCTGGACACACAGGCTACCAATGCCAGCTAACATGACTTTCCAGAGTGGAACTCAGCTTGTCTGGCCAGTGGGTTAGATTTCCCTGAGGTCACTAGGGCTTCTGAAAGACAGTACATATGTAAATACACATTGCCTAATTACAGAAGTGAAAGTGATTATTTTGCAACAAGCAAAATACTAATTGCTAATGGACTTGTTTCGGAGATCATCTCAGAGGTCACAGGTGTCTAGAAACAAAAACTGTCAACCCGTGTCCTGCTCAGCAGGCTCCGGCTCTCCTGCTGTGCCTCCATCACCTGCCATAAGCTGTGTCAGGGGGTGTGGGTTGGCGGAGGTCCCTGCAGCACACCCACTCCCCAGCACTAACAGAAAAATAATCTTGTAAAGCTGAGAATCTGACTGATGGTCCACCTCAGAAGCAGAATAGGCCACTAAGTACCAAACTAGTAGCCAAATTACATGCCTCAGTGCCAGCTCAGGTATTTTTGCCCTAAAAAGAAATGTCATTTAAGAGATGCTTCCTTAAGGACGCTCTTTGAATAAAACATTAATGCTACTGATGCTGATTGGAAACTAGAAACTTCTGCCTCCATTTTGAGCCTGTTTTTCTAAGAAAATGAGGCTTTGAGGTCACACTTCTCTCGATAACTTAAACTTGATTGTTTATTTTAGCCAAATCAGAATAGAGACTCAGTGCTCTGAAAGATGTTTGTGTTTATACAAGCTTTACAGAAATCAAGCTGAGATGCCAGGCCTGGAAAAAGGGCACTAGCTTATTTCATATGAGACACCTGAAAAGCTACATCCAAGAGACCCAAATGTGAGGAAAGACTTATTAAGACCTCACAAGCTATCATGAGATAATGATGTATGGGGAAAAAAAAAAAAAAAAAAAAAAAGGCTTTGTTAGTTCCAGTGTTTACAGATCATTTAAGTTAGTGCTTCATTCGGCAAAAATCCTGCTACAGAAATATGTAACACATGATCTGTAAAACCACAGTAACAGACAGGCAGCAGAAGCAGTAGATAAATGCAGTGAAGACAATATTTTCAAGATTAATAGAAAGAGACAGGGTAACATTTCAGGCTTAAGACCTCTTTTCCACTCCAATTCTCCACGGGTCTAAACTGTTACAGCCTAGCACTTGATTTATGTATGCAATGCAAGCATATAGTTCTCACCAGGCACTAAAAATAAAGAAATTTTACACTCAGCATCCATGGCTAAAGATAATGGCATTACAAGTTAAAATAAAATTATTCCAGAATAATTTTATCAACAATGTGAAATCTGAATCCAAGTACAAACATTTTTAGTAAAATATGATCCACTGCTCCACCTGTGTCTAAATAGTTTCAAGTCCCTAGACTACACATCTGATACTGTGCAGTAAAGGCTGGGAATGGAATTATGGAGTTACAGCTAGTAATAATTCTGGTTCATGTTTTTATGGACACTTTTGGTGTCTGCTAGATACCCTTATTATTATATCACTACTTGTAAGAGGACCAAAATATAAAGTATATACCAGAAAGATAATAATATTACATATACAGTGTCATATTGCATGTATGCAGACAGAATATAATACATTTTCTTTACCACTACATTAGTGTTGCTTATTGCCTTACTATGGAAAGCCAAACCTTTTACTTCACTCATATAATGGTGGTTCTATTTAGCACATGCACTGAAAAGAATCAGATTTACCAAACTGCATTTTAACAAAAATAGGTAAATTTTAAGACAGTAAATAAGCTACAAGAGCTTTATATACCTGTGGATTAGCCAATAATATCATTCTGACATTAAATGGTATTTACTCAAGGTTTTTTTCCCAATTCAGCATCCAGAATACAGATGAATTTGCACTAGTTTTTCCCATTCCCTTAACCTCTTGTTTCAGTCACTGTATGGCAGGACCAAGAAGATAGTATCTAACAGTCACTGCTAGGCCTTACATAGTGGTTTCCAGCAATCCACTGTTTATAAATTTAATAGTAATGTGATTGGATTCACCAATAAGAAACTAGAAAAAATTTGCTAATTTTTAAACTAGACTATCAGACACACTAATAATAATAATAGTAGTAGTAATAATAATTTAAGAAGTAATCAACTTTACCCCAGGGAATAAAGAATTCCTCAAACTAATTGTCTATATTTTAAAATTAATAAATAAAAGGCAAGGAGTATTTAAATCTCAATTCTTGCCTTTCTTCAAAACCTTCAGCAGTAATTATGCCCTTCAAACATGAGGCTGTAATTAGGGATTATGACAAAGAGTTACTGGAACAGAGTAGACGCAAGATGTGGTTTCTGTGAAGTGCTCTGGAGTTCCCTATTATAAAGTAATCAGCCCTGCTGGCTGGAATGGGGAAAGCACCCCACAGCTCGCTCTGAGCAGCATAAGGAACAAAGGTAATGAAAGAAACACTACAAAATTCATGGAAATGTCTGTGGAAACAGCTCATTTTGGTATCGACACTGTATGTGACTTTCAACTCTTGTCAAATCTGACACTGTAGTTTTTAAAAATTGCATGCCAAGTTTAAAATTCCAAACCCACAGACATTAACCTCAAATACTTTAAAGTTATAAAATGAAGTCAACACCTTGCAGAGTGATTAAACCCTTCACAGTTTTAGACACCTCTCTTGCATGATCAGAACCATGGCACCATCATTTTTAAGACTTTCAGAGTCTGCTGGACTGGCAGAGATATAACTACCTCTGGTCTGCAGCTGCCAGCAATGGGCTGGACAGAAAACCCAACAAGCACATTCAGCAACAATGTTATGCTCCGTGCTTCCTCGGGGAGGATTACACAGAGGCTTTCAGATTCCGGGAGTGTAGCAAGAAACCGACCTGCAGCTCTGGGAAGGAGCAGACCAACGGTGTGCCCGCACGCTGCGCTTACCTGACGTGGCGCTTCTCTCCATGCACTGCTTCTGAAGGTCCAGGCTCCGCAGCTCCTCTGTGCTGGCGTATTTCATGACAGAGTTGATGGAGGTGAGGGTGCTGAGGAGCTGTGAATTTAGAGATCCAATCTGGGAGTGGGGCTCTCCAAAGGCTTCTGCCAATTCACTGTAATTTTCAGCAAGCAGCATCTGCTGTTCCTGCAGCAGCTTCTGCACACGTTCGATGTAGTGGTCCAAGCCCGTCCTCAGCTCAGGCGGAGGCAGAGGGCTTTCCAGCTGAGCACTGACCGGCTCGTACACAGACTCTACACCAACACCAATGCTCCTGGTGCCAGTTGGCACAACTGGCAATGGAGGGGGTCCGCAGGCGATGCTTCTCATTTTCAGACCAACCAGGTAGTTCTCATGAACACTTATCTGTCCAATGCCACAGTCTTTGGTTTTTATTGCAGAGGGCTTGTCAAAGCCAGGGTGGCTGGAGAGCACGGTGCCCACTCCAACTGAACGCGTTTTAGCAGATGCATGTATGTCCTTCACCCGGCCATCCCCCACTGCCACACTCCGCATCTCCACACTGTCCGTGCTGGTCTGTTTATCACAGCTGCTCAGAGCAGGGTTAGTCCCGCAGTCCACCAGGCAGGCCACCTCCGTGCTAGTGCACTGGCTCACCATCTCCAAAGCAGTGCTGGTTTGCTGGCTAGCCATGGAAGGCACGGCCATCACCATCGCCTCTGCCCTGGGTACAGCTTCTGTGGCTGTTTCACGGGACACGCACTCCTTGGGCGTGCAAACCACCACATCCACCAAGCAGTCCCCACAACCCACGGACCTCACTGCTCCAACTGCTTGTGCCCTCTGGAAGGGGCCTGGCACATTTGCTGGCTCCTCTGTATTGACGCCTGTCTCACAGATGCTTGTCTCTGTGCCCACTGCCTTATCGTGCAGCTCCACAGACCTCCCTGTACCCTGATCTTGCACCTCTGCCCTCTCCCTCACCAGCCATTGGCTCATCAGCAGCTCAGGGCCCACAGCCGTGCTCCGCGTGGCAGGTCTGCAGGAGGAGCCGATGCTGTTCGTCTGCAGGTGGTTTCCCACTGATGAATCGGCAACATCCACATGGTCTCCCACCATTTGGTCTCTTGTTTGTATGACAGCCTCCACCATCCTATTGATGACATGGGGCTGAGCCATCATGGCTTTATCCACCTTTTTTCTAGAACCAGCCGCCTGTAACTCCTTTTTTAATTTGGTCATTTCCCTGTCATGAGTGGTTTCCTTTAACTGAACCTCTAGTCTGTAAATCTTCTCCTTAAGGGCTTCGATGGTCTGCTGCTGAAGCTCTATCTCTTTCTCAACCTCTGTAGATAATCCGAGCATGGCCTCTGTCACCCCAACCCCACACTCCCTTATTTCTTTCTCTGTCCCCACAGCAACTTCTTTGTGTTGCCTTGCAGATCTGTTGTATATAACCACATCATTCATGTTCTCATCAGCACCCACAGCAACAGATCGGGCTTCTTTTGTCAGACTTTCTCTGTTCACCTGAAGGTTTGATGGACTTTCATAGTTGCTATCCTGGATTTTTTTCTCCAGGGCTTGCATCTCAGCAGTCAGCTGCCTGAACTCCTCTATCCTCTGAGAGCTCTGCTCCACACTCTCCATGTCTTCCTCACAGTCTATATACAGTTCTCCACCTCTTCTCACCTGAGACATATGTTCCCACTGCTCTGCATTTCCGGCGCTGTAGGACCGTTTTCTGAAACCATATGTGTCATTTTGAGTGGCTTTCCTGTGGTTTTTCAGTTCAGCCATCATGTGCCTCTTCTCCTCCTGCAACACTGAAATTTTGACCTGTAGCACAGGAATAGTCTTGACTTGCTCCTCGAGCTCCTTGAGACGTTTGAGGGCAACTGCCATTTGCTCCCTGATGTGCTGCAGATGTACAGGGCTCACGTTGGTGACTGGAGTGGATATTCCTGAGCTCATGGGGCTGTGACGAATAGAACTGCCCAAGGAGGAGCTGAAACAGGCACTGTAGTCACCATTACCCTGATATCCATTCTGCAGCTGCTGAGACGTGTGACCGTACCCACTGGATCCCACAAAAGAGGGGAGGGAGCTTGTGGAGCCCATGCCTCCAAAGCTGGAAAGCCGGGGCCTGCGGATATCTCCAGGCGTGACCTGCATCATCCTCTCCTGCTCCAGTCGCCTCCGTGTTTCCATGAGAGTTTTGGTTACAAGGAGGTTGTGCCGAGGAGGCTGAGGGGAGGGAGGAGGAAGCTGTTTATTCTCAGGGACAGTTAAGTAGGTAGGATATACTTCAAAGGAAACTGAGGGTCTTGCAGGGACGGACAAGGTTACTTGACTCCTCGCTGCTGAAGAAGACTGCTTGTTCTCATCACTGTTCGATGAAGAGAGAGACTCTGTGGAGGTCCAGCCACAGCACTGGCCACCAGAGTTCTTGGCACCCACAGAAGCTGGTACAGCTTTCCTCCTCTTTCGGATATTTAGTTTCTTAATGGTATTGCCCTTTTGTATATCATCCACATACTTTAGAAAATCTAAGTCTAGCTGGTAGCCGTAAGGTGTTTCCACAAAATAGGGGTCTTTCCGTTCTTTTTCATCTTCTCCATTTATAATAACTTCCTCTTTTTCTGGAAAAGAAGAAACAAAATCAGCACTCAGTAAACTACGCACTGACACACAAGCATATAAAGACAGGTCCTCACAGCACGCCAGAGGCAGAAATTGCTGCTGCAGCTCAGCGAGCAGACCAACTTTCCGCTGACTGACCCTCAACACTAAATCCTGATTAACTTTTTAGAAGTTAATCAGTAGGTTTTCAAATGCTGAGAAGTGCATACCCACATACAATGCATACACACAGATAGCGTTTGTTAATGAAGGAGCACAGCCAGTAGCTCAAAGCTGTCCTTGCCCAAATCCTTCCAGTCTTCCCATCTCAAACCAAGCTTTCACACACACTATGTTATCAAGTAAAGACCATTGGATCACAACGTACAGAAATCATCCAGAGACCAAGTTCTCTAGAGGGTGCGTTAGAGCAGGCGAAGGGAACTCTGACCCTGCTCCTTATGCAACTGATGCCATTAGACTTTACTCGGCTCTGCAGCTGTTTTATGGCTCCGGGAAGTGCTGCCGCAAGAGCAGAAACACCAGTTTGCCCTCACCTCAGCTCATATTACTTCCACCAACGACTCTGCCTCTTCCATTTTAAACTGCATGAAGCCCCCATCACCACGACAGGCAGTGGTACCCCATCTTAGCAGGGTCCCAAATCCCACTGCTGAGGAAGGCTGTAGCCTCGAACAAGAGGAACACCCACCTGCCCTCCAGATGCAGGACTTGCCTGTCTGCGAAGCAGTCTAAATAAAACTTCAACAGATCCACTGGGTTTTCTCAGGCTGCATATTTATATGCAGCACTGCTCTACAACCTGTTCCTCCAGGCCCACTTGGCAGGAGAAAAACACACACACCAAAAAAAAAAAAAAAAAAAAAAAAAAAGGCAATAAAAAGGGAAAAACAACTGTTGCAAGTTACGCACTGGAGAAATAATAAAAGCCAGCTTTCCGGTTACCTGACTTAGCCACATGCCTGTGCCCCCACACTGCAAATTTTCCAGCCACGTATGGCTGTCCCAGATTCATGTGTCATACAGCCGAGCCCGGCCTCCCTCCGGCTCGCTCCTGCTTCTCCCCATAAGGAAGCGCCGTCCGCCCCCGCGCTCCCGCCCCCTCCGCGGGGAGCACCGGGATGGTACCGGGGTGGACGCGGACTCAGCTCTCGTTTCGTTTTTGAAAGGCGAGGCTTGGAAGCCGTGTCTTCTTAAAGGAATATAAGCCTCGGGGAAGGCGGAGTGGGGGAGAGAACAAAATCATAAAAAAAAAAAAAAAAAAAGAAGAAAAAAAAGAGGAAGAAACTCTCGACTTACTGCAACTACAGGAAGTGACTTAATGTTGTACTATAAAGGTTTACGGGGGGGGGGGAGCTCCTGTTTTTCCAGTTTCTCTGGCATACTTAAAAAAAGCTTTGCCTACAGACAGTATAACTGCTTTCATGGCGATCCGTCATACTTCGGGCTATGACACGACATCCCGAGAAGCCGATGGGAGGAGAATGCTCCTTAGGAAGAACCTACCTTCATCGGTTCGGGAAGAGAATAGGAGGGAGGCACAGACAGGGATGCACGTGTGACATCCACAACGGTGGCGCCGACAGGAGCACCCTAAGTACCTCGGTTCTGTAGTGTAGACAGACGGTTCGACAAACACAAACAACACCCCCCCCACCCCCCCGACCACATGTTTCGGCTGAAAGACTGGAGTCTCAGTATGCTCTGGTATTTACTTACAGATACACCCAAAATAGCTATCTAAATACCAGAGTGGAAGCAAAAATACATGCATACAGAGACACTTCAGACACACAAGGACACACTGCTCAGCTCCTTCCAGCAGGACTGCCTCACTGTCAGGCAGGGAAAAAAGTCTCCAGGACTCCCACTGACAAGAACAGACTGGGACATATTCTCTGAAGTACTCGTCTTCCGCCCCCTATTCAGTGTGCTGTACCCAGACTCTCATCCTGGCTCCATTCTCCAAAGCCAAGCAACTCTTCTTTCTGCAACCCACGGCTCCATATCCTAGGTTGGTCCCTCCTGCACCCTGGGTTTGTCCCCACTCTCCCACTGTCCCTCATCTGGGCTCTTTCTGCCTTCTTCCTATGCTTTAGATTTCTTGACCATTTTCTCTACTTACATCCATTTGCTTGCTCTACCAATCTACACCAAAATCTGTTTATTTCTCACCCCTCGTCCCAGACTTGGTTTTAATCACTTCAACCAGCCCATGTAAATTCCAGCTACATCAGTTTTACCTGTTGTCCCATTTCCCTCAGTTCCTTTCCTTTGTTTGTCTTGGTCCTTGTCTTCCTATCCAGAAACATCTCTGACTGAAGTCAGGCAGCTGCTCTAAACTCTCCTTGGGCACAATGTATAAGTGTTCAATGGGGGAGGGAAGAACAGACTCTTTGAAAGTCACAGAGCTTAAGAAGTTAATGCATCTTTGGAAGAATATTCATGAAATCTCTAAAAGAAAGACATGCAAATCTCATGTTCAGTCATGAGAGCCAAACTAGATCTCAGATGTATATTTTTTCTTCAGGGAATGGTATTAAGGTTGCTTAAGAGAAACATATAAAAAATAAATAATAAAAAAAAATAATCACAGTGACACTGAAGCCCTCACTGAACCTCTCCACAACACGTGCAGGCAGCTCAGTGTCTTGACAATGAAATCTCTTTGGTCCTCAGCTTAAGCTGGCAGCACTGTCAGAACACAAGTTTGTCTGCAGCACAGGCACAGGACGGTGCATGGAGCTGACTGCCTACTGCTGCTTCTTAACAACACAGTGAGCATTCCACCATCACAATCCCAGTATTATGAGCTGAGTCGTTTCTTGATATGTGAAGAGAAACGAGGATCAGGCATGCAATCCAGTACCACCAACACAACACTGATGCAGCGTGCAGGAGCTATGCCAAGCCTTTGTGCATTTTGCTGTCTCAGAAAAAGGGCCAAAATGGGTTTGCCTGTTAAATGTGAAACAAAGCAAAATGGATGGCTGTTCTGAAGCAATAAAAATTGTTTTGCTGGTTCCAAAAAGAAAAAATCTAATAAAAATGAAATAAATAAGCACTTGGTAAGAGTGCAACTCTTCTTCAGCCCTTAGGTTCTGGATGAACCATGGATGTGCATACTCCCTGGATTTGATGGGTGAGTATCAAGTGCTACACCAGCACATACCCCCGATTAACTTCAGAGGTAGCTGTGTCCATTTCCCTTCATGCCCAGAGAGCTCAAGTAAGCAAAAGATTTCTATCCCAACACACAGAGAAATTCTGCAGCAAATACCAGGCAGTACAAACACTCTTGTTAGGTGCCTTGTCTCATCCTCGGCCAGCTGATCATGGACATAGCTAAAATTTAAAGAGCTATTCCCTAACCTCTGTAGTAGATCAGGCAAATATTAATCACATATGCAGATGCACAAACACATACACTTTTGTCTGTGAAAATGCTGCAGATACTCTTGCTTTCATGGAATCATTTGGGTTGTAAAAGACCTTTAAGATCATCAAGTTCAAATGCAATGGACACAAATACATCATGTTTTTAAGCCAGTACCTGTAAAATAAAACACTCTGTGAAGCACAGAGACCTCATTGTGGTACTGTCATTATTAATGTGTTTCTCCAGAAGTATGCAAAGACTTCATTTCCCTCTCCCTGCTACAGGGTAACCATGGGCAGGACACAAGCAGCATTTAAAAAATGCCCTCTTCAATTCTCACCTTCTGCACTGCTGGGACTGGCTCTGTTCAAACATTCCAGTCTTGCCAACTTCTATTAAATTATATCCTATCCAATGCACTACACAAGAACATCAGTATATTAAAATATTGCGTCAGCCCTACCCGAGTCCACACTAATCATGTCTGCCTTCAGACCAGGAGAACTGGAAAAAAATCGAATATTTAGTTGATGTGCTTCAAGACTTCTGAGGAAGATGAAAGAAGGAAAAATGTGGGTACACATTGAGTTTTGGTTCTGTGAGCTAGAAAAACTTTATTGTAGAGCTGCCTTGGAAGGTCCAAGAAGAGCAAAGAGAAGCAAATGAAGATATATTTCCAAAGCTAAAAGTCCAATGGTGCCTTGAAAAATAGAGACATCACATCTAAAGCCTTCTTTCCCCATCTGGTTGTGGTATCTGCTCTAAGGCATTTTTATCTTGGATCTGACTGCTATTAAAGAAGTCTTTTCCATTGAAATACTGTTATGAATAACAGAGTCTCCTCCCAGAGTTATGGCCTAAGACAATTCATAAAGAATGCTGCAAAGCAAAAATACAGAGGCAATAGTTGACATAAATGGAGTCAGATCAGTATTTTTACATGCTTAACTTCAGTTTGAAAGGTTATTTGGGGCAGGAAAAAAAGGGATTAAAAAAACCCCAAACTTGTGACTTTTCGATTTCTTACTAGAGAATAAATGGATGGGGTTTCTCCTTCTCCTCCCATTCCAATACTACTTTGTCCTTTCACAGCCACAATGTAAATAACATTAAAAGCATCACTACTTGCCCTTTAAGAAGTGCCTCTCGAGCTCTCTTACAGGCCCCCCCCAGGTACTGCAAGGCTGTTAGAAGGTCCCTCTGGAGCCTTCACTTTTCTAGGCTCAACAAGCCAACTCTCTCAGCCTGTTTTCACAGGAGAGATACTCCAGTCCTCTGATCATCTTCATGGTCCTCTGAATTCACTCCAGCAGGTCCACATCCTCCTTATGCTGGGGGTTCCAGACTTGGATGCAGTACTCCAGGGTGGGGTCTCACAAGAGTGGAGAGAAGGGGAAGAATCACCTTGCTTGACCTGCTGATCACACTTCTATGGATGCAGCCCAGGATGTGGTTGGATTTCTGGGCTGCAAACACACATTGCTGGGCTTCTTGCCAAACAACATCCCCAAGTCCTTCTCTCCCAGGCTTCCCTCAATCCATTCTCTGCCCAGCCTCTATTTGTGCTTGGGATTGCCCTGACCCAGGACCTTATAACTGGCCTTGCTGAACTTCATGAGGTTCACACAGGCCCATCTCTCCAGCCTGTCAAGGTCCTTCTGGGTGGCACTCCTGCCCTCCAGCGGGTCGGCCTCACCACACAGCTTGGTGTCATTGACAACTCGCTGAGGGTGCTCCCACTGATCACGTCATTAATAAAGACATTAAAAAGCACCAGTCCCAATACTGACTCCCAAGGAATGCTACTCATCACTGATATTCACTTAGACATCGAGCTGTCGACCACAACACTTTGACTGCAACATTCCACTCAATTCCATCTCCAACAAATCCATGTCTCTCCAGTTTAGAGACCAGAGTTTTCTGCAGGACAGTGTCAAATACTTTGCACAAGTCCAGGTAGGTGATGTCAGTCAATCTTCCCTCAATCCAAATCCAGGTAGGTGATGTCAGTCGATTTTCCCTCATCCCACCATCTACTGTAACCCCATCGTAGAAGGCCCCCAGATTTATCAGGCAAATTGGTTTGCCCTTAATGAAGCCATATTGACTGTCAGCAAATCACATCCTCATTTTCCATGTACATAGTTTCCAGGAGTATCTGCTTCATGATCTTGCTGGGTTTGAAAGTGAGACTGACTGGCCTGTAGTTCCCTGGGTTTAGCATTAGAGCAAAAACAACGAGCCCAGCTCTCACCTTGGTACTGGTGATCAGATAGATGCACTAGTCTGGATGTCCCATTGTCACCTTCTCAGGGGTCAATTTCTCAACCACAGAACTATTTCTTAAGCTTGTAGAAGAGACTCTGGCTTTTCTTATTCTTCACACTTTGCTACATGCTATGACAACCAGAACATTTTGGTATCACATAGAAAATGCTCAGAATGCTCACCAGTCAGCTGCTCAAAGGAGCACATATGTAGTGAATAGCCTTTTTGCTGTTAGGAGAGGATCTTTCAAGGTCACACTGCTTGTTTTTTTTACACCATTAAATGTTTTCTTTCACATGGTACAAAAAGAATTGCCTACAGAGTTTATATCTGAATGTCATATAACCACAACTAAAAATTATTTTTGTGAGCTGAAAGCAAAAACTACCTTTCCAAAAAATGCACCTCTTAACCCTCTTTTTGATGTCTAAAACTTTTACTTCTAGGATGTCTGACCTGAAAAGGTACAGCTCAAAATGAAGTTCATTTAAACTAGAAAATACCTACTGCAAGAAAACTGTGCAAATTAATTAACCCTGAATTAAGAATTAATCTTTTTTTATGAGAAACATGTCTCTGGGGGAAAATAAAAAGCACATTTGTCTTGAGAATGACTGCAATATGCCCCCTTATCAAAGTTCACAAAATCTGCTTTACATTCTTGACTACTCCCTTATTTGGGGCCAATAATAAATCTCCTTTTCAACTGCTCTCACGTTCTGGGAATACCTCTAGATCTGGCAGTTCTGTGCTGGGATGTCTTGTGTGTGCACCAGCTCAAGGCCATAAACCATAAACAAAAACTGAAAACTAAGAGACTAGCCTGTTTTGCCTCCATCCCAGTTTCTGACTCACAGTTACCAAGGGAAATCAAACTACGGGTGGCAGGAAGCAAGGCATGGGTGGGAAGGGATATAGTCATTAGCTTACTGTATTAAGTGCCCCACAAGCAGCAAGGAAGAACAGAGCAAAAACCATGGTGGAGGCTGCTGTGTTACCAGCAGCACTGACACCTCTGGTAGAAATGACTCTAAAAACAGTGATAACTTGGGCAAATTGCTGTCACAAATCAGCCTGTGGGTGTCCTGTGGCTTTGAGCATGACCAGCAGGTCCAGCATCAAGCAAGTCAGAGCAGCCTTAGTTGCATTTCACTGTTGCGCTTCCCAAATCATACTACGACAATGCTACTTTAACTAATGTCCCATATCAAGAAATGTACCTGAGGAAGAAAGAGCTTATCTTACACTGAAAGCAAACCACTGAAATGGTGACAGGCTTAGACACAGAAAATGCTCTTCCCTGAAAGATATACATTTCCTCATAGTAAAGTCAGCCTCCTGCTCTCTCAGTTATCTCTAGAAGAAGCAGTGAGGTGTCAACAGTAATCCTTTACTTGCATCTCCATCCTCTTTACTTATGCTGGGAAACTAGATGCCAGCATGGCAAATTCAAACCGATATGAATTTATTCTTTCCAAGCACCTGATTACATGTGCATTTTTTTCATCTTGCAATGTTTGTCTGCTTGAGAACTGTCCTTCATCATTCCCTGAAGTATTTATTTCATTCACTTACTACTGTGTGCATGCTTTTTGCCTCTAGGCACATTTGTGACAAAGGAAGTGCATTCAGTTTAAAGACACTTTCTAAATCTGACTAACTCAGGCCTGGCAAAATAAGGTAAGTTATGGCAAACAGTAGATACCAATCTCAAGTTCCTTGCAGCCTGGGAGAAAGAGATGCAAAGTGATCTACAGAATACAGTAGGAGAGCAGTTCAGTTTCAGACTACCATGACCCTCCTTTATAAAAAGGCATCTCACTAGATCTGAGTCCCAGACCAAGCATAGTCCTCCTTTCTGTAAATACATCCCAAGAGATCTGGGCTAACCATGTCAACCAGTGGTGCTGATGAAGACGAGGCTGACTCCCAGTGTTAGTAAAGAATCTTGTTATCCTCTGTGTCACAGGAGAAACCCCGAAACTCCCCTCCCTCCCTTGCCAGCCCTTGAAAATGTGGCATACCTGACTCGCTCTTCCAACAGTACATTATCTCCTGTTGTTTCACACCACTTCATTGTCACAATAAAAGTGACAAAGGAAAAAACCAGTTACAAAGTCCAGGGCTTGCATGCACATCGTAGGCTGGGCTTCACAAAACTCAGATACAAGTCTGGCAAAGTAAAAGAGGAGCACACCTCCAATTTTCTCTCTTCCTTCCTCACTCATCCAAATCATCCACCTATGGGGGCCAAAGGAGTCATGGATGCAGACTGGGTGTTTACCTGAAAATGTCTTTTGACACAAAGGTGCATCAGTGTTACGTTCTGAAGCACAAAGAAGGTTGTATGTGCTTTCTAGCCAAGAACAACTGAATCACAAACCCAAAATATTTAGATTATAATGTCATTACCCTTATGAGGCTGTAAATCTCCAAAGAGGTGAGAAGTCGAGAACAGATACATAGGGTTATTGTAACAGGAGTAACCATCAGGAAAGAACCTGGACTTTTGGGATACAAACCTGCCATGGAATATTAAAACTGATTTACTTTCAGTTTGGTCTTACAGCTGTGCACAGAGTGGAAAAAATGGAAGAATTATCTTCTGCAAGAATGGTTCAACAAATATGTGTATTTATAAGTCCTGTAAGGACATTATTTTGTCACATGCTTGCCTCCATGAGGAATATGGATTATGCTGCATAATCAGCATGATATTTCAAATACCAGGAATTGTTCCCTCCTACCCTTTTTTATATTAATCTAGTACTGATTCCTTCTGTGAGATAAGACGTGTTGCTTTCCAAACTTCAAAAGCATAAGCTATTTGCATTTGCCAAAAGAACTGAAAGCTTTTTTTCTGCATTTAAAATAGTTTACACGAACAAATTGATTTTCTCAAATAAGTTTAAAAAGCAATCATTAGACAAAATATGGAAAAGGTGATTATTAGAATTATTTCTTTATATACATTCTAAATAGCTAAAACCAGTGGCTTATAATTAAAAGTCTGTGGAAAAATATTCAAAATTAGTAACTCTGAGGGTAACAGCTACCTTTCTGCTTTTGAACCACCGTGTTGCAGCAAGTAGGTGCAGCAGTCTGCTCCCTTCACTGGAGTTTTCATGACACCAATCTTCCACTAAAAAAAACCTGTGTTTGTTGAAGGAAACAAACTTCTCTGTATGTAAGGACAAAAACAAAGAGGCTACCAGGGGTGCGTGAAACCTCAACTGCAAACCCCCTTCAGATGGCAGCGCTTGTGAGACAACCCAGCTAAACTGGCACTGTTTAAGTATGGAAAAAAACATCTCTACCCATCTCAAATCAATATCCTATAAGAACATCAAGGACTGGTTTCAGCCGTGCTGTCCCAGGGTGCTCCCCATCCTGCAGCACTAGCAGAGCCAGCCACTCCCCCAACCCTGTTCGAGGGTCTCACTCACCGATCCGCTGAGAAGCGAACCCCTCAGCATTGCCACGTTTAGTTTTTCAGGAAATTAAGTCTGAAGCACACTTTCCTTTGCCTTAAAGGGAGTGCGTATTCCTGACACATCAGCAGGCAGGGAGCCCAGTGGTTGCTACAGCGCATTTATTTATACTCATTTGGAATTTCCTGAGACAGTCCCAGCCTGGCAGCCAGCCCAGCGCAGCGCCAGTCATCTCCTTCTCAGCACTTCACATGCTGTGCAATGCCTTTGGTTCCCTAAGGGTTAAAATATATGAAATGGGCAGCAAGGCAAAAGGAATCATACCAAATGACACAATAAAAAGAGTTTGTTTGCTTTTTTTTTTCTCTCTGAAGAAGACAGATTAAATTCCCAAAAGGGAATTATAAGTTCAGATCACCTCTCTTCCACCCATTCTCCCTTCCTCCCCAAGCCCTTCAACCCCACCTCTCTTATTTCTCACTCCCACATGTGGGCTGAGAGCGCAGAAAGGTTCATTGATATAATTTGGGCAGAAGAATTACCTCGGTTGTTACCACCACTGCTTGCAATTCTGTGTTTTATTTATGCTTCTCAAATGCAGCTTATAATTTGAGGGATAAAAATAAAAACTTTCAGTATATGTTTTCTTTTATTCCTGAAACAGCCAAAATGCACAAGATATACTTAGTGCTAGTACAAGCACTTTCAAAAAAATGCACAAACATATCTGATTTTTTCATATTCAGTTTTTTTGTTTCCACATAACACCAAGTGTAGGTGTTAGAAGTAAGGATAACTGGGATTTCAGATGCAAAAAGAGTCACTTCTCAGCATCATAAAAAGACCCCCAAAGCCCTCAGCTCCATCTCTCTTCACTTCTGCATACAGTAACAGTTGCTGTTATGCAGCCAAACAAGGACTCTAAAAGTAAACAGACAAGGGGACAGACTAATTTAACAAGGATAAAGGTCCTAAGACTTCACAGGACAAAGGAAAAGAACTTTATTATGATGCCTTCCATGCAGATTCCCAAGAACAGTTAAAAAGAAAAAAAAACAAAAAGAGAGGCATGAATTGTCAAAACAATTTCCAAGATCACTGCAGATTAGAAGAGCTCTGCTTCAAACAGAAGTGGGACCTCATGCTGAAATAACAGGAGAGAGGTCCAAGTCCTCCATAGTGCCTTCAGCAAAAATGGCACAGACTTCCAATAAAAGCTTTTCCTGAATATCTGGAATGGCTTCAGTGGTACTTAATATGAAGCAAAGTAATATATAATACTTCCAGGCATCAGTTTTCAGACTATAAAGTAGGTCCTGCCCCCTAGGTAATTTTATTTCCTTGAATTACAAATCATTGATGTATACTGTATAAAACATGAGCTCCCAAAAAAGTCCAAAGAAGGTCTGTAGATATAGGCAACTTATTGCATGTATGAATTTGTTTTGGTCTCTGCTCTAATCACCCCATCCATTAAGAAAAGCAGCTGTCCATAAAAATTTTTTGGGGAACAGCTTCTAACCATGCTTTGAAGTTTCTTCTAGAAGACAGAAAAACTCTAGGGCAGCTGAAACCAAACTCATGCTTTCAGTTCAGGAAAAAAGCAAAAATTCAGCACTTGAAACACTGCCTGGAGCCTGGAGCCACCACTTTGTGCTCACTGGCCTTCAAGCCCCATCTTTCAACCAGCCAGGTGGGGACAAGCCACACTGGGTGTTACCGGTGGGCATCTCTAGCTCCACAGCCAGTTCGTCACACCTGGCAGGGGAGAACATGAAAAGACCCACCTAGTTCTCTGTTGCGAAAACCAGTGTGACATCTGGAATAGAATATGAGGAGACAAAGGTAGGCCAGAACATTCTTCTCAAGACTTAGGATTCCGCTCATAGAAGAAATAAAATAAATTTCCAAACATTTTATTATTTAATAAAAAAAAAAAAAAGAAAGAAAAGAAAAAAGGCAGCATGATATCCGGTTTAGAGAAGAGCAGATTCCAGCAGCTGTCTCCACATGCTCCATCTGTTTATCATTACTCTGTGCTTTCAAGGGCTCAACATTTAAATGAGCACTGCATCAAGTCCTGCACCTTGGGTGGACTCTCCTCTAAGCTCTGTTAACTCAGCAGGCTGAAAAAGACCTGCCATGACTCCATGCAATAACCCATAATGGGTATTCATCCCCTGTCCAGCAAGTCAAATACGGAGGCACATGCCTGGGTTGGCACCAGTAAAACCTAAAGGCATAGAGCACATGCGTATTTATTTTCTTGGCCTTTGAGACCATTACAGTGTCAAATAAACTCATTCAGCTACTGTTTGCAGTAGAAACAAAACTGAGGTCAGAGCACAGCTCCCCAGTGACCAAAAAACCTGACTTGGTCTGAAGCAGGGTGAATATAAGGTTTGGTGTATGGCAGCCATCCAGCTGATAAATCCTTATCTAAAGAGCAAGTTATTTCACACCCCTTTTGAAAACAAAAGGCATAGAGGGCACAATGGATCTGTGAAAGGCAATGGATGAAACACAGCTCTTTAAAACACATGCTTTCCTCAGCAGTGGAGTGGCTCTGCTTGGAAAGAATTAGCTAAGCTGCCTGATTACAATGATCCAGTCCAGAGGGGCACAGAGCTTAGCCTTACCTACCACTGTCAGGTTTATATTTTGAAACAGCTGCTGCATTCTGATGAAGGTTGGATATGGGGTTCTTCCTCAGTTTTAATTTTGAGACAGGAGTGGCATTGCTGTGGGTTGGTTGGTTTGTTTGTTTTTCTTTACAGCCTTCGAGAATCTGGCAGCTGGTTTCCACAGAATGATTTACAACCTGCTAGCCATTCAGACCGGACCTGAAACTGATCTGGCCTACCTATCTTCTCTTCCCTAGCAGATGCCTCTGGAAGGGCAAAAGAAGAAAGCAAACATACAACATCATTTCTCCTCTCGGTTTCCAGAAACCTGTAACCCAGAAGACTTCCTGAGCTGGGATGGCCCAGGATGCATTTTATGTCACAGTGTCAAATGTATGTCTTCAGGGTAGATGGGAGGTATTCAATAACTTTGTTCAAAATCTCAGACTGCATCTGATGTGTTAGTACTATAAGGAGATCTACTGGTCAAGTGCTTGGAGATACAGTTATGGATGATTAATCTGACCCAATCACTACATAACATTCAAAACCTCCACAAAAGAGACTTTGCACGCTACAATTGGGTCCCTCATCAGCTAGCATCTAACCAGAGAGAGGATGCAACTGAAAAATGCACTCCATACCATTGTTAGGTATTTGTATAGTTCAGCTTCCCACAGAAGAAAATCCAACAAGTTGGTATTTTGTGTGTCCTTAGGCAAGTAATGATCCCTACTGTTCTCCCATGACTGCTGCAACACTTATGCTCAGAAGTCTTGTTGTGGGAGCAAGTAAACCATTCAAACCTTCAAATCCGGTGAAAAAAATTTTTTTTTCTTAAAATCATAGAATTATAGAAATGTTTAGGTTGGAAAAGACTTTTGAGATCATCAACTGTTAACCAAGCACCAATTCCCTGGCAAGCCTGTTCCAATGCTTGGCAACTCTTTTGGTGAAGAAATTTTGCCTAATATCCATGCCTTTTCCTCTCATCCTGTCACTTGGTACCTGGGAGAAGAAACCAAGTGCCCCCATCTACAGCCTCCTTTCAGGTACTTGTAGAGAGTGAGAAGGTCCCCCCCTCGCCCTCCTTTTCTCCAGACTTAAGAACCCCAGCCCTCTCAGCTGCTCTTCATCAGATGTGTGCTCCAGACCATTCACCAGCTTTTACCCAGTGAACAGTGCAGAGCAGTCAGTTTCTCCAGGAGAATTCTATGGGAAATGGTGTCAAAGGCTTTACTAAAGTCCAGGTAGGAACATCCACAACTTTCCCTCATCCACTGAGAAGTCCCCTTGTCATAGAAGGAGATCAGGTCAGATAAGCAGGACCTGTCTAATGGGACTCATGGGCAAGACTACCCATGTCCTATTAATGCAACGGGTATCAGCGCATGCAATACATCACACAATAGCAGGATCAAAGAAGGACCATAAAGCTGGAGTGGAGCAGAAGATGCCACACTCAGTTTCACAAGAAGATGTCTCTCCTGCTGCTGTAGAGCAGGCTGTTTCGGGTGTCTTGTTCTGTGGCTGAGATGGTCTGGCTGAGCCATGCATAGGTGTGTAGAGTTGTAGCCTTACAACTTCTCTCTGCAAGGGGATAGGTAAGTAATTTTCCATAATTGTCAACACTGTATTTTCCATAGCACTGAAGATGGGTTGCCAGGAAGCCTCTGAGTGTTACAGGCAGAGCAGGGGCAGAGAAAGGCTCTTCAGGGACTACAGGCAGGGAGAAGTCCTTGTGCGTGTCCCTGGGGTGAGACCAAGCACTGGAAATAGGCTCTGAGAGGAATATCAGGGAACAAAAAGAGATGGGTGACCTTCCTGAATGGCAGATACACTGTCTGAGAGAGAGGAAGGGAATAGAACTGTAACTAATGATAGAGAGTGATGAAAGTCTAAAGGGCGATGCAGTGGATGCATAGCCTTGTGAGCACATTCAAGTCATAACAATCTTAAAAGCTGTGTAACAGCCATCTGTCTCTATGAACAAAAAGCAGAGAACAGGACCAGAAGAGAATGATTGTAGAATACACCCTTTTTTTAAAAAAAAAAACTTTTTAACTTAAGATATGGAAAAAGATATGTAAAACTTAAGTTCTTCTGCAAGGAGGGGAGGGGGGAGAAAGGACTTAGCTGTGAACTTCTTGAAGTGAAAAAAACTTGTTGATCCTTATAAGCCCTTGAAACCTGACTGCCCTGACCTTGTCTTTACGCTTCGATCATATAGAAATATTAGTCCACTTTTTCAGTCATGGCCATGCATTTTACTGTATTTTCTTGGACAGTATTCTTTTTTTTTTAAGCTACACACTTTAGATTTACCAAGCAGTGTACATGAAGTGTTAAAACTTGACCTATTTGCTAGGATTAGACCTGAAATTTCAGTAATAGCAGCTTAAGTTGTACAAGTGTTTCCTTTCTATTATTTATCTTCTGCAAACCATACGACAGTGCTCCAGGCAGAGGAGTTGGTTGTGTGAAACGAGGGTAGGGAAGGGGCTAGGAGTACATAAAAAAAAATACACATGCCCCTCAGCAATAGGAGACTACTCCAGACTAGGGATGTCTGGTTTACGTAGGGAGTACAATCTGTTCCCAATTATCAGTTAATTTGATCCTCCCCCTAATCTGACCAAACCTTCAAACCCAAATATTAAAAGAGTTTCCACCCCTTCCCTCTATCCCTCCATCTCCTGCTGTCAAGCAAATAGTGAAGGGCAATACAAAAATATCACAGACAAGTCCTGTCTGTTGAAGGAAAGCAACATATTGTTATAAAGAAAAAACATACAGGAATACATTAATTAAAAAAAAGAGAAGACAATTACATAAAACATTCCTTACAGTACAAGGTAACTAGGGAGGAGAAATTGAGCAAAATAAAGGGATGGGCTGTCAGAAGGGGTAATGGTCACATTACCTACTTCTACAGGATAAGAACGCTTTGCAAGAGTGGAGAAGGATGGACTGAAAGCATGAAAGAATATGACACTCACCTACCTCTCCAAGTGTCTGAGCCCTTATTTTTGTCAAAATCTGTATGAAGAGTCAGATGAAGAAAATTCTCAAGAGACTGAGAATATGCCAGGAAGAGTTTTAAAGAATTAGAGATGGGGAGTGAGAGAGCCCTTTTTGGACCTGGTTGATCTGCTAATTGACCCCTGAGACTGCTACATACATCCCACAGCAGAGATCAGCCATTGCTTTCAGCCAATGTAGTAAGTGCGATTTCTGGTTGAAGTCAGAGGAGGGAATGGCAGAGAAAATGGGGAGGATGGATACGAGCATGCTTCTCTCGCAAAGCTCAGAGCTGGTCACACAGGGACATCCTGGCAGGAATCTGTACTCTGCCATCAAGGGGAGTCATGTTTCCCAAGGAAGGAAATGGAGATACAGAAGCAATGCACACGTGGGCAGCCCGAGTGCTCCCTCAGCCCCTAAAAGTGCTGTGAAAATATGATATGGGAAGGGCTGCCCTTCTGTCATCTCTAATCCAAATCCTTAGAAATGGCGGGGGGAGGGAGAGGAGGGAGGAGAAGAGGTGGCTATTACAAAAAGCCTCCCAAGGACTTTTGCTTCAGTAGGAACTATTCTGTAAGGAACATATTTAAATGCAGGCCCTTAGTGTTCACACAAAGACAAGCAACTGTAATCAGGCTATTTCCATCCAATTAATTTTCCTGAGGGATCGTAGTCTTTTTTTTAAAGGCAACAAAATACCTTCCCTTTCCACAGAGAGGAGATTCATATGCATTATTCCTAAACTGCTTTCTGCAGAAGAATCTGTGAAGGAAGTGAGGAATACTGTAGAATAGGTTTGGGGAAGATTTACTGAGTTATGTATCTTGAGACTGGGGAGAAGGAAGACAATGCACAGAGGATAATTTTTCAAGTCTAGAAAAAATTTATTCTTAGCATTTTTCCCATGACATATGCCTGCCCTGCTACTGGTGCTTGTCTCTTACCCAGCCCCAAAGGCTGCTCCTCTACAGAGGCACCTCTCACCCACTTGCCACCAGACTGTGCTGAGCAGTGACTTCCATCATAAGAACTTAGAGGGTTTATCACTGTTAATCTCCACCAGTTCAGTAAGGCTGCAGGATACCATTAACAGCAAGGCATGCCTGATGAGTCCCTAGAACACTACTGGCTTAAAAATACAAGATAAGCACCCTTAGCTGGCTGCCAGGGTGTAGAGAGCACGTATTTCCACAGGGAGCAGCAGCAGGCCACATGAGAAGGTCCAGGTGCTGCCCAGGCAAGTGCATGGCAACAGTTCAGAAAAGGAAAGCGTGCATTGCTCCATAAGCAAGCTTGCGTCAGAGAAAAGGAACACAATCCTCTCTCAGGTGAGATGTAAGAAACTTCTGGGCAGCTGCAAAAAATAATCCAGAACAAGACACAACTGCAGTAATCTCTGAACAAAAGACAGATCAATTAAATCTGTTCCTTTTCTTGTGGTACTTCGTCCTTCTGCAGAGCATCAGCATCTTCTATGGCTTTGTGTCTTGGCCATCTGCTTCCCACCGCATCCAATTTCCATTTTTAAGGACTGGGCAATCCAGGCCAGACTACCATGTCCTCACGCTCCCAATGACACTGTATTTACTGTACCTTTCTAACTTCTTCCTACCCCTTCTCTTTCCAGCAGATTTCAAAATCAGACTTGCAGGGCATTCTTCAGGCAACCAGTCCTGTGTAAAACAAAATGCATGGTCCCTGGTCCTCTGCAGTCTGGTAAAGTCCTCTAGGTTGGGCAAATGCAAGTCAGTGCATTTTCAAGCTTTCTCCTGCTGTGGCAAACGCACCCTTGTATTATGGGTATCAACTAGCAACTGCAGAAACAATTATTAATTCAAGTAAAAAGTTGGCATTGGCTGTGAGATCGTGTGCTTCAGCTCCAGCCACCTGTCCTTAATGCAGATCGGGCATCAGTTGAGTGTAGTACAGCATACTGATGAAAGTTTTGATATGCCTTATGATAGAGATTATGTGAAATCACTGGAGGCTCACTCACCCTTCACCCCACAGATTTCAGGGTCCCACCCTGCTTGTTTTTAAATGTTGGGCACCACCAGACTGACTCACAAGATCACTTGTGGGTGAGGTGGCAGCTGGATCCCAGTGACAGCCCTGCATGCCATCTGCCCATCTGGAAAGCATAAGAGTACATGTAATTCAGCAGGGTCTCCTGATGACAAGAGTCTCCCATCAGCTGCCAAAATACACCTTGGTCACACACCCATCTGCTTTAACTATGAAGGTTACTGGAAGCGGACTCGGAGCAGGGACGGCAGGGGAGTAAGGCTAGGTGCAAATAGTCTCTCATCACACAGTCCTTGTAAGTTGTCTCAGACAACTTACCCTTGCTCATAAGGCTGATTTGCTAAAAATACAACTCACTTGAATCCTGGTCATTTGCATCTGCTACACTAAGCAAACTTGAGCTTGGGGTGTCAGTAGTACCGCAGTGATACCTCAGTGACACCTACCCTGCAGGAAAGCAGTGGAGAGTGGCTGTCAGCTGGGCTCTTGGGGCAGGCATTTGCAATACTCAGGAGTAAAGGCTCCATTAGACTGATTACTACCTAGCAATCAAACACTTCCTATTGCCAACTCCTTTAGGTCTGTAAGTTCTCATTTATCAAGTGATAGTCTGCAATGAAAAAAGGTGAATATTCTGCTAAAGTTAGTAATAGTAGTAATGTTCTGATGCACATCAATTTCTTTTCAGACTATACTTCACATCATTAGGCTGGGAATCATGCAAAACTCTGTGCATATTGCCTAAGATTATATGAATTGGGAAAACTGAATCATAGGAGAGACTCAAACTCCAATAATACAATAACTGAAAGAAAAACATGCCTGCAAGTGTTTGGCAAGAGTTGTTACAAATTAATGCTGAGGATATGTATGATAAAAACATTTGCTTTAAGTAAATGTGTGTTCTATTTATTGGCTTCAATGAAAGGGTTAATAAGTCAACAGGGGTTTTCGTAATACTTTTCAACAGTTGCTTAAGCATTTATATACCAGCAGATGGAAAACACATTTATTAAACATTTGGTCTTTGAGTCATGCTGACGTTAGTATCTTAAAAAACATTAATTGAGGCAGCAGCCTCTTGTAATGGGCCCATTCTCCGACTAACTTGGTATGTAGTTATAACTTCACTTAGGAGGCATGAAAACTGCTCAGATACAGAGAAAATCTATCCAGAGGCCAACGGGGTGCTGCAGAGTAACTGGGCATATATGAAATAACCACAGAGATGCCAGGCTGCTGCAGAGGAAACAGCGGTCCAGATACAGTTGGTATCTGTCATCAGATACCAGCCTGTGGTCCCTCAGCCGTGGCACGCTCTGGAGAATGGAGGTGAATGCCCAGATCTGCTGGGAGTGAAAAGAGTAACGGGGAGCAAAGACACTTGACAGCTGTGGGCTGGCTATTACAGCAAGAGTTCCTTGTTTTATAAGTGCAAGGAGACTAAGAGTAAAAATGATGATCAGGTGCTACGATGCCACTGCTTTAAGAACTGAGCAGGAATCTGAAAGAATCTCTCTGCGTAGAGAGCAGTTAAACATGCAGGGAAACAGTTCAAACGAATCTGTGTAAGATGTAGTGCTCCTGTACGTAGAAACATGTTAAACACGGAACGGGAAGACATGAAAACATAAACTCATAAACAAGACTGAGGAGGAGGCACAGACAGAAAGGTGGAAAGAGAAAGGATCTGGAAAGTCTCAGACACTATGTACAGAAAACAATATGCATTTGCTTTACAGCAAACTAAAGAATGGCTTTGTGCAACAGCCTTGCTATACTGACCCCTGCAGCCCACTCTACTCAGGAAATCTGGAAAAGATTTTCTGTTAAAACACTTTCTTATGTCTGTTAAAGAGATGATTGACAATTCTGTGGTTTCTGGATACAGAACATGAGGTGCTTAGGGAAGTCAAATAGAACTGATGTTTTCATTATGGTTACTAACAAATACAGCTTTAAATCCTTTGTCTTTTTAAATCAGTCTCCTGTGTTTGTTTTGATGCTTCCTTGTTTTCCATATCAGAATAAATGGAATTGGACTGGAATTTTACTCCATCCCATGCTTTTCAGAACTTACATTTTGAAAAGAAAGTTTCTGCAAATCAGTTATTAGTGAAAGGAATGAAAATCCATCAAAACAATTTCCAAAATGCCCTGTAAGTTTTCCACTAGTGTGCACTCTGCATTTTTTTGCTGACTGGAAGATGTTTCTACAGATGTCACTACAGAAATATAAGCAGAGCCTCAGTAAATAGATGAATTATGCATCAGCCCTGGCAAGCACAGAAGCTAACAATTGCTGGAAGTTTCACCCAGCAGTTAATGAAGACACTAATACTATTTAGAGAAACAATCACCTCATTTATTTTTTTTTTCTCTTGTACTATGCAAAAAGAAATTAATTTGTACCATGTACCAAACTAGCTCCAACCTCCCAGCAACTCCCCACAAATGTAGGGTATTTCCCAGCTCCTGAGGCAGACTCCTCACAGCATGGATGGCTGCACATACAGTCTGGACTTGCACTGCACTCCTTAATCCTGGTGAGTTTACTGGACTGAGCAGTGAGCTCACAGGCCACCAGGGCACACTCTAAACAGCAAACAGTTGTGACTACCCAGCACCTGACTAATAAAATAAAGCAAATTTTTCTGCAAGCACTCATTTATCTATTGTTAATGCTAGAGAGACTTCAGCTGTTTCTCAGATGGCACAAATTTGACAGTATAGTCCAAAATCAGTACCAAGTTGCCAAAACAACTTCCAAAATATATAAAAATGAGCAAATAAGCTTGCAGCTCACAGAAACAGTTCACAACAAGACCTCTGTGCAATCAAAACATGAACAGAGTGATAAAACTTGTAAGTCAGCAGCAAACAAAATTATTGACAAACAGTACTGAAGCATAAATCACAGTCTCTGTTATTTATTTGCCACATTTTAAAGTTCATGTCTTTACTGAGATAGGCAAGAAACAGAGAAATTTATGATAGGTGCTTTCATGATAAAGTCCTTACTTGCTTTGTAGGTTATCTTGAATACACACTCACTGAAAATATTTACAGCAAATGTTCTTCCCATAAATATCCTTTAAAAACCCCCCAACACTCTACACAAATGCAAAATAGCTAGATCCTTTCCTGGAAACAAGTTCAGAACTCAAGCGTTCCTCTACAGATTTTATCTGCAGCAGCAGTAGTCCATATAGGCTTGTATTCTTGAAAAATTACCAAAATGGCACATAGGCATAATCATTTAATAGTGCGAGTACTCACATTCTCGAGTTAACCAAAGCAAACCACTGCTTCTTAGTCACTTCATACTTGAATGAAGCTGAACATGTGGTCCGACTTGCCAAAATATTCAAGTAACGTAAACGCAGCTTAGTAGTCTCCAACAAGTCTTTCTAGTTCTTTTTCCTGTTGCCGATTGATTCAGAGGGCGCAGAAAAACACCACCCCTCAAGTTTCTTTCCACTCTTGGAGCTCCATGCAATTAAAAAACTTGCTTCAATACCTTCAACGCCCAAATCAGTTCCTGCTCATCCAAAAGGATTCTCTCCCAGGCAGCACAGTAGCACAACAAATCACAGGTATTTGCAGCCCAGTAAGCCCAGTACTCTGTCTGTTATGACCTGCTGAGGGTTTCGAGACACAGGCGTACATAGCTACATGTTAGAACGCTGGCCTCAAGGGTTTGCAAAGCCAACAAGTCCAGACAGTTTCTGCAAAATGTTGTCCAATTTAGTTTTGAATTAAATAATTGCAATTTATTATAGCATCTTTCTATGAACAAACACCTTTACCCTGCAAGAAGCCTTGTTTGCATAACAATCCTGAAACTAAAACTTCATCTTGCATTAACACATCCCCCAGTATAAACACTTAGCTTCTTTTAGACTTACACATCAACCCACCAACTTTTTCAATAGACAATTCTACTGCAGGGAGAAAAAAATCTAGTAAACCAATCAGTAACACTCTATGCACAACTTTTCTTTCCTTGTAAGCAGAGAAAATTCTTCTGCATGACTTCAGTTAAAGGCGTATTACTAAGAAAAGTCAAATTACGTGAGGCGGTTTAGGTTTAAGTCACACACACAGAGTCCTCCTCAAAAGTATTACACAAGGTTACAAAAGGATACGGTTTCTATCTTATATAATCCTAATTATATAAAAAAGAGGGCAGGGGAAGGATAAAGAATATATCCTATTTCAGCCATCTCAAGATTTAACAACATTGGTAAATTTAACCTTAAATCATCAACAGATGACTTTATGTAACTTTCACTAGCCTTTAAAAAAGACTTCTTGTTTTGCATAAACTGTAGATAATGACACTCCATATTTCAAATTTCCTGCACACAAAATCTTTTAATTCCACGCTCTAATTAGAATAATTCTACAGGAAGCACAGTGAGCAACTTAATATTCCTCTCCATACTTGCAAAGGAGGTTGGTGCTAAAATTCACCATATAAACCAAATCTCAATATGTGTATGTCATGATCTAGCAGGCAGCATTTGAACACAAGTACATGAGCCTTAGGTGGGGGGAAATAGATGACATTTCTGTCTACACGGATAATAAAAGAGATATTTCATGTCCCTTCCCAGGATATTCAAAGCTCTCGAAGCAACCCCATCCTTTACTGATTAATCCATTTTCCATCATACCTACATTAGGAGGTCTCAAAAGAGCATACACAAGTTCCTGCCATGCACTTGAAATTTTCCATGTCATCCCACTGTATCAGCCTCAGCTTTAGTGGGTTAAAACTATGTTTGTGCAGTGATCAGAAGAGGAAAATATTGACACAAGCACAGGGGTAACACTGCTGCTGTACTGTTATCAGTCCTTCTGCAATCTCTGCCCTCTCCTGACCTGCCAGTCTTCCTCAGCAACCTTTGAACATGCCAAGAGATCTATTTCACAGTGTATCACACAACCAAAATGGCCACTTTGGGAGTTTCTTAAAAATAATGAGAAAGTAAAATGAACACTTCCTCTTGATACTGCTAGAAAAACGCTTTTATGCTTTGCTGACAAGCAAGCAACAAAAATCAGACTGGCCAGTAAGGGTGACCAGGAAGGGCTGCAGATTTGATGGGTAAGAGCTGGGTAATCTCACAAGTTAATTACAGACACAGGGTAACAAACACATGACTCTGCAGCAAAGCCCTAGGCCTCCCAGAGTCCGCAGTAAGCCCGTGTAGGCAGGCCCTTGAGAGCAGAGCACTGCATGCTGAATAACTGAGTGCCAGGCCTTAAGCCTCCCCAAACAACTTTCCATGCTTTAAATATTTAAAAGATTATCAGGACGGGGAATGGGGGAAACAGAAAGGCTCTGATCTACCAGGGAACTGCTTTTCAGTATTTAAACTTCCACTACTTCCTTTTCCTGCTCTCACAATTTTAGAATTTTTTTTTAATTAATAATCCAAAGGAGTAAAGTGTTCCTGCTTAGTTACCTGTAGCACTGCTGTTAGTATTTGCTGGGTAGGCCATGTTTGCTCAGTGACACATCCAGAGCTAGGCTGTTTGGTGTCATGCAAATACCATGCATCAAGTCCAACCAGACATGCAACCTGGAACAGACAAGTAAAAAGCAGTTAAAAACATACAGTTTTAAGAAGTTGGGTGCATTAAGCAATAGGCATTTCTGAGTGTTTAAAGCCTCATTTTCAGTGCAAACTTCAGCAAAGCAGTAACGTGCTCCCCTTAATCAGCATCCTAGCTATCACAAACCCCACAGCTGTCCTAATGACTGAAGCTGTACTGTGTTCTCTGACAGCCCCAGAGCTGCCCTCAGTGAGGGTGTAACTAGCTGAATTTGCAATTGGCTTTATTTTATTTTTTTTCTCACTTGCTCTTAGCTTTTTTGCAGCATGTCTCTTAACTCCTCCTGTACCACCACAGCTTCCTTATATTTACTGGCACATATATAAAGTTTTAGATTACCCAGCAGCTTACTTAGGCAGGCTTAGAGGATTTTTAGGTGAAGAGCACCTACAGAAGAGCTTTTCCAGTGAGTAGGGGACTCGCTGGAGCAATTTCTGAGCTCAACTGTCCCTCAGGGGAGGTGAGGGCAGAAGAACCCCACCACAGATGCAGCCCAAGCAGGCACATGCATCCCACTGCCTGACAAACCCCGACAGTGACAGCTACTCTGAGGGAGTCAGCAGGGTGGGGGGACCAGAGGTGGCATGGACACTGTCAGGGATGGTGCATCTTTGACTTCAAGACCTCTCCAAAGCAAGTCCCAGCAGCAACATGTTTTCTGGGTCTGAGGTTTTTTTACAACCCACACGTGGCAGATTGAACTGAGAAGCAGGTTCAGAAGCCTGAAGCCTGGGCTGTGGGTACAGAAAAAGGACGCTGTTGCTGTGGGTGGGTGGCTGCCGAGCAGAAGCCAAGTGAGAGGCAGAAGTTAAACAGCAGTTTTGTGGCTAGTTGCATGCTGGCTGGCCAGCCTCGTTTGCTCTCCAACACGGCTTCTGTTCCTCCTTCCCTGCCCACCACAGGGGCAGCCTGATCACAATCCCCATCCTCAGAGCAACAGATCTGACTCATCTGGGGCTGCAGAGATGCCTTCTCTTCAAGTTTTCTAGAGTCCAAACAGCATTTCATTTTGTTGACTCAGATAAGTGGAGCTTAGGTGCATGAAGAACACCCTGCTTTGCTGACCCCTGTCTGACTTGGGCTCACAGCTCCTCAACAAACCAGTCACATTTTTCCAATTATATTGGATTTGGGTCTGACAGTATGTGCATGGAAGTATTTAAAACCTAAGCAGATTAGCAAAGGAAAAGAAAATTTGAGAAATTAATGAGTGCAAGGACCATGTGGATTTGAGTCAAAGCTGCACCGAGTGATAGAGAAACTGGCTATTTAAACTGATGGAGCTCCATCACGCATGCCAATATAGTTTGTTTCCCCCTTCAAGGAACACAAGTGCAAATCCCTTCAATTATAGTACAATTTTCTAAGAATGCAGAAAAATGTTCATTGCAACTGCTCCTTCCCTAGCTCTGCCATATACCCTTACGCTTATGATCTCTTGTTCAGTGCAGGGCAGGACATGAACCTGCCAGAAAGAGTGTACAAGCAAAAGGCTACAAACAACAAAATAAAGCAGATATCCACAACAGGCCATGATGCAGACACCCATCACAAGAGTCCAGGCATAACAATAGTTATCAGATTTCTGAAACAATGAAGCACGACAAGGAAAAAAATAGAAAAAACACACTGCTGGCAGAGTTTGCAGCCAGGACAGAAGTTTTAAATTTGTGAGCTTTTAGGAAAATATTAACTACTTCCTTTCAAAGGGAGAAATTTTAAGGCATAACTCCCATCTCAGCCGCTGCCATCAGGATATAAAGTTATGCTTTAAGTTGAAGACAAGCAGTTTTTACTGAGTTACAATAAATGCCTACTGAAAAATTATCATCCATCTCCATGTCAAGTTTCTCAGAACAGCCACTGTCTCAGACTCTACCAGCAGTGCACCCAAGGGTAAAGATGACTGAATTAATTCATCACAGCTCTGTGCTTTCTCAGTAGCACTGTAATAGGTGTGCTTCCCTTATATGCACTATACAAGGGGACATCTGAGCGCATGCACCCAGGGATGGGTACAGACAGATGACTGGGAGGGGACCCCGGGGGGACCCACCTCTTTCAGGTGCAGTGCAATCCCAAATATGAGTGTGTCAGTGACAAAAATGAGCCTTGACTATGGTGTGCCTGGAAACTCCTCATGAATTTAAAAGTAAAATCTGTTAAAAACACTAGTCAGCATTCATGGGCACACATGAGGAGAGCTTCCTAATAGCAAGAAGCAAACATAATCGAGGTGAGAACTGACATAAAGTTAAGAAAGACACTGCTGAAAGCCAAAACAGGGCCTAAGATCTACATTTTGTTGTGTCTTAAAGAGATGTAATTGACCTGATACAAACTCACTTGTGTCTATGCTTCTACTAGTTTCGAAGCTAAGCAGGCTGAAGTACCTCAGATGAACTCACTTTTAGTTAAAATAATGATGCTTCTGAGCTTAAATGAGGATTAATAAAATAATTCAAGAAGCAAATTCAGTTCAACAGATAGAAAAGAAAAAGAATGAAAACATAAACTCTAATTAGGATGTAATAATTTTCCAGCTAAGTGGAAGAACTGATTACTTTTTCTTTTTTCTTTTTCTTTCTTTTTTTTTAATTAAATTTAACTGGAATTGACAATCTGCCTTTTATGGAAAAAGTCTGATCTAGCTCAGCAGATGCACGGAGGAAGGGAATTCAGACTGTTTTGAGCCACAATAATACATTGGGAACCAGATTTCTGAAATTGCACTAACACATACATGATCATTTTTAGAAAGGTGTCATATGTAATATTCCCTAGCAACACACACCCCAGTAGCTGCACTTGGACAGAAGTCTTTCATGTGGGTGACATGCAGGACAATACCAGAGGTCAGCCAGAATACACAGAGAAGGAAGACTTAGACTGCTCTACAGCAAACCATATTCTCCAGCAGAGACATCTTAGAAAAGAAGATTAGTAGAGGAGCTTATATACTCTTATATATGACCTATTTTTATATACATAAGCTTATATATAGCTTATATGGCAAGACTTCAGAGATGCTACTTGCTGTTGCAGGGAGCAAATTCATGCAGACAAAGCCCAGCTGGAGTTGCAGCTGGTCAGAAATGTGGGGGACAATGAAAAGAGTTTCTTCAAATACATTAATGGCAATAGGCATTCTGGAAATATCATTGGCCCATTCCAGGATGAGGATGGTCATCTCCCAAGGAAGGACAGAGACAAGGCAGAGGTGTATAATGCTTTCTTTATGTCTGTCTTCAACACAGATGACAGACCAAGGGGGTCTCAGTGCCCTGAGCTTGAGGACCATGACTGTGAGAATGATCAACTCCCAGTCAAACCTGAAACTGTGTGGGACCTGCTGCTCCAGCTGCATCCCCAAAAATCTAAAGGGCCTGATGGGATTCATCCAAGAAGTCACAAAGAGCTCGTTGATGTCATTGCAAAACCTCTCTTGATGATTTTTGAGCAGTCCTGGGAATACTGAGAGGTCCCAGATGACTGGTAGCTGGTGAACATTGTCCTGGTTTTCAAGAAGGAGGACCCTGAAGACTACAGGCCTGTCAGTTTCACTTCAGTGGCTGGTAAAGTCATAAATAAGATTATTCTGGTAAGTATTGAAAAAACCTGAAAGATAATGCAGTCATCAGTCATAGCCAGCATGGTTTCATGAGACATAAGTCCTGCTTACCAAACCTGATTTCCTTCTATGACAAGATAACCCTTGTTCCCTTGTTGATCAAGGGAAGCCTTGATGGCTTTTGGATTTCAGTAAAGTTTTCAATACCGTCTCTCACAGGATCCTTCTGGACAAAATGTCCATCACACAGCTGGATAAACACATCATGTGGTGGGTGAGCAACTGGCTCATGGGTCAAGCACAGAGAGTAATAGTGAATGGGGTGACATCAGACTGGCAACCTGTCACTAGTGGGGTTCCACAAGGCTCCATCTTGGGCCCTGTGCTCTTCAATATCTTCATAAATTACCTGGACACAGGACTGGAAGGGATACTAAGCAAATCTGCAGGTGACACAAAACTGGGGGGAGCTGCTGACTCCCTCAAAGGCAGGGAGGCCCTGCAGAGAGACCTCAACAAATCAGGGGATTGGGCAATCACCAACCATAGGAAGTTCAACACGGGAAGTGCTGGATTCTGCACCTGAGATGAGGCAACTCTGGGTATACATACCAACTGAGGAATGAGATAGCTGGAAAGCAGTGCTGTGGAAAGGGAGACCTGAGGGTCCTGGTCAATGGCAAGCTGAATATGAGTCAGCAGTGCCCTGGCAGCCAGGACGGCCAACCGTGTCCTGGGGGCATCAGGCAAAGCATCCCTATCTGGTTGAAGGAGAGGATTGTCCCGTTCTGCTCTGCACTGGGGCAGAGCACCTTAGATATTGTGTGCAGTTTTGGGCACCAGAATCTAAGAAAGATATTAAGTTCTTAGAGAGTGTCCAAAGGAGGGTAACAAAGATGGTGAAGGGCCTTGAGGGGAAGCTTGTGAGGAGCAGCTGAGGTCTCTTGGTCTTTCAGCCTGGAGGAGACTGAGAGCAGTCTACATGGCAGTCTACAACTTCCTCATAAGGGGAAGAGGAGGGGTAGGCACTGATGTCTTCTCTCTGGTGATCAGTGACAGGACCTGAGGGAATGGCCTGAATCTCTGTCATGGGAGGTTTACATTGGATATTAGAAAAAGGTTCTTCACCCAGGGGTTGGCTCTGGGTGGTGGAACAGGGAAGTGGCCACAGCACTAAGCCTGACAGAGTTCAAGAAGCATTTGGATGATCCTCTCAGGCACACGGTGTGACTTTTGGAGATAGTCCTGTGCAGGGCTAAGAGCTGGACTCGATGATCCTTGTGAATCCCTTCCAACTCAGCATCTTCTGTGATTCTGCCATATTCCATTCCCAACTCTTCAACCTTCCGCCCATGTGTTTTTACATGCTCACGCCATGCCTGACTGCGAATGCTGTGATTTACAGATTCTAGGGTAAATGCAAAACAAGCAGAGACTAGCTATATGAAGAGTTATTGCTCAATGAAGCAGTTGTTTAAAGTGTTTTGAATTAGATATTCAACTCCCTTCTGCCCTGAGGTTCAACAGCAGAAACCTTAAACACACATGATCCTCAGTTTCTACAAACTTTCATGACAACCCAGCTTTTACAGGTTTTTCCAGAATGGTGATTTTTTAGGCAAAACATAAAGCCTATGTCCTAATCCCATCCTAGTCACAAGGGACAAGAATCTTACTCCTCCTCTGTGCTTCATCTTGTCAGGTCACTGACACCTATGTGAGCGTTTCAGCACCAAAAGTATCTGAGTATAAATACATCAGTTCTGGTATTCACACAACAGAGATGTAGCCTCAAGAGGCACAGGCACTGCAGAAAATCCAGTCTCACACTTCAATCTGATGTTTTCCAAGAGATACTTTAGTCAGAAAACAGTTGAGGTTTTCTGAGACTAGTTTTGGAATGGCATGTTGGCAAAACAGTAATTAGAAGAGAAATATAACTCAGCTCTTAACCCAGAAAAGCAATCATGGAAGACCTCCTGTCCAGGAGCTGCAGTCACGTGTGGGAAATGGTGGAAATGTTTGTGGGATTTTAGAAGACAGGCTTTGGCTTCCCAGGCAACAGGGCTTTAGGCTAAGTAGATATGCATATAATTTCTTTTTTTCTCACGGCACGCACAGACTTTTCAGTGTAAACAGTCATGTCAACCACTCAACACAGGCTCTAGATCTGAAGATATCTTGAACCACTGACAGGGTGACTGTGGCTCAGACACTAAGATTCCATTGCTTAAGATCTGGACTAAAAGTGAGAGCATTCTGGGGTGGAACTGTGAAGGATTCAAAGGTACTGACTCGTAATTGTTCAGATGGATTCAGTCAGGGGATGGTCCCAGGAGGGAAACCAGCTCTACAATCCTGTCCAGCAAGTACAAAGCAGTGATTAAGCAGGCCTAGGACAGAGGGGCTTGACAGAGCAAGTCGACCCATGAGATGCAACAATCAAGAAGAACTGGTACTGCTCCATTCCTGTTATACATCAGTGCAACAAGATTTCTGCCTCAGACTTTATGCTCACATGTGGGTCGTCCTGGCAGTAGAACTTGCCCAGTTTCATTCTGCAAGGCACTGATAACATTTGCAAACAAGGGCCAAGATACATGCAAAACCCACGCAAGCACACAGACGGTAATTTCTCTACCTGCAAGAAGAAACAGGTACTGGGAATCCCTCCTCCTGCTCCTGCTCCTGCTAGAGTGGCAAGCATTTTCCAAACTTGTGCTTCTCTACAGGAAACAGGAATGTCTGCAACCTAATTTGTACAGTCAACCAAATATACCATGTGCCATTTAAATGAAGAAGGGCTGAAGCCAGCAACAGTAAAAGAGGAAGTATGTGGGGAGTTGCTCTGTGGTTGAAATCTACCCTGGGATAACGACTGTATCTCACTGATGCTTTCTTTTCAATCTTACCCCTCCTGTGGTGGTGGTGTTCTTATCTTTACACTTCTCAAAACAAGTGGCCAATAAACTGAGAGACGATATTTGTAAGGCAGAAATATCTTTTTTTATATATGCTTTTTTTAGAATTAAAGCTAAAAATCAAGTTATAATATGAAGGCATATGAGGATTTTTTCAGGTCAGTCACAGAGTAATCAACTTTGAGATAAGGGTAAACTGTGAATGATTTTAAATTTCACTTAATTATTTAACCATGTAATAATTCATTCATTCTCATACTTTGTAGAGCAAGTGTCTTTTTAATATTGCAGCCAAATCAGAGGCAAAACTATGCAAGTTGCTGCTTAAGATTCACTAACTGAACAAAATAAATGAGTAGCACAGGCTGTTTGTCTAGGCCACCCTAAAATGCAGAAGTAAAAGCTCCTTGGGACAGTGTTTCCTGCAGCACTTCTCAGGCAGCAGTTAGTTGTGATTCAGTCTTTCCATCAGAGACATGATACAGAGAGGATTCTCACTATATGCAATATGGCAGGCAATTTATTTCAGATTATATTTAAGCAATCAACCAAAACAAGCCACCTTTCACTATGGGTTTTTTTTCTGCAGAATCTGCATGATGAGAGAAAAAGAAGCCTTGTAAATCCTTTCAACAAGCAAGTTAATTAACAAGATATGGCTACGGTCAGCATGAATTTACCTGCCTTTCTTCCTCACTCCCTCCACTTATGGCACTGGCCTGTAAAAGGTCTTTTTTTACAGCAGAGCTCCAGGCAAAAGCTGAGCTAAGCTCTGTTAAGAAGAGAGTGATGGCTCAGAAGCTCTGGGACCTGAGTCAGCAAGCTGAAGTAAAGAACAGTCAGTGTGCTCCCAGCCAGGGCACATGCTTCCCTTCTGCCAAAAAACAACAACAGAAAAGTCAGACCCAACGCTGAGCTTCGTTGCTTTTGAACCCTAAACTCCTAAATACTGTAATGCCAGGCTCCAATTTTCAAGTTATGTTGGAATTAAACATTAGTCACTTTCATGGGAATGTCCTCAGCTGTCCTCTCCCCCAGTCCCCTCACCCCCATCTTACGCAGACTTGCATGAAGCTGCCTGTCTTGTCATTTCTGCAAGCAGAGAACAAATGTACAACCTTCAGTAATGTAGGGGTCTGACGGGTTTTCTTCTGCATACTTGAAAATAGTCTTCTCATCTCCTGAGCTGAGCTACTACAAAGCTTCTACTTCACTTTGCCAAGCCACCTACCTACTGGACAGGATATGGGTTTACTGGACAGCTTTCAGTACAGAAAATGCCTCAGAAAATGGACATAAATGAAAATCTTTCAAAGGCACCAGATCCTTCTAGCAACTCTAAATAACCCAGCAATGTTCTGAATTTCTTCACATATTGCTTTGTCACATTTGCTAGCAATGGCAGAAATGCTCTCCCATCTACTGCTGGATTTTAGTTTCCCTTCCACATGGAGTTAATCCTAACTGTATCTGATGAATCCAGAGTCGGTGTCCTACACAAATCACTCACTGGATTGTTGATACCAAGAAACAGGGAAAGGATTTCAAAATAGGACCCAGCAGAAACAAACATACAAGCATTCTGTGGAGCCAGACAAATGATCCACCTAGACTTATGTTGTTTTCAATACTGGCAACAAGAGATACTATTTAAGGAGAGTACATGTGCCTGATGATGTGCCCATGCTTCTGTGTTCTCCCAGCATCAACAATGATTGGATTGGGAATATTTAAAGATATGTCCTTATTATGTCATTTTATTATGCACATAAATTGCCTGTGGATTTGACTAGCCTCTTTATGACCCTGCTAAAGCCACCTGCCTCTGCTGCCTTTTGGGGCAGGAAGTCCCAGGCTGCCAACACTCACTGCATATTTTTTTCTTGTTTTACACTGATGTCTGACAAATTTTACTGCCACCAAATACTTGCACTGCAAGGCTTAGTGAAAATCAGTGCAGATTCAGCTTATCTATACCTTTTGTGATTTTATAAACCTTAATGTTCTCTCCTAGCTCGTAGGCAACTCCATTCCCCACATTATTTTACTTGCTCTTTTTGTACTCTTTCATATATATTCAGCATGTGGAAGACCATTGTCATGAACATCATCTTAATGAAAAGTTGCCTGCAAGAACTATCTTACAAAATGGGGTAAAGTACATTCAATACTCTTCTTAGTGTAACCAGGCTTGGCTCTAACAACCAGCTAATACATGGAAAGAAAAACCTCAGTTCTAGCAATTTTTGTTGAGCAAGTGAAGACAAAACAGAACTTACCTGTAGCACAAGCAGATTTCCCTAGTAAAGAAACTGGACACAGCTCACCCAAAAGACATCAGGTCAGCCTAATGGACTTTTAGTAACCATAGCTGGTTCTCCGAGATCCAGCAGACTCACTGTCAGCCAGGAGTAGCAGCTCTTGCTATTTCTGAGTATCAGGTTCACCATTCATTGGTAAAAGGAAGTCTTTGCACAGATTCTGTACATGATAGTTGGTCTGCTTTTATCACTTGTGATAAGGAGAACACTCCACCTATACAGAACTAGGCTAAAATCTTCTTGCTTTCTCCAGTCTGATGACTTGGTGGCCCTTGTCTAATCTGCAAGATCATATTTCCTCACGTGTTGTGAGCCTAAACGTGGACAGGTATGTTTGGATGATACCTATCAAACAGTGCTGCAGAGCCCCCCACATCCTGCAAGCATTTCAGACCACCCATCTCTTTTGGAAATAATTCCTGACAACATCACTGTCATCATGTTACATTACAGAATTAAAAAAAAAAAACTTCAAAAGGCTACATGGTTTTGCAACTCAAAAACCAATTCCTGTTTATATTAGAGGGGGGAAAAATCAACTCGAAAAAGAAACACAATCCAAAGTAGGAAAAAAACAAGCCTTTTTTTTATACCTGAAATTCCTAATGGGTGATGTAAAAGACACTCCCTTTTGTTTATGCAAGTGAATAATGAGTCATGAAAGTACATGAATTCAAGCCAGGATGATATTACTATGGGTTGTAATGCTTGCTGTGACAGGGATCCCAAAGGATGCAACTGGGTTATTCACATTTTTTTTTTTGTGGAAAAGCAGGAGAGATGAGACTTCATCCAGAGACTGAAATCCAGCACCAATAACAAAATGAAAAGGCTTCCAAAAAGTTAGGAAAGGAACAAATGCATGTTGGGGATGATGCATAAGTGCCAGCTGCCTCCCAGTGCTGACAACCCTGGAATTGTTCTGCCTGGGACAAAAAGCATTTCCACCTTCTCCTCTACTGTATGTACATAAACTGCCCATCACATCTGTTCAATCAGTGGGGCAGGACAAAACACAGCATCCTTTTCGCTCTACCTTTAAACATTAGAAGCTGAACAACAGGTGTAAAAACACACAGCTGGTCCCAGTACTTTAAAATTAATTCACTTATTTAAAGTGAATTTAAAGGTAGATAAACTTGAAGGCTGAGATGACCAAACCAACCAAGGATGTTTATAAACAGTTTATGAAATGCACTGTGATCTCATTTAGACTTGCATCTAAGACAAGCCTCAAGGATTTTAAGGCACAAACTCTGGTAAACAGACAAATTTAACTCTTCTATAAAGTGTCCAAGTATTTAGTCTTTGGTGACATTTCATACATAGTAGTATAAGAATGAAACATATTTAGAGGCAGACAGGCAAATCTCAGTCTATCTCTTCCTCTGATTTTAGGTCTGAGATGCTATACATAGCATTCTATACGTACAGAGCAACCATAAATCTGATATGGCAAAAGGGCAATGATATGGGACAGTTGGCAAGTTCAAAGACAAAGACTTTTGTCTAGCAGTATTTACCCATGTAACTATTCAGTGGTGACCCTATCTGAAGGTGTATTTTTGCCTGAGACAGCTTCACCAGATCAGCTTTGTCTTCATCTACCCCTAAATGTTGCTTCCTACCCCACAATAATATCCAAATCCTGGTATCTCTTTTGCTTTTTGTACAATTAATAAAGGTATTATGGACTTGGGTATCAACTTTCCATGAACAGAGAAATTATAGGCTTTTTCCACAGTAAAAGTGGAAAATTCTAGGGGCAAGGAGACAACACTGCAAGGGTGGTGCTCTCACTTTTCATCTATTGAAGTTTACAACAGAGGACTGTGAAGGCCTACTCTCCATTAAACTCTATAGCCCCCACTGCCAACATCCATCCTCAAGTGCTAGACTGTACCTACAGCCTCAATATTAACACAGACACACTTCCCTTTAACTTGATTTGGCCCTTCAGATATGCACTTACCACAGCCTTCCCGCTGGACTGAGACCACAACCCCACAGCTTCAGCTTGGCCATGAAACACACTCCAGACATCCTTCAGACTGCTTTACCTTCCCACCCCATCACACTGCATCCCTCAGGAGCTAGCACATGTGCACAATTTTTCTTGCCTCCTCTCTCAGCCACAAACCCTCTCGTGTGAGGCTTTTCACAGGTGAGCAGGTTTCTCTGGTCCTACCTCCAAAGCTTCCATATCTCCACACCACAGCCTATAGACTGCAAGTCTGCACACTCTGGCAAGAGGGAGACAGGGCATCACAGTAGCAAAAAAGTGCCAGTCACCCCACCACACCCATGGCCTGTTATAACTGACAATGCACAGGGTCACCAAACCCTGCCAGCACTTTGATTTGGAGCTGGCATGAATCAACTGGAGACCATAAGACAGCAGCTGCAGCAGAGCATGGTGGCGCCAGGATAGCTGTGTATCTCCAAACTCTTCCTGCTCATCAGCTCATGAAGAAAGACTTGACAGCTTGTAAGGCAGGTGACACAGAGCCTCTCCATTGCATGGGACCAAAAACTGCATGTGGCCACCTGCAGGGAACTTACCCACCCAAAGGAGGGGATCACAAGTTGAGGCAACACACTTGTCCCTCACAGACGGTGTTCCTTTCTGCCGCCTAGTCAAACCAACATTAAAACAACCTGTTCTAATGCTCAGTGACTTTGTCACTTAATCCGAGTAATTTAAGTCAGCACAGAGTTCACATAACCTGTCTTTCACCTTCTAGGTGGTGAGCTAACACTTGTATTAATTATTCACAGCATCTTCTCATGTCACACTCCCCATATTTTTAAAACAGATGTATAGTGGCAAGATCTGAGAGTGCCAGTGTGTGCCCATCAACTTCCTGCACAAGAAATTTTCAGCTTAGGGAGACAGTACTTGTGAATTATGTACCTTACCTGAAAATTATATTCTAAGGCCCTGCATCTGGTTGCTGGCATGAGGCACACCACTGCTCTGCCACAGAGTGCCAGGAAGGAGATGATGATAAGCAAGTGGGGATCCCAGATGTTGGGATATGTGTGGTATGACTGCCATGTGCAGTGTCAAGTCTGGCAGCGCTGACACTAATTTCTGCACAGTCACATCCCAATAAACTCAGCTTTCGTTCACATTGTCAGTCAGCCAAAACTACATCTCAGCACTGACACGAGTTGATACACTCTACAAAGAAGGAGCCATCTATATCTTACAGAGCATTGTGAGTTAGAATCAAATTTGTAATTCCCTAAATGATGTATGGATACGAAACTCACCTTCTTATAATCTGTGGATCAAGTTTAGCACAAACTGCAAAAACAATTCCTTTCTACAGCAAGCCATAAATAAATTACCTTTAAAGTGTATTCAATTGATCTACTATTAAATGGCATAACATTAATAAAGAAATAGCAAAATAAGATGTATCTTTATCCGTCACCGTGTGAGCAAACAGACAAATAGATGGCTATGTGTCTTGCACAACAAACCAAATTCCAGGAAAAAAGCAATGCAAGAACTTGTTGCTCTGAAGAGCAACACAGCAGGACTGTAAATAAAACAATGCACCTTCAGTATGATTGCTCTCTTCACAGAAAGCAACTCCTAAGCAGGAAACTATGTATATATAAAAATAATTCAGATGTTCTTACTAACAAAAGAATGGCTTTCATATTCACTCACATTATCTGGAGAGAAGAATAAGCTGCTGCACAATTACCAATACCCTCCCCAAACTATACTACAAAGGTCCTAGCAGAGAGACACTTTTTTTGTTCAGATGATTTCTATCAACATCCCATTTCCCTGGGAAGCTAAGCTACATTTTGAGCTCTCCCCAGCCCCAGTGCCCACAGATATGTGATAAACACCTGGCCATAGTAAACAAATCAATATAGAGCTAAAAGCACATCCATTTGTCTTCCTGGAAGAACTGCAAAACAGAAAATACACAATTTATTTACACCTGTCCCCCTTTTCCCTCATTCCATGCATAACCCAGAAGAGAGCAGCTGAATTTGAACAAGGTCTGTCCCGGCTGGATAAAAAAGAAAAGTTTTTGAGATTTAGGTTCTGTTTTTCTGGGTCAGAGCAAAACTTAAGGGTCCCTTCTGCAGCCACTGTAATTTCCTTAACTAGTCTAAAAATAGCCCTTTTTTAGAAATACAGATACTCTTTTAGTGATTTTAAATCTTGACAAAAGTTTTTATAGGACAGCAGTGTTACAACAAATAATTCCCTAGCTTTGTTCTCAGATGTGCTGAAGTCCCTTCTCTCCACCTTGCTTATTTGGAGGAACTACTTTATTTTCACTATTCTGTCACCAAGGATATATGCACCTCATATGGGCTAATCAACCCTAATTTTCACCTGCTCCCATTCCTGTGAGCAACAGGCCCAGTGCCAAAAAGCAAGCAATTCTTCTTGCTTCTGCACTGTTTTACTGCAAGGGAAGACAATAGATAACCAAAAATGTAACAAAGCAGCGCATGACAAGATTAAAGAATGACCCTCCTCCTGCTTTTAACTTCTTAAGTTTCTAAACCTATTTAATCACCATATGATAAACTTACTTTTTGTTCCTCTCTGCTATACTGCAATGACTCTTTTTTACCTCTTCTCAATACAATAACCAAAGCAACTACAGGAGTTACAACTGAACTTCCGTGGGCACATTAATTGCTAATTAATAATCCAGGTTTTGCCCGTTCTTTCTGAAAATGTGCAACCAGTATCAAAATGTTGCCAAGACAATTAACAAAATGAAGGCAGCGTGCTGATGTTAGCCTGCAGTGAAGTTTCTAAAGTTGAAAAGGTATAAGCAGGCAAAATTTTCCTTAAATAAGCATTTCATTTTCCATTTCCTATTTCTAAATGCCATTACATGTCTTGTGTCCACATATTTACACACATGGAATATCCCTTTCCCACTGAGCAATACTGTAAATAAAACATTTAAGATACCAGATTGCAAAGTATTTAGAAATATTCTCCATTTCCCTAGTTAGAGAAGCAGTTCCTCTTTCAAGGAGGAAGGCTGCCATCAAGGTGGAAGCTTTCTGCAATCATTTAAGCTGGGGAAACACCTTGTTGAGAAGAACGTGATCTGATGTTCAGAGATTACACAAGTAAAGGTACAAGAACTGCTACAGTTTACCTCTATCAGAACAGAATTAGCAGTACAAAATATCTGCTTGTAAACAGGTCAGCAATATTTCCAACATAGTAAAAGGGGCATCTGCTTCACCAGAGAAGTGTTAAGGAGAAGAGAGAAGAAATATCAGGCAAACAAGGCTAAGACAAAGTTTGCAGAAGACAAACCTTAAAAACTGAAATGCTGAACACTGTGTGAATTATTGTAATTATTATTATTATTAAACTCTGATTTAAGAAGCAGATTATATTTATGTATGCCTACATTACAATTTGAGTGCTTATTTTTGCAATATAATAATTATTTTACAGCACATTTATAATTGGGGAAAAATACAAAACCAGATGAAAGTTATTTTCAGTTATCTGAGAACTGATATGATTCTTACCTGCTGCCATCACACTGAACAATGATTGCTATGAAAATAAGACCTTTCCAACAAAGAAAGGCTAGCTAGGTCACATGTTGAAATGAAGTTCTTGAAGAGGAAAAAAGCAGCATTAATTTCCTTGTAAATACAGCTAAAATTCATCATATGATAGCTCAGGCACATGATCCTTTAAGGACACACAGACGAGCACTATTTTCATCATCAACTGTCAAGTAAGGCACGCTCTTAAAGGGATAATTTTAAAAAAAGGTAATCAAAACTCCCATGGAAACTTCTTCAGTGTACATTGTCTCAACTCCCACCAAAATTAGGAAAGCAAATGTTAAATGTGGACAAGCATTACTGGGCATCATGCACCTCTCAAACTGATATGCCAAGTCACACCACATTCTTCACTGTGAACTGTGCTCATGGCTGAGAATGAATAAAGAAGCGTACGTTTGCAAACTTTATCCTTAACTGAAGTAGCTGCAGCATAAAGCCCCAAAATTTTGCATACATTTATTTGCTTAACTAGAATCAGCTCTCAGCTAGTTTTAAGAGAATCATAGTGATTGTCTTTTGGTGCATAAATCACACATCAACAATTGCTTTAGAACAGTAACTAGGTAGGTATGATTACTGCCAAAATTTGTAGTGGCTGGATTTTTTTGGTTGGTTGGTTGGTTGGTTTTTGGGTTTGTTTGTTTATTTGTGGGTTTTTGTTTTGGTTTTTTTTTTTTTTTTTTTTAAGAAATAGGTGGGAGTTTAAGAGTAACACAACAAAGTCACCTTGTATTATAACTCAGATACCAGAATACCTTCTTGAAAAAGTGTGATAGAAACAGAAAATGTTAACTTAGCAGCTACAAAAAACAGACTGCAGATCTTCAAGAGGTATTTGGCCCTTCATTTTCCTTATGGAGCTCATCCAGGACTTGCAGAAGCAGCAAAGAACTTTCAAGCTTATTCAGAGAACTGCTGATAATCAAATTACAGCAGGGATTCCCTAAGCTGCAAGGGATATGAATATCCCTCTCCGTGATCTAGTCTGCTCCCAGGTAGAGGTAAAGGAGTAGCATAAAAAGCAGTCAAAACAAATTTCTTAGCAGTGTTAACAGCAAGATTTCTTGTTCCATAACTAATGGGATTTTTGTCTCAAGTAGGAGTTGGCCTTTCACACAAGCACTATAGAGATGCATCAGTGTTTTCAAAGTGCCTCCCACCATTATCTCCCATCAGCTCAGTGACACCCACAAATGCAATGCTCTTCATGGTGCTTACTTCTCCCTGCTGAGAGCTTGAGACAGCTGGCCTTGCTGCAGGACAGACACATAAACCCTGACTCCCTATATAAGGTGACCTACAGTTGCTCTGGTGGTGCTCCCTTATGGCCAGTGTATTTTGGAGTTGAGCAGTTTTTAGCTCATACCAAAATAAACACTGCTGTGCATGTGCACGTGGCTCTGTCACCGCCCCTCCTGAAAGATTTTATGTGCGGCTGCTACACTCAAAAGAAGCTGCAGAAACAATCCTTCCCAGAAGTGCCAATTAGCAAATATGTGGGAAGGCAAAACCCGAAGACATGTAACATTTGGCGTCAGCAGCTCTTTATTTGCAAAGCAAAAAGCATTACAGGTTAGAAAAAAAAAAAAGGCAGCTTTAAGAAATTCCACTTTGTTTTATTGACTTGCAGCAGTGAACGGTGTCAGAGGAATGCGACCATGGGGAGAACATTTTGTTCATTCTCAGTGGCACACAGGTTGTTGAGGCAAGGTGGGACAGAACAACAGAAATTACTCACTATACTCTCTAGACTTGTGAAGACACTACCCAGCCCCTCCCAGAAGATGTGAGATTAATATGTATTTACGTTGCTGCAATAACAAAATAGCATTCAAAGCAGTAATGACAATAACATTTTAAAAATAAAAAACCCCTAGAAAACACTGCTACCCTATGCATATGAATATTATCTGTAAATACAAATTTCATTGTATTAAAAAGTGTTGATAAATACTGCACGTTAGAGTTGACTCATGATGGAAAGAGACAACTGCTGTCTAAAGACTTATTTAGTTTCTTCCTGGGAACAACTTTCAAGACCTTAGTTCCAGAAAAATAAATATTGCAGGCTGACTTTTGTATTTACCTAGAAATTAGGCATTAATCTGTTTGCTTGTGTCTGAAACGAGGACAAAATAAAATCATAAACACAACAAGCAGCACAAAGATACTTGAACAGTCCTTCAGAAACAGTTAAGTTTCTTCCATTCATCATGCAGAGCAAAATACTGTAGGAAAATGTGTTCAGTGATCCACTGTACTCATCTGTATCATCACTTGCGATGAGGATGACAGATTCTTGAGCTCTTTGCAGCACTGGTCTTGCCAATACAAACTGCTGCACAATCAGTACTGATTAGAGCTCATCTTAACGAAATCCTGTCAGGCTACTGAACGCCATCTTCCCTCTACAAATGGGACACTCTCTACACAATGCACTTGCAGTTCTGCGTGATATCACCAAGTGGCAGCTGCCCAGCTTTGTCTGTGTATAAAGGAACTTGAAAAAACCTGACCCTAAAGAAAAACTGCACCTCAGAGTGCGATTTCAAAGTACCAAAGCAGAGTATTTCAGAACAAACGACTGTTTACACAAGAACAAAAGTTATGTCCAATGCACCCACTGGTGATTGCACTTTCTACAATAATCAGCTTTTTGCTTTTTAAACAAAGTTTCACAGTTCAAGAAAGTGACCTCACTAAAACGTTTACCACGTCACCCTCTTCTGTGTCCAAACAGTGATTAATGGCAGTAAAAATTCACTTTTAACATTCAAACCACAACACTTAAAACTATGAAGCAATTACTTTTGTTTGTTTGGTTGGTTTGTTTTGTTTTTTTGTTTTGTTTTGGTGACAAGGCAGGTGGTTTCTGCTCCCCATGGGGTGGAACCTACACAGTTCATTCCCAAATTTGCCAAAATCATCAGTAGGCATCAGTGCACCAGTGCATACCTCTACAGAGCAACCACTAAAGGCAGTATGGGGGGGAACAGACATCAAGCTTCTCATTATCCCTCAGGGCCACCTGTGTTTTGCACCAACTTGTACTTATAGCATAGGCAGAAATTTGCATTAGTGAAAAGTAGGAGGAATAAAAGGTAAGCAAATCTCCTAGCGAATGTGTTTTAATTATTTCCTGCCAACTCTCTCACACCAAGCTCTAATCCTAGATGAGATTATTTATTAATTTTATTTATTGTCTATACTTTATGTCCTAGTCAGTCCTATTCTTGACCTTGCCAGATCTGCTGATTAAATGACAATTATTTATGTATATTACAAAATCAAAGTGCATCACAGTAACTTGTGGCAGCCTTGTGCTAGTTTTAGCAAACTTTCACCAGAGAATTCCTAGGTCTCTATATGTGCTTAAACAGGAAAATACCTCTACATTTGGCAGGGCCTGTAGCTCCTGCCCCCATACCACAGGTGCTGCAGTAGACTACCTAATATTCCCAACCAACACAATTCAAAGCAAAACAGGATAGGGAGATGTGGTGCAATCCAAGAGACACACAACATTTTTGCCAGGAACATTTTCTATCTGAATGTGGAGACTCCTCAGCTAACAATGGCAAGATTTAATGAAATTATGAGGACTTTGTTTGATTTTCAAAAGGTAGGAATTCACTAAAGCAGTTGGGCTAGTAAAATACTATGTGTGCACACTACACTTTAACACTCCTAAAAACCGCTGAATTTTGGCCCAAATACCAAGATCTGTAAGTCTCCCTAGCTTTAGGGACATAAGTTTCACAGGACATGGTGGCTGCATCACTAATAGTTTGCAGTATGTTGTCTTCACTCCTGCAAGATGGTTAAGATCCCACAGCAGGTGCATTCAGAGGGTGAGAACAGGAGCAAAAATATCCACAAGGAGACACTGCCAATTTAGCAATTCATTTTCCAGACCAGCCTGCAGCACTGGGCAGCACTGCTGAAGACAGTGTGCATATGCATATGCCAAAGACCAAAGCCTTGCTGCCCCATCCTGCCCTCCAGCCCAGCCATTTCTTTTAGCTTAAACCAGGGGCTACTGGGAGCTGATAAACTAAAAGCTAACAGCAAGTGCCAAGGTATTATAATAATAATGGCCAGTCTTCACGAGTGAAGATCCGGGGAAGGTCTTTACACCTTCCAGCCTGCGCATTGGATTTTTTAGGTGAGACACAGTGTGCGCGGAACTGAGCCCACCCTTTAATCCTAAGGTTCATCTGCCGGGGCCAAGCAAGCTTGGATACCATTCCCACCTATTTCACAGAATGTTATAGGGAATTTTAACAATAGGCAAGTACAGGATGCACAAACACCCAACTTTCCCAGGCATTAATGGTAAAAATCTGAAAGCAGTGACCCATGCCAACTGATAAGCAGCTGTTTCAGTAAATTCACAGTGGAATTGAGCCCAGGTTCAAAACACTTGCCGTGCACACAACACATTCTGCTGAGATCAGAGCTCCTTTGTGAACACCGTGGCTGACCTCACAGGGTTCTGTTTCTTGGTGTGTTGCCTACTCTGAAAATGGTTTAATTGCCCAATAATTCACTGAATGATTGAACTTCATTAAGTGAAGCAAAATTTTCAGACAAAATGTCTATCAGATGTAGAAGTCTATGAAGTTGTAAACTCTAACTTTACTACTTGCTTCCTAAACTTGGTCAACAGTTCTGGACAAAGCATTCAAAATGATGACCAGTCCTTTCAGCTGGAGATGCCTCTAATATTTTGCAAGGTGTGACTGTTTTCCACTAAGTAGTCCAAGACTCAAACATACAAAAATAAAAGGCTACATGTACATACATATCTATTCTCTGCTCTAACTGGAAAATGTAAGTTTTTCAGCACAATTTTAACTACTGAGGGCAGAACTATCTAAGGCAGTACCTGGCAGTAATATCAATCTTTTCTTTTTTTTTTTTTTACTGATCGGTGGTGCATAATCAACAGATAAAAGGACCACAAATCTCATTTCCCAGCATTGTGTCTACTTCATCAGGAAATAGTATGTTCCTTTCAGTTCAAACTAATTCCAACAGTATCAAATCAAGACAATTTTCTGAAAAAAACGTGCAGAGAGTACTCGGTAGAGTTTTCTTTGGAATAACCCAATCTTTTCCTACAGAGGCTCCAGTTCTGCAGATGTTCTATCAGTGAGACACAGCTGTGCAAATCAAGCTTCCTTTTGCCCCAGGTCAAAGAACTGGCATTTAACACTTGTTCCTATCAACAAGTTCTTTCTCTCTAGCTCACAGAAATAAACCTGACTTTGAACACACTCAGCCCAGTGGTTACAGCATAACATAAACCAGTTATTACCCAATTTTCTGTAACTTTTATATTATAGCATGTATGTATTTCCATTTATCGTTGGTAGACCACAATCTTTTCATTGGCACTGCTAACTCTCTTTTAATGTCATCTGTAACTCTAAATTGGAAGGAGGGGTTGAGTTTTCTGTTTGTTTGTTTAGTACCGCAGTGTGAAATAAAGAGCAATGACTCTTCATAAGCACCCCTAGGGAAATGGTTGTCCAGAAATATTCCCCTATACTGGATACAGTGCAAATTATGTATTGGTAGAGGAGATCATGAAAGAGAAACAGAGTAGAGAGGGGGTGTGTGGATTTTTAAATAGAAGATAGGTTTCATGTGCGTTTAATAATCTGTATTTCTGAAGTGACACATCACCCATCATGTATTATATCAAAAGAGCTTTTTTTAGAGTTTCCAAATCAAGTAAAGTTTTCTTGGGTCTGAGTTCTTTTTTTCTTCTTCACAATGTTTTAAATTAATTCATTCTCTATATTCAAGGTTAAAATATTCAGGAAACCCATGAATTAATGCATAGGTAGGGGGGGGACACTGGGAAACTCCCAGGGGTCTGCCTGCTGTAACAGATTTTACTTAAAAAAGGAGAGAAGAAAAAGTAAAATATACTAGTGATGTTATCCTTTTCCAATACAATATAGACAGAGAAAACAGAAGGTTAGTATAAAGTGAAAACTGAAGTATCTTTTCTCCTCTTTTTTTTTTTTTTTTTTTAAATTGGACATGTTGCAGAGTTTATGGACAAAACCAACTCCGTTTTCTTTACCCAGAATATCTTTCCTACCTTTTTCTATGAAGCTGGTCACTGCTTATTCACTTCAGAAGGACAGCTGGACACTTATATAAATGTACACTAATCTAACCGCATAATATATTGTGGCTCTAACCTCGTTATCTATCTCAGAGCAAGATAATATTGTTTCATTTTGTATTTAAGCAAAATCCTAGACATTTAAAATAAACAATGCAGTATCTTCTCATGATGACAGCTGAATAAATTGCACCCTTGACCTTGACCACAAGATCCATTAGTTTAACAGTTAAGCAAAACGTGAGATTTTCTGTGTCTCCAGCCCAATTTTATTAGTAGCATGAAGGATGGCAACTTTCAGCATGGCTGTGAATTGTGGCAGAGACACATTTAAGAGGGGAATTAAGCAGCAGATGAGAAACCTAGCAGGCACCAGCAGAACCACAGACTAGGACCAACTCTCTGCCCAGCAGCCTGCAGAAAAGGTTAGCTGAGGCTGCAATCACCAGCTGTGCTTAGATGTGACATGCTTCTTCAGCAAGTGCCTAATCTTTGTCTGTGTTCTCAGTTAACTTGTAGTTACAGGAGGGCTTTTTTTAAATGCAAAGATTTCCTAGATTAGCAAGGTAGGAGTTTCACATTCAACCTCTAATCATTTTACACAGACCTCTAGCTTTGCTACTCAGTCAAAGCAGAGCAACGACATGAGAAGTTCCTTTATAACATCTGAGGTCTTTCTTTCCTGTCATGTCTTCCCACAGATACACTTTAAGTCACTGCCTAGGAAGACAGAGCTGTGACAGAGCACCAGCATTTTACATTTTTCATTCAAAGCACTGAAATATAGACCATTTCTCAGCAGTACCCCTTACAGTCATTTAGAGAATGCAAATAAATGTCACCCAGTTTGCTCTCTTCACTTGAAAGAAATGCAATCTGCATCTACGTATCTATATCACAGCAATTTCTGCCTGATTAAGCAACTTTATATTAAGAAGCTTAATAAGAGCAATGGGCAATAGAGAATTACTACTCGTTCCAAGAGCCTACAGTTGTGGACAAACTTAGAATTGTATTCAAACTAATAAATAATCCAGTGTGTTAACTAGCAGACATCTGAATAAGACAGGGAAAGAATGTGGACCCTGCAAATACAAAAATTAAGCTTCTTAAAATCACCATTCTGGCCATTTTATTTCCATTTAACTGGCCTTACAGATCAAAACATTTTTTCATGAAATACATTGGCCAGGTCAAGAACATCTATTAAATACTTTTATTTTTCCCAAAGCTGCTTGCTTTTTTCTCAGTATTTTTACAAAAACAAGGAGCATCTTTATTTGAAAGCTTTTGTTATATAGACACAGACAACAAGTGTTATAATTAGCTTTTGCTTAATAGATGTTTGATAGTCTGTAAACCGAGATTTATTCCTACTGTTGACTGTCTTTTTTTTTAATTATTTTATCTTTCATACTTCTACCTCATGCAGATAGCACAAGTCATGGAAAGATGCTGTTATTTCAGCTTAAGAGCATCTGGGTACTAGATACAGTGGATACTTATTTACTGGATACCTGTTTGCAATTAAAAGCTTCATAATTCTCTGCCCTAATAACATAATTATCTTAACCTTAAAACCTTTTGATAATCAGTCTCAAATCACTAATCTTAATTTCTTATTTGCATTATGTATGAGAGCTTAAGGACATACCACAAAACACTTGGTGAAAATACACTTTTACACATCTAAGGCAAATGCAAGTTTTCTGCAGAGGTGCCTGCATGGTACTTTTTCTAATAATGCACAAGAGATAGGTTGAGCACAAACAGTTTCTTACACCTTATAGCAACTTTTTTTTCCTCAACTCAAAATAAATGGAAGTGCATTTATCTAGAATTCCTTTCCAGGTTGATCTCTTCTATCTTCTGTTAGACAGGTCTTGCTCAAGAGCAAATGTGGGACACAAGCCCTACCATCTCACAGCCAGACATGCCTAGGTATGAGTGGCTCAGAATGAGGACCTTTACTTTTTCCAGCATCCAAAAGCTTTATGGCCAACTTGTCAGATGAGAACTTCAGAAACCATGTCAGGTCTACCCTTCAATTTATTTCAAATGTAAAGTAGCACTACTGAATTTCAATACAAGAATGCCAATGTTCACCAGGATTTTACTCTCACACTGTCACTCAGATATGGGGCAAACATCCTGTTATTTAACTAAGTTTATCTATTGGGCTTAATATTTTTATGTATAGAAGGATCCCATATTTTTCTTAATTATAGCTTAATGTTGATAGTTCCTTCAAGATCTCTGCACTTGAGACACCTGTTTTTCTACTGCTAATCCTTGGCCAGTAATGTCTAGCTATAGCCAGTAATTTTAGCTTACTTTTCAATATTTAGCAATTGTCTCCATTCCTTAGAATCCTCCTCAGGGTTATATCTGCGGGACAGCAGCAACACATCTTTAAGAAGTGAGCAGATGAACATTCAGGCCTACAAGACCTTAGCTCTTTTGAGACATTAGAGGAGGGAATGAAAAGGCAAAAAATGCAATTATTTGCAACCTGGAGAACTGGCATCTCCTGCCCAAGCTTTTCAGATCTGGAATACACATTCATCCTCAACACAAACCTGTGGTGGACAAGCAGTGAAAAGTGATTTTGTCATCACCAGAAAGTGATTTTTTTATACTGAATAATGTTTATCATCCTGCTTATGATTTTTTGAAATAAAACAACTTTCTCATTGAACTATCCATACTGCCATCTAGTGCAAAGAGCTGCTTAGGGTTTTTTGGTGGGGTTTTCTGTGTTTTGGGGAGTTTTTTTCCTTTTTTTTTGTGTTGGGGTTTTTTTTGGTGTTTTTCGTGTATGCATTTTGTTTTTTAAAAAGATAAAACAGCTAGTGTTGAAGGAGTAGCTTTTCAGTGTGCTTCTCCCATACACAACAGTAAAAGAGAAATAAAAATTGCGAAACTCTCTTCTCCTATATTTTCAATGGCCAATACAAATTATCTCCTACTGTTGTAACTGCAGACCACAACAGCCAAAGCTGTGAGATGAGAGTTGGGAAAAAAAACACTTGTTCACAGATAGAAATGAGAGTTTATTATTAAATCAAGTATTGGGAACAGAAGAGGTTTTTCTGTTCCCTTTTTAATAAGCACATAAATTATACAGAAACCAGGGTGTGTCTGGGAACCTAATGAAATGCATCCAGCAACTGTCAGCCCACGGGTAAAACACACGGCCTCACCCCGAGAGGATGGCAGATGTTATGACAAAATTATTATTTGCGCGTTACACTAATCGTTGTGCTACATCTGAAGCCAAATCTCTGCTGGCTGTCGTTGCTGTCAAAAGTAAACTACACAGGATGAGGGTTACATAGCAATGTGGAAAAACTCAACATGGATCTGCCGCTTCCTGCAGTGGTTTGTGAGCCACTGCTGCCAAGGGGACAGAGAGATGGGAATGAGCAGGTTAAAGGCAGTGAGTTGCACCTTGGGCCCGTTTCTGCCCAGCTACCTGCCATGGGCAAGACAGAGCTGTGGGACATGGCTCTGGTCACTCAGTGCTCCCCATCCTGCCAGAGCAGGTCATCATGGGACGCTGAGGGGTCCACACAGGCTATTTAGATCATAGTGCCAATAAGGTATCGAACCAAGCATCACTGCCTAGTATGCCAAAAAAGTATTGTTAGTATGGGCTGTTACCATTGTCATGTCTCTAACATTTAGCTCCCCATTTACATGGTTAAGTTTGGAGGCCTGCCTGCGTCCAGGGAAGGTGGAGATGGAGACCATTCCAAGAGCCAGGGTCAAAACTAACTGAACGCCCTAAGCTGTCCACTGCAGGAGCAGTGCTTTCTCCACCAACTCATAAAGTGCAAGTGATGAAATCCCTCTCTTTGATTATATGCCCAAGTTACATGATGTTTATAAACCATGATGCTTGCACTTCACTTGGGGTAAAGCGATGCCTCTGCAGGACCCAGAATGCATCTAGGTTCTAGCATTTTGAGTTTTTCTAGATGAAAAGCAGGAATGTTTGTGCACAAACTGTAATGCCCTCCTCTAGTATGGCATCTAAAATAAACCACTTGTAACAATGAAAAAACTCCTTAAATCAGCAGCCTGTTCACTTGACATTTTTATTACGCATTTATTATGTATTTATTACGGTCACCAAAAATTATACCAGGAGATCTGGTGTCCAAGTAAGCCTCCCTACCCATCGTTCTCAGATAGAACACTAACTTTGCTCAGCACCTCTGTGAGATCAGAGTGGTCTTCCTGCTGTGAAAGGATGGGTCTCCTCAGACCAAGTCTTCTGCCTGAGTTTACTTCCCACCTTGGGAACAGTGATCCAGTGATACTCACTCTCTCAATAGCATCCCAGAAGAGAACGGCAAGTTTTTTGGTTTTGTTATAAAGAAATAAGGTCCACCAGATTACAAAAAATATACAGGCATGGAGTCTAAAGCTTCTTAAAAGAAAACAAATACTTTGCTAACTTACTGGCACAGTCTGAAGGAGACTCTGGACTTTAATCAGATATTAGAGGTTTTCTCTGTTGTGCCCTAAAAACCATTGGAGAGGATCCAATGGAGTCCATGTGTTTGTACATCATGGAAAATGGTTGCTTTCTATGCCACTTAGCTTACCTGCACTGCTGAAGAGCCCAGAGAAGGGAGATGAACTATCAGTGGATGTGCCCAAGTCTGGCACCTTTCTTTCAAGTGGAATCACAAAGCTTTTTTGTTTGGTAATAGGAAAGTGTTTCCTTCAGGGGTGTGGATGGCACTGCAGAGAAAAGTAAACTAATCCATGGTACAGACAGCTGCCTGGTAAAACCTGTCACCTTTGTGACCAACAGACTATGACTTCTTGTGTGTGGACAAGGCACCAGTCACTTCTATTTATCCTGCTGCTGTTGATCAGCCATAAAGCTGACAGGAAGGGAAACAAGTCTTTTGCTCTGGGAGGGAGAAGGATTTGGCAACTCCTTGTACAGCTCACCAGCTTGCAAACTCAGGTCTCACCATCTGCAGGCAGAGCTGAGGAGTGGTGATGGGACTGATATGGCAATTGAGAGACCAAACCTGAGCTGCAAGAAAGGAGAGGGATTGCACTGGCAGAAAGTGTTTCCTCTTCTCTCAAACTAAAACAGTGACTACCAAATGCTATGAAATAAGAAGCAAGTCTTTGTTAAATACGTAAAACCCCTAATCTCTGCTATTGTATGCCAAAGAACAGGACCTCCTTGATTCCTGCCCCCTCCTCCTTGTTCTATGCTAGAAATACTCAAAATAGTTCAAAATGCCAGACAAAATCAATACATCTGGAAGCTCCACAATCATCTTTTTACAGTTAAACAAGTCTTTGACAGCAGCAATGAAAAACAGGTATTTTTCCCAGTATTCAGCTATCAACACATGATTAGGCAGGAAGGAGAAACTGTGTACAATACCAATATACCTTTCGACCCTCTGTTTCAACTATTTTAATTTTTTTTTAATTTTAGTAATTTTTTAATTATTATTTGAGATAGAAAGATGCTGCTTGCCACTTAATAGAGAAAATTTGTATAAAAAAACCCTATAGCTCCACAGGGGTTGAAGCTGGCCAGTACGGGGAGGGGAGGGGGGAGGTTATTTAAATACATTACTGGGAAAAGGTAGTGCAGAAATAACAGTAGAAATAACAGGATAAGGATGGTCACCTCACAAAAAGGGACACGAACTTCTGTGGGATCTACTGGTCCAGCTGGATCCCTCTAAGTCTACTGGGCCTGATGGGATTCATCCAAAAATACTTAAAACTGGCCAATGTCAGCATGAGGCCTCTCTCAGTGATTTTTGAAGTGCTAAGAATCTGGAGAGGTTCCAGTTGACTGGAAGCTGGCTAACAGTCCCAGCTTTCAAGAAGGGCAAGGATGATCCTGGAAACTACAGGCCTGTCAGTCTCGCTTCAGTGACTGGTAAAATTACAGAGATTATTCTGGGAGGTATTGAAAAACACCTGAAGGACAACACTGTCATTGGTTAGCCAGCAGGGCTTCGTGACAGAAAAGTCGTGCTCCTCAAACTTAACTTAACACCCACTTAGTTGACCGAGAGGAGGTCAGATAATGTCACCTTTTTGGATTTCAGTAAAGTTTTTGACACTGTCTCTCACAGGATCCTGGATAAACACGTCATGTGATGGGTGAGCAACTGGCTGATGGGTCAGGTGCAAAGGGTTACAGTAACTGAGGTAATATCAGGCTGGTGACTGCTCACTAGTAGGGTTCCACAGGGCTCCATCTTCGACCCTGTGCTCTTCCAACATCTTCATAGTCAAACTCAAAGGTACACTAAACAAATTTGCTGACAGTGCTAAATTGAGAGGAGTTGTTGAAGGCAGAGAGGCCCCACAGAGAGACCAATCAATTGTATGAAGTTTAATAAAGACAAGTGCCACATCCCACACCTGGGACGGGGCAAACCTGGATATTTGTACAGACTGGGATACAAAAGACTGGGAGAGCAGCACTGTGGAAAGGGACCCAGTGGGTGCTGGTGGATGGCAAGTTGAATCTGAGTCAGCAGTGCCCTGGTAGCCAGGAAGGCCAACCATGTCCTGGGGGCATCAGGCAAAACATCACCAGCCAGTTGAGGGAGGGGATTGTCCCGCTCTGCTCTGCACTGGGGCAGCCTCACCTTGAATATTGTGGGCAGTTTTGAGTGCTACAATAAAAGAATGATATTGAGCTACTAGAGAGTATCCAAAGGAGGGCAACAAAGATGGTGAAGGGCCTTGAGGGGAAGCTGTATGAGGAGCTGCTGAGGTCACTTGGTCTGCTCAGCCTGGAAAAGAGGAGATTGAAGGGAGACCTCATGGCAGTCTACAACTTTCTTGTCAAAAGAAGAGAAGGGGCAAGCACTGACCTCTTCTCTGTGGTGACCAGTTGACAGGATGGTGGTGACAAGGGAATGGCCGGAAACTGTAAGGGGAGGTTTAGGTTAGATAGCAGGAGAAAATTCTGTACCAATAGGGTGGTTAGTTACTGGAACAGGCTTTCCAGGGCAGTTCCAGTAGCAAGCCTGCCAGAGTTCAAGGAACATTTGGAAAACGCTCTCAGGCACATGATGTGATTCTTGGGGTGGTCCTGTTCAGGGCCAGGAGCTGGACTCAGTGATCTGTGTGAGTCCCTTCTAGCTCACAGTATTCTATGAACCTACATTAATAAAAAGACATTAAATATGTGGCTTAAAATCAGATTTATGATCAGATTTACAGGGTGCAAATGTTTCCCAAGTTTGCAAAAACCAGACAATGTCAGGCAGGATAAAAAGAGAAAATAAAAAAGAGGTGCATTCACGCAAGTGAAGCAGTCCATGAAACTCCTTGCCACAGGATGTTGACTGTGCTAAAAAGTCACCTGTGTTTAAAAACACCAGATGAAAAAAAAAATACAATATATTTGTCCATCAAAAGCTACTGAAACAAAGAAAGGCCTACTTGTGGCTTGAGAAAGTGCTGGACCACAAATTGTTAGAAATTAGTGGCATATTGAAGGAATGCACTATGTGCCTGCCCTGTTCTTATATTATATTCCCTGGACACTTTTCTCTGGTCACTGCCAGGGGAAAGACTGAATCCTGTTGACCTTGACCTGATTCAGTACAGATACACCTGTGTAAATAAAACAGAATAAAGTCAGAGAAGGAAAGCACCACTTCAGATCATTTCTTCCACTACTGGCAGCCTTAACAGAAGTGGTTTGAAGTGACTGTGTAATTTTGAAGTATTCAGCCTTATCTTTTTATGGACAAATGCATGCTGAACTCTGTAACTACAGAAAGAGCCTAAAGATAGTGTAGCAAACTTGCACTTCTCTGAAAGCTTTCCAGACAGCTGGCTTCCTGTGGGTTTTTTTTGTGTGTTTTCGTTTTTTCCATTGTGTGTGGTTTGTGGGTGTGGGGGTTTTTTTGTGTGTGCTTTTTTTGTGTGTGTGTTTTGGTTTTGTGTTTGTTTTTTGTTTGTTTGTTGGTTTTTTCCCCATTTTGTTTTGGGGGTTTTTTTGTGGTGTTTTTTTTTGGTGTTTTTTTTTTTTTTAATCAATGCTTAGCATTTCCAAGCAATTTGGAACAACATTTCAAAGGAGGCACAAGCTCTGTATCCCATCTCCACAGACACATGCCAAAACTTATCCATAATTGCTAACTAAATTTCAAAGGCATGGAAATACTTTAGTAGCTCTCCATCAGGTTGTGCGAGTGCCCACAGACAGAACTTGTTTGCAGGGGTGTTGTTCATCTACAAATAGGGCGTTTTGCTAAGGAATGCCTAGCCTAAGTTAGACTTTTGAAAGAAGCCTGGCAAATCTAGGGATTATCACCCAGTAGAAAATAAAGGTTCTTTTCACTCCCACAACATGCTGTGCTGCAAATTTGTTCTTCTCAGAGAGGAAAATCTGCTCACCTTTCTAATTATCATGATTTATTTATATACACAGCATGTTATGAAAAACAGTGTTTGCAAAGGAGGCCATCCTGTTGAACAGAGAGAGAGAACATCCTTCAGGGCATACTCATGCAGATTTACACAGATATTACCTGATAGCTTAGTCCTAAAGCAGCCTGGTTCTTGAGAAAAACAGGTGCCTGCTGCCAAACTGCTGAGGCTGCTCACCCTCCTCAACGACTGGTACATAGAATCCTTGGAACCTCTGAAGGTTGCTCTGCTCATTCTTGGCTTTTCCTCACTATAAGCTATATATCTTGATTACTTCATGCAACACCTTATTCTCTGCTGAGCTGCCTACTGCACACACCAGGACTTTTGGCAAGGGAAGGGTACAGCCCTAAAGGAAAGCCAAGCCTCTGGAGCAGTCTTCTGCCCAGAATATGCTAATAACTAGAAAGCAAAGCTTTTAACGCATTTTTTAAAAAGACCGTTCACACAGGTTTACCATAAGCATACATGAATCCCAAACTGCATCATCTTCCATTCACAGGCAGAAGGGCAGCACATCTGTATGCACAGTGCACAATTCTCACCCAGACATCAGTTGTGTTCCCGTCACAAATGTCATTGACAAATCTCTGGGTTTAAGTAACTGCACTTACTGTACAAACCCATGAAATCCATCTGTACTCACACTTTTCTGCTCAGCTCATCCCTTGATGTTTCTCTACTAGGAGACATGGAGGCTAGCACGACACAGATTAATGAGTCACATCCAAACCCTTAGACTAATTCTCTTGCATATGATATTGAAGACGATGCAGAATGGTTTGTATAGAATTAATACTGTGCAATATTATTTTTTTAAAAACAATCCAATGTAGATTAAATTAAGAACAATCCTCTTTTTATATTGGTCAAAACTGTCAGTCCTGCAGGGCATCTGACAGCTAAAATAGATCAGTTTATGTACAGTGTGTTTGGGACCTAAAGAATCTTCTGCACATTTTGGGAAGACTGACCAAGGACACTCCATCCTATAGAACAGACACAGCTGTGAGTTGCGGAAAATTCTAAGGAGATAGAAGGAAGTGTGTGTGGAGCACTCCTGGGTGCGTACTACCATGTAGAGATGCTGCTGCTGAGTGTAATAGCATAGGCAATGCCCCACTGCATCCAAAGGAGGATGGCTAACCATGGAGAGATTATGAACCACTGCGTTCACGGAGACACAGCACTCAACAGCAAATACCGCACAGTAAATAAAAGCTACACTTCCTCTCCTCAGGTTTCCAGATTTGTTCCACAGGCAAGAACAGAAGAGGACTCTAGGATGACACATCATTCAAACTGCCTATCAGTGAGTGGCTGTTGTGCTCATTGGAGGTACGCCTTTGTTCAGAGCACTGAAGGCATCAGGAATTAGGAGAGGTATTGAGGTAGCTTGATGGCACCAGCTCTGCTACAGTGCAAGTGTGCCAGAAAGGGCTTTGTCTAACTCCAGGAATTGGATCCAGACTGCTCAGGTGCTCCTGGACTGAGGGCAAATACTGCAGTGTATCTCTGATTTCCTTCCAGTTCCAGGCTGTAAGTCTCATAATGAATGTTAAGGTCCACCCACTCTCCTCTTCCCCCTAGCAAGAACATTTTTGGCAGCGTTGATTTGGATGCCTTAGAATCCCTGGGAACTGTCCCACAATATATCACTGCCTTTAATGCTTTCAGTGTGAAGTGAACCTGCTTCTGAAACTTTACAGCCAAGTTTCAAAACTTGTGACTATTTTGGAGGGAAGTTGTGCTTTTATGCATAAATACCAGGAGACAATAGAAAGACTGACAGAATTAATCAAGAAGCCAATACACACACATGGAGACAGTTCTTGGATGCAACCTTTACCATTATTATTACTCAAAACTTAGACAGGCAAATATGTATGCAGAACCTAATTAAAAAAAAAAAAAAAAGGGGATTTCTCTGATATCTGTTGTTGCTGTCATCTAAAACCTACAACACTGCCAAGATAATTCTCTTTATTAAGGACATTCTGTAGTAAACACAGAAGAAACCATGAGTTTCAATTCACACAAGCACATTAGAGCTGGCAAATTGTCTTTCCTGTTTAGACAAGACTTTAGACTAGTTTTCCCATGATCCATATGTGAACAGTCTTCTGTTTCCTTCATACATTACATGTACCTGGTGAAAGGCTTGTAACACAGATTTATGAAAATGCTCTCAAGCATGAAGTACCACACTGTTGGAATTAACATTGAATTCTCTTAATGAAAGAACATTCCACCAGTGGAATGTCACCTGCAGTGACTGAAGCTGAGGAGTGAATTCTTACTATACTTCCATATATAGTAGTATATATACTTCCATAGAGTATCAAATAACAACAGTGTATTCAAGCTGTCTTTCAGTAATTAAACTATTTTGACAGTGCTGCCTAGTCCTTATGTGTGTACTATCACAGAAGACACATAGGGAATAATCGTGTATAACAGATCTAACAAACTGTGTATATTTACTGAAATAAATAAAAAAAAAGAAGTTAAATTTATCTCCATACTGTTTCTTGGTAAAGGCCCCAAACTCTGCAATAAGTAACAATATTCCTTGTAGCTTGTCTCTGCTTTGCTACTGATACACAATTCTCAGGATCTCAGTTTCTCTAAAGCTTATCTCCTCCCTTACAGAAACCCAAGCCAGCAGCCCTACTTTCCCCCAGAAAGCTATTTGGTACAAATGGACCAAAAGGAAAAAAAGGCCTCATTTCCTCCATAGCCTCCTCCTTCAAAAAACTGTGGCCCTGTGCACGAGACATATGAGTTGCTATGAAAACCACCACCTCTGCTCCCTGAACAAGGCAGAGAACAGAGCTGATAGCAAAGCATCCCCATGAAGACAGCCAGCAGCAGTCCTTAACTCCAGAGTCCTACACACACATCAGCTGACCCAGTTGGCTACAGAAAAGCCTTTCCACCCCACCGTTCTGCCTGGATCCAGTGGCTCCTCAGGTGTCTCACTGCAAGCTAATCAGGCAGACAAACAGCTAGATCTGCCACCTAGTCTGCCTTGTGCCTATCTCAGGATGACAGTGGGGAGGTAGCAAGAAACTTGTGTTCTTTCACCTCCAGCGTTACCCAAAAGGGTTGGTTTGTCCTTCTTGAAAAGCACAGGCAAGGCAAGTCAATTCTTCCAAGGTTTCTCCCTGCGACTGCAGAGATATACAAAACATGGAGGGATCTTTAAGATGTAGAAATAAAGCTTATGGCTTTGCCATATTGCTGTTGTCTCAAGAAGCACGGAACTGTCATATACAGCCATTATTTTACTGCTTTCTCCCACTACTCTTGGCATACTCACAGTGCTGTGACAGGCACTTTCAGCAGAGTCTGCTTTGCATGGAGAACAGCATCTAAAGATCATTCTAACCATCAGGGACAAAACATGTAACTGTCCATGCAGTAATTACCAGTATTTGAATTGCAGTTCTTATTTTCCAGCGTTAATTGCCCAAGGAGTGGAAAGGGACAGATTAGTCCACCCAATGGTTGCTCCAGCATGTCTGCACATTCTAAGGCATGAGTATCACCTACTTCCTCATTTTTGTACCAGATTTTAATTCAAAGAGCAAACAAGAAAGTAGCTTGAATTTTGTAGCAGCCTTGCTCCACTTAGAAAGGACTCATAATCCCCTTAGTACTTTTGTTCCCTTTTCAGTTTCTAATGAAAAGGGCATTTTTCATAATAAAGCACCATAATATTTTTCAGTGCCTTGTAACAGATGGTAATGCTATCTCCATCTTATCTCACGTGTGGAATCTGCAACAGAGAACAGTTCACAAACAACAAAAGCAAGCAGAGACAGGGCAGTATTTGCAGAGCTGTTTAGGATACCAAAAGCTACCAACTTTTGAGAAAGTCTGAATTTGTGGCTTCTTGATGTGTTCCAACTGCCTGACAGGACACAAACACACCTAATACCTTTTAACATTAGCCTGCATGTAGTTTAAAATGTATGTACCATAACTGAGTGCCACCTAATGGACACTGACACATCTGGCCCAAGCACAAGTCCAAGCCTTGAAATAATTTTTTTATAAGACACATAGAATAGCACCCTACTCCTGCAAAGCTGTCACTGGGTTCATGACTGGGAACTGTGACACCTCAAAATCTCCTAAATTCCACAACAATATACCATTTTGGGAAACAGACTCACACAGACTAAGCAACGAAAGCATACCAATAGTCTCCTGGGGAAAAGTAGATTTTCATTCTAAACATGCACATATTTATATGCAGTGGGTTAGATTCAAGAACAAAATAATCCCTTGCTTCCCAAAAAAAGAGGGAAAGCAATCAGACTATGGGTATATATTGCTTGAAAAACCTCTGTAGGGATTTAACTTTTCCTTATCACACAGGAGGAAAGAAGATCACGGGTGCCCAAGATTAACAGTCGTCAGATGAAAACAACTTTTACTGGCTATAATAAATGATCCAAGAATTCACCCATGATCTTCGACACACCTGAAGGTGTGTGTTTTTATGGACTGAAGCATTAACAACTACTGCCTCCCAAAATGAAACTGAGTAATTTTACATTTCACTCTCCATTGCTTAAGAATCAAACAGACTTTTGCAACTGCACACTGAAACTCAGCATTCAGTATTTCCCTGATTTCTTCTGTGTGAAGGAAAAAAAAGACCAAACCAGAAAACAATTCTGATAAATTACCACTGTCACACACTTCTCTCCTATTCATTAACCAGGTTCTCCATCTAAATCTTACTCAACTGATTAATTTCACTAACACAGTAGAAATCTTTCTTTTGTCAGGTTAGTTTTCTGAGCAGCATGCTTAAATTAGCATTGCTTACTTTGCAAACTGTGCATTTATCTTGCCCTCCCTGTCTTTCCAGGACTCAATTGTCCAGCCTTGACTCAGGCTAGGAAACCCCTCCAGCTGAACAACCTGCTGGAGGACAGCCTGCTGTATACAGAATTCACACACACACCTCCTTTTCCTGTTTTCCCTAAAGAAGAGCTTTTTCCTAGTATTCCTGTCTTCCTGTGGTATCCACCCAACCCAATCTGTGCCTTTCAAAACCACTGTGCAACACAAACACGCACTTCCTGCACCCAAGTCCTGCACTCAATAACACCAATACCTACTCTGTCCAAAAACATGACCCTAAACCATATGCTAAATATTTACAGGGCCACTCCAGTTTTAAAATCCAGTGCTAAAGAAAAGTGTATGTTTTATAACCTCAGTAACTACGAGTTTGTCAGGGTAGGATATACAACTGTTAGGTCTCACTGATAAGCTCAAGAACACAAAACAGCCTTGCAAGTGTTTTGATCGCTGGCCATCTGCTGAGGTACTGCCACCTGAGGTCACTCACCCTCCTACTCACCGAAAAGCTCACAACCAAGCTGACCAATTTAAGAAAAATTCTACTAAATGCCAGATTGCTTAAAATCTGCATCTCTAGCTTTCCTGCACCTCTTTTGTGATACAGGGTACTAAGAGGGGAAAAACATTAATACAGCTCTTAGAGTGACAGCTCCTTTAATTTATTTAATCCACTTTATAGCCACTACTTGTCAATGCTCTATAGGGAACACTGGCAAAATACCATGGTGCAGTAACATTAATGATAAAATACAATTGAATCAGAATGCCTTTCCAAAGCACTCAGGGGAGAAAACTCCAGGAAAACTGTGAGATTATAGTATATACAAGGAAAACAGAAGAAAAACTACAGAACATAGAAAAAAAATCTTTTACTTTCTCATGAGGCAGAACCCATTTGCAGCAAAACAACAAATAAAATCCACTGCAAAGTTCTTGTCTTCTTACTGAAGCTATTTTTGCTTTCCCAATTATTCATTCCTCTAGTATCACCCTGGTATTTTTAAAATAAATGAAATTTTTAAAATATATGAAATGTTTTTTTAAAAAAAGAATAGTTGTAGGTTGTACAGATTAAGTGAATATCAACATATTCCCTACTATAAACTAGTTTTAACCACATAATTGCTAAAAAGAAACTCATAACTTCAATTTGTCTCTAGTTGGTAAATCCCAAATATAACAGTTTTCAAAATTTTAAACTTTTTTTTTCCCCTTTTTTTTCTATTCCTTCCTGGCCTGATCAGAGACAGCAGTTGCATGTCTGAGAAGGAGTCTTAGCCACTGCTAATAACTAACAGAAAAGACAACATCATTTCTGTTTTGATATACTTCACTTTTTAAAAAAGTCTCAAAAACTTCTGATGTACTGCACCTACCTCACTAGAATAAAAATCTATTTCTCCAGTTTTGTCTGAAAATTGTTCCACAGAGCAAGAGGCAGGGAAAAAGCCCATTAAGCAAACCCTTACCAGAAATGTAAGGGGAGGGGGGGAAATCACAGAGTGATAGTGTACCACTGGGAACTGCTTTTGACTTTGGTTTTTTTTTTCAAAATTAAAAAACCTCAAACATTGAAATGGGAAATTAATGGATTATGACCTATTTCCTGTTTATTTGGATTAAAATGCTGTGAAGAATTTCAACTTTCAGATTCTTATCTCTTTTTTCTTGATTGCTGCTGAGATATTCTGTATATTAAGTCCTACCATCTCCTACATATCCTTCCTTATCCTCTTTTCAAAGGCTCTCACTTGGTCCTGCTATGTGGTTCTGCCTGTATATTAATTTTTCCTATATAAATGGCACAGGCATTTGGAGACCAAGGCTCAGAGTGCAGAATTCCCTGGGTAACAACTACTGTCATCAGGTCATATCTAACTTAATCATCTGTACCATCACTCTCAGAGAGCCTTTTCAGAGTGCCCTAGCCAAGAACAGAAGATTTTATAGTACTCTATTATGCAACCCTTAATCACCTTCACAAAAGAAGCATGAAAGTCAATCTCTGAAGCTCTTTGCAACTGAAACAATGTTTATAATATTCCTTTCAAAATCTAGGTTACGAGCTTTTGTTGCTCAATGGATTAGCAATCTTGAAATTAAAAGAAAAAAAAAAAGAAAACCAAACCAATTACCCATCTCTAAAGCACATGCACAAATCCTTACGTAATTAAGTTACTTTACATGTTCAAAAAATGCTGTAAAGGCAGGTTAGCACCACAGCTAGTGCTGGGCTAGCATGAGTTAAGCAGGTGACTTTTCTTCTTAGAAAAGAAGAGGTGGTCACAGCTGCAGAGTGAATCAACAGAAGAAAACTGCTTTTCCTCTCTCAGCTCCTTCAGACCACAGTTAATTGCCAATTGCCAATCTTGTAAGTTCTCCTGATTTTGTACGACACCTTTGCCTTCAAAATTCCTTGAACATCTGAGCCCTTTTTTTTCTAGGTGACTAAAGAGAAAACCTATTTCCAATAAAGTTCAAATAATTACTCACTGACCACTGATAGATCATAAATTGTTTCAGATACCTAGCAATGCCCAATAGCCCCCTTTCTTTTTAACATAAAGAAAACTTGTTCGTGCTGTCCAAAACGAGATTTCTATTTTAAATACATTACTGGTTCTTGTGTCTATGCATTTTTAATGAGAAGACAAGCCCAGCTAACCAACCTCAGCCAAGACACAACATTATGCATTTAAACCTATGCTCACCTGCTTAGTCTGCTCTCACTCATAAGTAAAAGAAATTTTACAAGTACCTTAACATACACAACCAAAAGTTACATAGACACATAAGATAATGAGATGCATACTTCTGCTGTAAAGTTACATTAAAGAAGCCAAACTCCTCCCTGAATAGAAATCCCATCAATTACTGTCTTTGAAAGACAGTCACCTGGATTCTTCATCTCTCTTTAAAACATGCATCTTTCTGAAATATACCCTTTTTTTTCCTTGTTAAGCAGAGAGAAGTTGGTACTTAAATAATCTGAAGTGAGTCATTAACCTGAATATAATAGAGAAACAAGCTTAGGATAGTAGCATTTCTCACAAATGAGGGATAACTTGTCAGAAAACACTTTCTTCTTTCCTACAATTTTTAATTTGGCCATAACAAGCCATAATTCATTCTTCACTGAGGACAGACTTAAAATGAGATCTCTTGCTACTCTTTTGAATTTGGCATGGGAACTCTTTTACCCTTTGAGAATCACAGACACGTTCCAGCAGTGGAATGAAAAATGCATTTTTCACCAACCCCTTTTTAAGTTATTCTCAAGTTTAAAAATTGATTCAGAAAAATCAGCAATGCAACATTACAGGCTTATCTCTCAGGGAATTAACTTTGAAGCTTTTGATGAACCTTTCAAGCACAGTAGCTACTAGCCTTTCAAAAAAGTCAAGGACAAATTTTCCTTTTACACTCTTAGACTAAGAGCTGCATTCAGCTTAATAACTCCTAAGTGCCTGTGCCCAGATTTGTCTTGCACGCTCATGACATTGATAACATCTGAAATGTCACTCTGATCTTTGGGAAGCTACAGTGTGCAGTCTTTCCCTTGCATCTGTCTTTATCGTGGAAGACAACTCATACTTGCTGTTGAACTTCTACTGAGGCAACTGGGGTCCCTATTTGGAACCAAGGCAGTAGAAGGTGTCAAAACATTTGAGGCCAAGGCAAAGAAAACAGAGAAAGCTGGAACAAAACCTGAAGTCACTTGTGATTTCACTCCAAGGTAACCAGAGGCTCCTTAAAGTGGTACTTACCTTAAAACTGCTGGGGGCAGAAATTCCTTGGGTGTAAGACACATTAAGCCCTGTCATTCATATGATTAGCACAAGAGGGCATGGGCTTAAGCTCTGTCAGGGGAGGTGTAGGTTGGTTATTAGAAAGAAGTTCTTTACAGAGAGAGTGATCAGGCATTGGAATGGCCTGCCCAGAGAGGTGGTGGATTCACCATCCCTGGAGGTTTTAAGATGAGGCTGGATGTGGCACTGAGTGCCAGGATCTAGTAATCTCAGTGGGGTTGGATCAAGGGTTGGACTTGAGATCTTGGAGGTCTCTTCCAACCCAGTTAATTCTATGATTCTATGATGTTCCTTTAAAATGGAGTTCTTCAGCCTATTCTGTATTTTTAAACCTCACCTACCTTTCTTATAGGCACACTACAGAAAGTTTTCAGGAATGTAATTTCTCTAGCACAAATTAACTAAAACTTTACAAACAAAACTCTTTATTTTTATAGCACAGTTTTCCAGGTGCACAAGAGTATCCTGGGCTAAACCAGAAGAAGGAGGGTGAGAAATCCTGAAGAACAGCAGAGGATCATGCTGGATTCAAAACTTTTTACTCAATTTTCCATTACAAATCAAACTTCAGCACTAAAAAACAGATCATATTTTAGATACTTAAAGCTTGCAATGAGGCAATACATAACTGCTTATTCAATTATTTTGTAATTAGTCAGAGGTGCAATTATTTTCCCAAACAACATATCTCAGTTTCTACCTACCCAGCACTTCTTCTGCCATATCTAACATTGTATGTTTATACTGCGTACAGCTTAGATGTGTTTGCATTGATGCAAACTGGGAAAATCTGTGCAGCCATCACTTAGCACCTCATTAAGAGCAGCACAGAAGGGAGGAGGAAAAGAGAAACAGGAGGAAAGCAGGAAAGCAACGGCTATGTGTGCTTTATGCATAGCAGATGAGTTATGTGCCTTGATCATCACATTTCATGGAAACTGCAAGGAAATTACCAGCCAAAACAGTAAAAGGGTTGGGAAGAAAAGGGTTAAAAAGTGCTCTGCACTCTGCAAAAAAGAAAGGACTCACCAACTTCATTTTGGAAAGATAATCAATAGAGTCCTCTAGAAGGACAAAACATGATTAGTTATCGGGTTACAGACATTAGGCAAGGACAGAGCTCTACTTAACACAAATTTTGCAGAAAATTCATTACTTCTACAGCTGAAAGTTCTAGATGGTCTCATTAAGAATAAGTTTCTGGGACAGAAGAACTTCTCAGAGCAGACAACTGCATTGCTGAAATAGTAATTTGCCAAAATCAGTAGGTAATTCATTACCCTTCCCATCTCTTTCAAAGTAGTGGAGGACAATATAGTGCAACAACAAAAAGGAGAAAAGATATTTTTGTCCATGATGATGTCCCTGTGATTCACAGGATAATGTGAGGTAATCTAAGTACAAGGCATCTGTGTTGGTATAACCAAGACAGGTTTTGTAGTACTAATCAAACATGGAAGAAGCTTCAGAAGTTTGTTCCACCCAAACAAGTTTTATACATTTTTTTTTTTTGTACCAAGACAAGGAAGAGCAGGAGTTTTCTCTCCCTTACAGTAGGACATGCCATAGCTTGTCAGACACAAAGCACTTGGTGTTATATCTGGGTGTGGATGGATGAAACTACACACATTTTACCCTCCTGCCCTATGCTCTCAAAAAGAGAATATTTCAGGCACTACCTTTCAGAAATAATTGAAGAATGTCCACACGCACCTTAATTCCTATAGTGAAAAGAAAAAAATTTAACATTCTATTTCGATGCAGTTGAAAAGGAACTGGAAATACCACCTTAAAAATAATGGAAGGGTTTCAGAGAATTTCTGTTTACAAGCCAAGCCAACCTGCCTCACTGTTCCCCTATCACTTTTTCATATATACTGACTGCTATGACAAGTCTCTGAGATCCCCCTTGGGAAAGCTAATCTTTTTACATTTTATTTATTTGTTTTTAAATCAACTACTTCCAGTTCCTTTTGCATCATGTCATTCCTGCAACATCCATACTGGTTTCACAGGATTACAATAAAGATTTTGCTGCAGCTCTCCCTGTGTTTTGAACATGAGCTGCAGAGATCAGCCATGCAAAGCTGATCTCTTACGTCCCACTCTCCTCCTCAATGGCTTTCCCATGGGTAAAGAACATTGCATGGTAGCAAGCAACGCTAGGCACAGTACATTTTTAATCTAGGTACCTTTCTGAAAGTCACTCAACCTTTCTGGACTAAGCTAAATTTTGTCAGCATGAAGAAGATAAGAAATGTCAAATTGCATTAAAGCTCTTTCATGTTTTTCCAGACTACTTCTGATTGACTTCCAGGGGGGTAAATGAAGAGGTCTGAGTAACTTCATCCACGCGCTGCCTGAAGAGAGTGCACAGATACAGAGGAGAATCCAACCCCACATATCTCCTTATCTTATCTTAGTTTTTTCATTACAGTAGCTGTAAATATTGCCAGTCAAAGTTGCTCTTTCAAAAAAACATCGGGAACAAAGGATTTTCAAAGTTGTATTTCACCACCAAAATATACTTGTTTCAGATAAAAAATTACACAAACACACTCATACTCCCAAACTTATCTGAACAGAATAAGCTTGTAATAAAGACAGAACTGTAGTAACATGGCTGAATTCTGCCCTTCTGCTCCACAAACAGCTCTGCATACTAGCTCCAAAAACAAAATCATGGGCAAGTCAATGACCACTTATTTGTATTTTCTGTAGGATCAAACCAAAGGTATCCTCTCCAACCAGCAGACTTTTTAGATGTAACATCTGAATTGAATAAATACTAAACTGCTGTAAAATTTGCCACTTTGATTTATCAAGTGAATTACCACAGACCTACCAGATGACCTATCGAAAATCACCTGTTTCCCCTTCTAAAACAGCTTTCTATGCAAGCCACAAAATTAATGATCTTGAATATCAAAATAACCTTCTTCAGGAGTTGAAGTTTTCATTTAAATCTTCCCGACCTCAAGACCCCTTTAAGATAAATGATTTTATATTAACAGTGAAGGAGTCAGATTTACAAAGTCAGTAAGAAGTCATAAGTTTCGCATTTTTATCACTCATAGCCACTGTATTTGATTTACTCCACAATTTCCATCAGAAAATGAAAAAGTTTTGAAGAATGAGTTATTCTCAATGTAAATCTCTAGCAAGCCTCTGTCAGTCATGTTAGTCTTTTTTCTGGTAGTTTTTCCTGCCTCCTGATTGAAGCTATACAACCAGTTTAATTACTGCTTAATGACTTCTAACCTTAAAAGACTGTAAATACAGAGAATTAAACCAATACATAACAATTCTCTATAGAATAGAGAAAACCATTATGAACATCAGTATAGCTTGGGAATTTACTACCTTAACGCTTTTACAAAGACAAAAAAAAAAGTAAAAATCTATAGAGGTCTAGAATGCTTCTACTGAATTGTACGTATGTACATACATAAAGGAGGGGAGGAAAGAATTCCATACTTTAATACAATATTTGCTTGCCATAAATTGTACATTCCCTTGGTTGTAATAGAACCTCTGGGAAGCTACCATTCAAAAAATTATAGCTTAAAAGAAGTTTCAGTGCTGGAAACTTGTTGGGAATACCAAGCCTTTTGTAATTTTGCTGGCAGTTAATTTTTTCTATATATTTATTAATTCCAAAGTTTTCAGCAGTTCATTGTACCTTTGTTCAACTACAGGGAAAGAACTGTTTAGTTTACTGCACAGTTTTATATGCAAATTATATTCAGTAGAGATTCATCATAAGTGTCAACAGCAAAAAAAGCAAGACAGATTTAAGACTTGAGATTTTTCATAAACTTTTGAAGGAACACTGAAATTACAAAGCATGCTTAACTCACTGTAATGCATTTTCTTCTAAACATGTGCCAAGTGAAGTATATTAAAGGATTTTTTTCTTCTAGATGTACTACAGGAGTTTTTGCTCCATTTTCTATTTCTAAATATTTGAGATAATTAGAAAAGTCCTGTCTTCTGCATGCAGTCAAACTGACTGTTTGCTTAGCTCTCCCTGGACTTAAGTTTGTTTCTAGTCTGTGAAAACATTTCCATTACATCTAGTAGCACTGGAGAAAAAGCAGTTTTCACCCCCATACAAATCAAAATTCCAAGTTCAAAATGAAGAGATATTTTACTGCCAATAAGGGGGAAAATGTCTTTACAAATCAGCCAGCTGTTGCACTAACAACATCAAATAAAGAAATTGTAGAGCTTATTCTACCCTTTATCAATAATGCATGGCTGCGCACAGACAATTTATAGCTGTTTTCCATCACTGGGTATTGTGCAGTACTAAATTAAGTCTACAAAATTCAAGGACAGTCCACCCACACAGCTACTGTAAGCCAGCCAGACCACTTGAATAAACATTTTAAAGGCATAAAGTGAGTTTTATTAGCATGCTGAGACACAGTTCCTAGTGGACAAAGCACCTCCTTTGAAAAAGTAAAAAGTACATTTAAGCAGAAAGAGAGAAGAGTTACTCTTGTGCCTTACAAGTAGAGAAAATGCAAAAGGGAAAATAAAAAATATATAGCAAACAGTTCAAAACCCTGATCTTGTTAAGATTAAAAGATGAAGCAAGAGAATTTATTTTCTATACTAGAAAATTATTGTTAGTCTCAAAAAATCCTGAGAGGTGCTGAACCAGTCAGGTTCTGACAGCAAAACAGCTAAAAACCAAAGATGGTTTGACAGGATTTTTTTTACCTTTAGGTTGTTTCAAAGACTTCTTTTTTAATCCTTTACAAGTCATATAAATCAAAAAAGCATACAAAGCTTTCACCAAGATAAAAAACTAGTTATTGTCCTGAAATAGTCTCAGCAACATTTATGGCACCAGTAAACAAGTGAGAAGTAGGGTGTCTTCCAGGGGTCAAATTAACCAAAATATGGTATGGCACAAGATGAATGCTTTTAGGCAATGCCACTGCTTCCTGCAACAGCAGTCCCAGCATTTAAATGCCTGAAATGCAAGAAAGCATCAAGGAACTTGGAGTGCACATGCTGGCCACCAGCAGCAAAAGGATGCAGGTGCCAGGCCTGCACGGTCCAACAGTGTCACTCGGGCTCTGCTCTGGCAGTGACCAACATGCCACCTGAGCCCTCGCTAGCCTGGTTTCTGATGTGCAGTCAGGTGTAAGCAGCCACAACATGGATGGCAGCACCACCAGGAGGTGGGTTTGGATCACTTGCAGACTTCTGTTTCTTTTACAGTCACACTGCACAGTTTCCCTATAAAAAGTACTGTCAAGCATGAGGTTTGTGATAACCATTTTATATCCAGAGCACCACTCCAGGTGGACCAGGTGTCTCTGGCAACTGGCATGACAAGATGATGTCCATGCCTGGAAAAAACGCTTTTGTACAATGTGGGAATGTGGAACATATAGCACAGCAGAGCTGGGCATTCAATGGCTTTGTGGCATATTTAAGCACAACCACAAATAAGAGCAAGAAGGATGCAAGAGCCAAAGCTTGAGCCATACCTGTTTTAAGCTGGTCAAGTGGAAATACCTGGCCAAATAAAAACAAACAAAAAAACAAACCCAAAACAACAACAACAAAAACCAAACCAAAACAAAAACACATTACTGCATTTATTGTGCCAGTGTTGAGAGAAGAAAATCAACTCTGTTCAGGGGTATTTGGATTTGAGCCAAGTTTAACTTGACTTACAATACACACGCTTTCACAAAAATCATAGAATCACAGAATAGATTGGGTTGGAAAAGACCTCCAAGATCATCAAGTCCAACCCCTGATCCAACTCTAATTACTATATCATGGCACTAAGGGCCATGTCCAATCTCTTTTTAAAAACTTCCAGGGATGGTGAATCCACCACCTCTCTGGGCAGGCCGTTCCAATGCCTGATCACCCTCTCTGTAAAGAAAGAATCAGATCTCCTTTGCACATGAAAGTATCTCATGGACCTCTAAAGCCAACTAATCAATGTGTAAAACTCCTATTTAACTGCTCCAGCAAGCCCAGAAAATTCAGAAAGTGAAGAGCCAGATTACAAGGTAAGCAGAAGTGTAAGAAACCTACAGTTTAAGAATTAGCTGAGCAAAGCAACTGCTGAGCATTTGTATTTTAACCTGTCAGAAGTGCAAGCTTTTCTTCAGAAGGTTGGTTGTTGTTTTGATTTTTTCCCCCTCTCTTAAGTAGGTTGAATTTCTGCTGTGAAAAGTGAAACTGCTGTTTTATAGTCTGATGATATTGCAGTAAAACCTTTGGTTAAATCAAGGCTACAGAACACAGCTTTGAGAAAACCTAGGCAATGCCAGTGAAGCAACCATGGCTTTATAAGTGGAAATTAATTTTAATAAGTCTGTTGCTCATCTCACATTGCCAAAGTCTGTGATCCAATTAGAAGTGCAGTGCTTTAATGACCTCCACAGGGGTCACATTCAGTGAAGTTCAAAGACAGACAAAACACTCTTGGGCCCTCTCCATGGAGTGTCACACCAGTGGGATTCTGGCTCTAGAACTCACATGCAAAAAACACTGAGGTGGTAACATTAGTATTTCAAGGTATCAGTTAACTGTATATATGCAAAATACCCCGAGCACAGTGAAATGTTACTGTGTTACACACAATAATGGCACACACTGTCTCCAAATACAGTATTTCATGGAAAGAAATTAAGCCCACTTCTCCAAAGACTTGCTAAATTAGTAGCCCTAGTGTAGTGACATTGATTGGCAGTACCTCTCTACACTGATGGCTGTTGTCACTAGTGCCTGCACTTTTCCCGACCTCTGTAACACCAAGTTACAACCCACCGCTACTGAAATACAGAACAGGAGAGCTCACTATGCCACTCGGTTAAAGACAAGCAAAGATACATATGTATCTATATATCTTGAAGAGGACTTAAATTCAGAGGTCTGAGAAGCAAATCTTTTCACCCTGCTCTTCTCCATATCAACAGTCTTGTGACAAGAGTCGACACAAGAGTTACCATTGCTGTCCATTTCTTAGCAACTGTTCATGGTGGTCCTGTGCTTTCTGGCGGGCCACCAAACAGTCAGCAATCATCCCTGATGTCAGCTCTCCAACAGCAAATACAAGTCTGCTCTGGGTTTTCCAGACTTTCTACAATCATACTCTTCCTCTCTGTCTGCTTATGTTTCCTTACAGCACCCTCATATAACCCTAACCCCACCCTGTACCTTGCAGGGTACCTGCTGCACCCCACTGGAAATGCAGGCTGTGACTGCCCTACAGTACTGGCACCTGCTGCAGGGCATTGGGCAGCCAGGTCTGGGGGCCCTCAAAGGCAACCTGAGCACCCCTCTAGGTACATATACACATTTCCTTCATTTAAGAAGCCCACACTTGGCTGAGGCTATTCACTTCTACAGCCAGGACACGGCTGTGGCACGCAGCCTCACAGGAACTGGGACAAGTCTAGTCACAGTGATAATAAGTTTCCTTATTTAGCCTTTTCTAAGCACTTAGCTTCCCTGCCAGCTTACAGCCCTGCCTCGAGGCCCAGAAGCAGTCATGCTTTCCCCCAACTCCTGTAACAAAGCATTTCTCTGCCACCAAAAAAGACAAAATTCACCTACAGATGCTTTTCCTGGTGAAAAGAATCATTCCCAGAAGAGCAAGAACCCTGGTACAAGTAAAGCCCAAGTAAATAACAGCATCCTGCAAGGAGGAAGAGACACTGCTCTACAAGCAAGAGCCCAGGCCCAATCCAAAACGTGCTGGTGTAAGGTCTGGAACAGAAGTGCACACAGGCTTCCCAGTCACAGCAGCTTGCTCCAGGTGCATTGCAGTGCCCTCTGCCCCCTCTCTGAACTGAGTTTTGCAAAAGGGAGAGTCAGTGGAGCCTGTGCGCGTGTGTGTACACAACCCTCCATGTGTCCCCCCCATCTAAATGGCAAGTTCAGAGAGTAATGAAGAAAGGTAGGAGATCTGCTTTTCCACATTTAATGAGTTTCATAGTTTGGGGCAGAACAGCTGGTGCCCCTGCATTTTCAGAATCACTAGATTCAGGAGCCCTCTACCTGCCCCAAAAGCTGTCAGCACAGAATTTACTTCACACCCAAAAGCCAAACAAACTGTCCCCACTGCTTGGTTTCACTCTGATTAAAGCAGCAAAAGCAGCACTAGACAAGAGCTAACCTGCAATTAGCTATCCTAATTAGTCATAACTTTCAGTCTGCAGCTCTGTAGCAAAGAGCCTTTGCACAGCCTATACCCATCTGGGTTTCATTTATTACTGATTTAAACTCAGACCTTCCTTTTTGTGTTGCTCTTAACCTGATCTTTGCAAATTATTTAAATAAAAAAATAAAAATCTATATAGCCCTGTCCTGCTGGGAGACTTACACCCAGTCTTTGGTCACTAAAACAATTCTGCAGTGATAAAAGGCCATGCTGTGCACTGGGCACTGCACAAACATACTCTGTTAGTTTAATCTTTGGCTAGTCTGCTGTGCCGCTGAGAAAATGCAGCAGCACTGCAGTGCAGCTGACAATCCAGCTATGAATCCAGTACAAACACAGGTAATTAATGAAAGATTGCAGCAGCAGCAGTCAAAGCAAAGTGGTCACTTTTCTAGCTACAGTTATGTTTAGCTTCTTATCTATACTTTTCCTGGTGGAAAATCTCAGTCTAGCATCTCAGAAAATGAAGACTACATCTTTTTACTACTAAATTATTAATAAATTATTATTAATAGATCAAAGGACTGAAGCATTCTAATGGAAAGGTATACAAGCACTTAAGAGTGTAGAATTTGTGATCCAGGAAAAGAAAATAAATTGTTTCTTCATTGCACCAGTTTTGCCTTACTGAAGTCAGTGAATTTACTTGTAACTAACAAATACTGATAGTTGTTTCAGTACATGGCTTGAGGTTCATATAGTTCTGTGCCAATTTTGGCTAGGGTAGAGTTAATTTTCTTTAAAGTAGTTGATAAAGAGTGTGTTTTAGATTTGTGCTGGTAGCACCATTGATAACACAGGGATCTTTTAGTTACTGCCGAGCAGTGCATGCACAGCTCATGGCCTTTTATGCTCCTCATAGCACCCCACCAGAAGAGACTGGGCGTGCACAAGGAGTTGGGAGGGGATACAGCCAGGATACTGAGCCCAGGGATATTCCAAACCAATATGGCATAATGCTCAGCATATAAAGCTAGGAAAAGAAGGAAGAGGGAACACTTGGAGTGATGGTATTTGTCTTCCCAAATCACACTGTTACGTGAGATGGGATCCTGCCTTTCTGGGGAGGGCTGAACACCTGCCTGCTCATAGGAAGGAGTGAATTAATTCCCTGTTTTACTTTGCTTATGTGTGCGGCTTTTGCTTTCCTATTAAGCTGTTTTGGTCTCAATGCATGAGTTCTCACATTTACCCTTCCAATTCTCCCCTTCACCCTGCTGGTCAGGGAGCCTGAGAGCAGATCAGTGGAGTTAAACAGGTTGATTACAGAGCAAGGGGTGGGGCTAGGACATCCTACGCAACTTTCTTCTTCCCTCTGCCCCCAGCAAAAGAGATCATATCTTACCTTAAAAGATTGTAACAGAAGTGCCAGTCTCTCCTTTAGGAGTTTTTAGGCATCAGACATAAAGCAGCAGAATCAGCTAATGCACTGTGTCAGTAGTTGACAGCACATTCAAGAATCTGAGAGTCATCCTACAAGAAGAGAAATGAAAAGCACCAATTAGTCACTGCACACACTGGGCAACACATCATGCTTAAAATCCCCGATGCCTGGTTGAGCCATGCTGCTAAACAATAAAAAAGTTACCAACAATCACAGAATATGAAAAGCTGAAGTATTTTTTTATTTCCGAGGTGAAATGCACAAGCCACATTTCGGCTACAGCACTCTGGAAAGAAAGCATGCATCTTGCAATAGCTCTGTCACCATCCACTGCCATCCCAATTTAAATCTTTGTTCAAACAACAGTCCATGTGAATGAACAGAAACAAAGCTCCAGGCGTGCCAGGATACACCAGCCATGCCAGTTACAGAAACACAACTGTAAATGTTCGTAACTCGGTCCTAGTTTGAACTGGGAAATGCATCAGAAGCCCATGCAAGCTAAGTATTAGCACTACATAAGCCAGGATGATGGCATATATGGAAGACACATAGAAGTACTTTATAGACTACAGGAAAAGGAGGGACATCTACAGACACATTTGTCCCCTTTTTCTGAACAGGCTTTTTTCAAAATTCTCATGTTGCTAGGACTTGTACTTATGAATCTCAACCTATTCTGAGTAAAGACACTCACGGCAGCAGAGTTCACGCCTGCACCACTGTGGCACATAAGGCAGCTCTCTTCCCCCATAGCAATTCAGCAGAGATGTACCATCACAAAGAGTTAGTAATTTGTTTTTCAGCTCCAACTCATTTGGTGTGTTTAATCCTCAAATGAGTAAACTTCCAGAAGTACAGGTGCATGCACATACTCACACTGACACAGTTCCTTGCTCTGAGATATCCCAGCTCACAACCTCTCACAGGTACCTTCAGAGTCAGCTGCACCCTGAGGCAGTGCTGATGTTGAACAGTTACACAATGACACTGCTTTGACATTTGACAGCTACGGAGGGGTGGGCCAGCAAAACAACTTATCTACATCTAGCATGGTTACTCAGGCAAATTTTAAAGATCATTTTCAGGTGAAAGACACTTATCATCCAGGTTATTAAATACTTTCCTAAAGCTTTGGTATGAACATACAGGGTGACCACTGTCCCAGTTCGTAAAACTACAGAGATGGGACCTTCATGGAGTGCAAGAGAATCATACCAGGTAAGAATTAAAGAACTTTTATTATAAATTAATTTAAAAACCAGCACCAAAAGCATGTTACCGACTCATGTCCCTATATAGATATACATATATTGTTCTGGCCATAATGGCCAGTCTTCACGAGTGAAGATCCGGGGAAGGTCTTTCCACCTTCCAGCCTGCACATTGGATTTTTTAGGTGAGACACAGTGTGCGCGGAACTGAGCCCACCCTTTAATCCTAAAGTTCATCTGCCGGGGCCAAGCGAGCTTGGACGGTGGCAGCGAGGTCCTTAGGACGTAGGTGGGTTGCCTTTAAGGCTAACGAGCTCCACCTGCCCGGGAGTGGCCCTGACCGGGAATCGAACCCGGGTCTCGGCGGTGACAGCGCCGCGCCTTTACCACTAGACCACCAGGGGCTCCAGGAGTTTATTATATTATATTATTATTATTGTTCTGGCCATACACTGCTTACAAATCCTTAAAACAGCCTCCTAAGGGTTGTCTTCATAAACAAGTAGCATTTGAAGGGAAAGTACAAGGGTCTGTTTTTGTGAGGTTGGGAGGGGAAAATTAATTGGGACACCTTAGGTTCTGGAAAGGTAACATCTGTTACAAAATCAGAAATCCAAAAGCCCCAAGCTTAGATGAGCTTTAAACAAGTATTCAGTGTTCTAAAGTTATCCCAAGGAAACGGCAATCAATTTCTTCCTCTCTCTAACACTTTTAGCTATTTATGTAAAATATGAACATTTTATGCAGCATGTTACCTATGCATGATACCTTCAAAATGCTTTTCTTGGAATAGGGATACATTCTAAACTGATTACAAATATCTCCATTTACATAATATTAAAAACTGTAATGCATTAGGGAACTTGAGATTATAGAAAACAAATTATATCCTTGGAGTTATATATTCACAGATAACAGGAAGTACCACAATCATTGCATTTCTGTATAATCTCTGCACTACGCTTCTGTATAAAACAGTCCAGAAGTCTCCAGATGTTCAATCAATAGTCACACATCCTGGGCTGCTGTTCAAGGACAGAAAAACATGACTTTCAAACCCTTGGTGCCTTATGTCCCCATACCATGGTGTCAAGATCATTCAGGTATTCCGCATAGGTTAATTTTTCTCCAATGGACTTCAAATTTTGCACATTTCCCCACAGCCACCAAAACTCTGTACCAGGTACCCTCTGTAATTCAGCTGAAGAGATTTTATACCCCCACCTGGTCCAGATCAGCTTGAAGACACAGTACCTGTGCAAAACCAAAAGCCAGAACTAGGACACAGCTTGAGTCACAAGATGAACTAGTGAGAACTTTGTGTGAATTACACCTCTTTATCAAAGAGGAGTGATCAAAAGCCAGAAATCCTTTGGGAGCTAAGATTTATCACATACCTTAATATCTTCCATGCCAGCTGGAAAGAATGCTTCACTTTTGCTTTTTATCTAAACAAATCACAGCATACATGTACACACAATCATCTGGCTCCTACACATCCAAGCACAACCAAAACAAAAAAAGCATTACAATGCACACCCATTTTTTCCCTGAAGGAGAGAACAAACCACACCTAACAGGTATTAACAAAAACACTAAACATTAGAAAACATTATGTTACAGTAGGGATTTTAAAAAAATTATGTAAGACTGTAAGCAAAATTTTAATCTGTATAAAATAGATGTATGTTTCTCACATAAAAAAGTAATTGTTCTTGTAAACTGCCTCAGAAATGGCAATCTGATTTCATTTCCAGGCAGAAAACTTACTCGGTGATTAGCATAACCAAGTCCTAAGTAGAAGGAAAGAAAAGCCAAAATGAAAACAAACATGGGCAAACAGTTAAGCAGAGATACTGCATATACAAAGGGAGTCTATTTGCTGATAAAGTTGTAATTTTTACAGAAAGTTCTAACCTTCATAAAATTTTAGATTTAAACAAAGCTAGCTATGCAACAGATATTCCTTAATTTCCCAAGGACATGTTGTCACCAATCTTTAATGGAAAGTCCACATATTTCAAAGTATACTTCACTAGCTTGACAAGTTCACTACAGGCAGCTAACACACATATTCCATCCTCTCTCCTTTTCCATTTTAACATTGTTCAACACCTCCTCCCACATGTTCCTCCAACACACCCGCCTCTCTCCTGCATCCTGATTCACTTATCTAAAGAGGAATTTATGCTGGCCTGAAAAAAAACACCAGCCCCCTCAACTGAAAGGATATGCCTGGATAACTTGAGATATGCCTCAGACGTTGTGTCTAACAAACACTTCTAAGTCAATTAAAGACATTCTGCATAGCACCAGAAGGGTAGTTAAATTCTTGGTGTGAAGAAGACATTATTTTAAAATAAATTTGGAGATAACATTTCCAGTGGTAAAAACACTTTTTCCTGGTGAATATATTCTACATTTTTGGACAGAAAGCTTTAAGTATTCAAAAGCACTATTCAGCCTTTGTACACTTCAGTGTTCTCATAATTGCTAAAGGAAATAACTAAGGCTATGTCTGCGTGGCACAAAGCACCATACTAATTAACCCTGCAGAGACACTAATTAATCTCGGCAGGCCACCACAGTAACATGACTACTCTGCATAGGGAATCTCCCCATGGTGATGCATCCTTCCTGCCTTTTGGACACCCCATCTCCCACCCCAAGCAGTCTCTTTCACATGAAAGAAGGGTCTTACACCTAGGACGAATTCTCCATGGAGGGGTGTTTCCTCTCAGAAGCCGTGGTACTGCTCATTTCTATTGAATTCTGTGACCTTCAGCAGTCAATACTATATGTTGAGCCAATTCTTGACAAACAAGAAAATAATCAACAGGTATTACTGAGGATCCTTGGCTGCGAGGGGGACGAATGTGACAGGGTATACCTATGGACAGCCTCCTGGGCCCCAGGAGGAAAGGTCCAGGACAGCACCTCAGAGGAGCTATGTGTAATGATAATGGTGATTGTCTGACAATCATCTGAGGCAATTCACACCACATTTTAATTTCTCAGCTGCTCTCAAAATAAAGCAAGAAGAGACCCTCTAGCCCTACCGTAAATGTTCTCCACTGAGTCAGCTCAAAGTAGAAGATAATAATGTGCTTGTTAGCACGGTAGAAAAAGTTAAACTGTTGCCAAAGCGACTTTCTTTTCAACATTCTCGTGATAAAACAAGCCCTGGGCTAAAGCCAGAACACTTTATCTGCTGTACTTGATGCCACCTCTGGTACAGAGGCCTGCTCTTCACGTACTGCAAATGGACTTTGAGCTTCTTATGACTTGTTAAAACACATACATCAAGGAATAAGGTCCTCAGCTTTAGCTTGAAGTGCTTGTCCCGATAGGACCTGGTTTTGAGCAACCAGAGAGCAAGAGGAAAGAGAACACACACATTGCAACCTGCAGCAGAACAAAGCTTCACAGTCTGCCCGCACCACAGCATAGAAAGGTGCAGAAGGGTCATTCCCTCTGCCACAAACAAGCTAAAGTCAGGGAAGTGTTTTACTGCGAAGCAGAAGAGACAATTTCAGATTCTGAAGAGTCCCTGTCCAGTCCCCTCTATCTCCTCCCCACAAATACATATCTAAAGCAGAGGTATTTCTGAGACAATCCTGTTCTTATAGCCTCTCTCAGTAAACACAGACTTTCTGCAAAGCACAGCCCCATGAATTTAGCAGGAGTTACCTGAGCAAGGTGACTCATGTTGCTGGTAAATGCAATACACCAGCCCAGCTAGAACCTGGCAGGCAAGGCTGGCTTCTCACATGTCAGTCAGTTTTGCACAGGCAGAGGTCACAGCACCAGAAAGGGCAGTTTTGCCTTGGCCCAGGGCTTGTAACTACAGTGTTCAGAAGTTGGTGACTGGTTTCAACACGTAGGCTGTTTCTTGTGGCAGAAGCACAGGGACAACTTTCTAGCATAAAGTGCACTGCACTGAGACGGGAAAAATCACATCAATTTAGCAGTATCAAAACACCCCTTGAGACTTTGACAGTCTCAGCAAAGCAGTGTACTCAAGTGATCCAGCATGGATGAATAAAAGTCCTACACCCCTGAAAAAGCATCATCATTCATTTACGAAATATTAAGTTGCATTTGATATGTAGGTGTTAAAGAAGCAGTTCTCACACTTAGACCCAAATACTTCAGCTCATGAAAAATAGGAAGATGGCATAAGAGACACATTTGCTCTCTGATCACTTTCAGAAATATAAAGGCATCAAAACATCAGCTGTACATGAAGTTTACAACTACCTAATAAAAGGCTGTTTCCTTCATATTTTTTTTTTACCCAAAGGATGACTGTGAATTGTGCACAGTAAAAGTGACAAGATAGGTAAACACTTCAGTCTCCAAACAATAAAAACTGGTCAAGATTGTGTCAATACAGTAAAACCCAGCAAGCCATACAAACAGATGTGCTGAATCTTAATGCCTTTAGCTGTCAAGTCAGGTGAAGTTGACTCACCATTCATTGTACACTCAGGTCAGATAGATGTCCCACTTCCTCCTCCAGTGCCTTCCCTATACAAACTCTGAAGTTCACCATGGGCTTTGTGAAAGGAGATATTTGCTTGGTAAGACAAACAGTGCCATGACACAACCTCCACTGCAAAACAGACCTTCAGCTGGTAGACAGCTTTGAAAACACAATGAACTGATGAATGCCAGACTGCATAGTGCTATTGGCTGGTAAGCTCCTTGCTACAGGAGGATGCAACAAGAAGGATCTTCAAAAGTCACATGTCACTGAGGGCCACTCTCATGGCAATACTGTTTCCCTTGTGCAAAAGGAAAAAAAAAACCAAATATGATAGCTGTCTCATCTAATGTTCTGAATCAATTATTTGAACAAGAAGAGCTAATAGTAAGGTCATTCTGAATTTAGTTCCTGTGAAGCATGCTAATCCAGAATAACCATGGTATGTTCTTACTCCTTCAGGAGCACCATGTTCTAGACAAAACAGTGACAGACATTTGGGATGAGGGGTGTTATACAAAAACAAGCATTTTCAGGGATTCAATGACCAGGAAAATTAAATAACCAAATGTGTGACCTCCAAGGAAAAGGACATATTATTCCTCAGAGTTCCACTAGTAGCTCCTAAGAGAACAGCTTTCTCCAATTAAACTTAAAGCCCTATCACTCTTAAGACATTTGTCAGTGTCCCTCAGGAACAAAGCAGGACAGTAGCAAGTCCTAGCTCAAACAAGAAAGATTAGCAAGGGAAGGACAAGCAGGACACAGGCAGGCCTTGTCAGGATGTTCTTCTCTGCTGAAATGGTTATCATGAATAGCATATTCAGCAATGGCATTGACTGGGAACTCTACAAAAGGCATACACAAATGGCAATATTCATAGAATGGTTTGGGTTGAAAGGGACCTTAAAGATCATCTCATTCCCCATGCTCTAGGTAGGGACACCTTTCACTAGACCAGGTTTCTCAGAAGTTGCCCAGCCTTGCCTTGAACTCTCCCAGGAATGGGGCATCCACAACTTCTCTGGACAACCTGCGCCAATGCACAGCACCTTCACAGTAAAGAATTTTTTTTTTTAATATCTAATTTAAACCTACTCTTAGTTTGAATCTATTTCCCCTTGTCCTGTCACTACATGCCACTGTAAAAAGTCCCTCTCCACCCTTTCTTGTAGGCTCCCTTCAGATACTGGAAGTTCACAATTAGGTTAGCCCTAAGCCTTCTGTTTTCTGTGCTGAACAAACTTAATTCTCTCAGCTCTTCCTCATAGGAAAGGTGCTCCAACCCTCTAATCGTCTTGGTGTCCCTGCTCTGGACTCAGTCCTACAGGTCATTCCTGTGCTGTGGACACCAGAGCTGGATGCAGCACTCCAGGCAGGGTCTCATCAGAGTACAGGGGCAGAATTACCTCCCTTGACCTGCTGGCCAAGCTGCTTTTGATGCAGTCCAGGATACAACTGGCTTTCTGGGCTGTGAGCACACATTGCTGGCTTATGTCCAGCCTCTCATCCACTAATATTCCCATCCTTTCTGCCAAAAAATAAGTAGTGAGATTCATAACAATATTCGTACTCTCTCTCTCCACATACAGAAAAAAAAAATACATTAAACACTAGATTTTCATGCTCCAGCTCACAGATGTTAAAGTTGTACTGTAAAAACATAATCTCTCAAACTGGACTGGGGAAAACTTGCATGTACAGTGCGATTTTCAACATATATTTCTCCTGAACAGCTAAAAAATACGCTGTATAAAATTGCAAAAGTCCCCTCTACTAACACAATGCATAAAAGATGAAGGTCACTGAGCAAAGCAACTTCAAACAACTCTTCCTGAAAAGTTGCAGGCTCTCGCTTGTGAGGGCAGCCAGGAAAAGGCAGGGGAGGGAGAGGACAGAATGGAAAAACAGACGAAAATGCCAGCGCAAGCTTTGCAGCACTGCTTTATCACGTCAGTGTGAGAGCTCAGCATGCTTGTGGGCACTCAGGGTCACTGTAGATGAAAAATTACTAATTTAATTGTTGTTCCACCACAGCTTTTGCCGAGTAGTTTGATTTGTGCAGGACTATCCAGCTTGTTGCAGCAGTTTGCAAACAGTTTGTCCACCAGAAAGAGATACCAACCCATGGATTTTGCATGGTCGTGCACACACACACGCACACAGAGTAATACACCTTCGACATTAAGTACTGCCATTCAAAACAAATCACCACTTCAAGTCACAAGTAGTCTCCATTTAGATATATTTTAAATACTCCATTAAATTGCAACACCAAAATCTACTCAGTGACACAAACCAGATCAGGTTTCACTATTTCTTGAAAGAGCAAGAAATAAAATACTGAACTTACAGGTCTGCTAGTCCACCGTTTCTCTCTGGCACACCAAACCGTACATTATTTAACTGCAATGCCTGAAACAGTAACTTGACCTCTCTGGGAAGGTGGGCGGTATTATTCAAGCTGAAACATTAGAAACACGCATAATTAGACTGGGTATTTGCCACACATTCTTTCATCCGGGAACCAATATGAATGGAAAACTCACACTGACACTCCAGGCTTAGATTATGTCCAAACCATCAATTAAGAAGGTTTTTCATGACGTCCTGAGAGAACAAAATTTTTTGGGCAGGAGAAATTTTCTCTGGACTTAACCACACATACGTTACAAAGACAAAATGTCACTGCTGCAGCACAAAGCCAAGTGGGCTAAACCATGTATTTTGAGCTTTCTGCCCACCACTGATAACATAGTGTCACTTTGTTTTCCTCTGACCCCATGAACCATTCATGTAGCTCTTCTGAGGACGTCTGCCACAGCACCAGCCACATCCCATCGTTCATCATCCACCTGTTCCTGCGTCGTGATGCCTCTCACACCCCTGTGTGGTGCCTGCCTGCTCCTCAGCACAAGTAAAGGACTTTTGGCAGAATCAGACCATCCATAGGGCTGGATGGGATGCACTGGGAGGGCAAACAGGGCAGACGTAGGAAGAGGAGAGACTGTGGTTGCTCCTAACTCCAAGAGCATCCAAAACTCACATCACAGCTGCTTATGCTTATGGTGGTACCCCCTTCCCACCAAGCATACAGAGTGTCCTCTGCATGTAGCCTTCTCTTCCCTTCAAGGAAAGCAGCATTCACCTTTCAAGTTTTGGGCAGCAGAATCATAAGACAAATGACATACCACAAACCAATATTCACAGCTGAAGCCTAGTGAAATACACAAAGCTTTCAGAACTTTTAAGGCTAGAAGACAACACAAAAACACAGGGTTTGTTTTTTTTTTTTCTTCAGAGGGAGAAAATGCAGTTCAAACAAGAGAACTGTGCACATATGTCAAACTACAGTCTTCTGTAATATTAAGTTTTCATGTTCCTCAAAACCAAGACCTAGCTGCACTCCCGACCAAGTGAGATGCAACAATATCTATAGCTGTTGAGATCCCAGTCGTCCCTAAACTTATTTTGTTACCAGCATCCATATGTTGCTGTTCTAGGCAACTAACCTGACTATCTCCTTTCTATGATGGAACTTCCAGCATTCTTGATTTAGCTCATTTCATTTTTGGTGCTTCTCACAAACACATGTGCAATACAAGGTATTTATTTCAGCTGATTCCCCATGCATTAGGGACAATGTATATATCTGAAACTCTGTTCCAGCAGAGACACATAAATAATTCTAGAGCCATTCTTCTGCTGTTTTTCAAGCAGCCCAGCTCCCTGCATTTCTTGCCATTCTTTATATACTTCCAAAACTTTGGAATTCATAGCAATGCACGTAGAATATTGAGAGGTACTTCCCTAAACCAGATTTTGTAGTTTCAATGACCTGTGTTTTCCCTTTAAACAGGATAACTGTGTATTTCAGGGAACACAAGTTGCCACAGTGACCATATAGAAAGAAGTTAATACTTCAGGGACTATTTTCCACATGTATATGAAATCTCAAGATATGTAAATTGCTCATTGTCAAATTATTATGACCATATAAGCAGAACTTGCTGAAAAATTTTTTTGCTGAGTTTTAAATCTGTTTTTTAAATAATGCTTTATGCAGAGTTTAAACCCTGCATTCTTTCATACACAGTTGTGAAAACTGCAGATAGCTTTATTTTGAATGTTTTTTCCTTCTTCCACATAACCTAAAAAAGAATTAAAATATGACAGAGCAACCGTCTTAAGCCCTACTTAAAATACCTGTTCAGAATGTCTGCGCTATGTGATGAAAATGCTTTAAGTCAAACAAAAGTAGCTTGTGGTGAAAAGAAAGGAAACAGAGTAAAGATCCAAGTTTGTATTAAATCTTGGTTGGAATAATTTAATTGCCACTGTGTAAAAGCAGGAATTTCTCTAGTCCATTTCAATATTTGCTATTCCAATAAACACAAAAGAAGGAAAAAGTCAATGTTAGAGTTTTAAATTTGAGTTTAGTACTGGTTTGGTAAAAACCTTCCTCAAGTTATTTTCCTGGGAAAGAGTTGCTAGAGGACAGAGCTAATTAGGGCTTGTCAGTTAAGTTCTTTCTCTTGCTCTGCTCAGAAAACCTAGACAAATAGCTTATCCATGGATAGACCTGAGGGCCTTTCACAAATAGTTTGTATTCCACTGCAAGCTTAGGCACATTACATAAACATCTGGAGTACCCATAAGAACCTTGAATACCTCCCCCCTTCTGCCCTGCAGCATCTTCACAACACTGTTTCATCAACAGTGACAAAAAGAAAATGGTATTATTGTGGGCTTCCATCCAAAAACTGTTGTCATCTGTACCTTGTCTATATGAAAACAAGGGCTTTGAGTGAAAGGGAGGAGGGGTAATTCAGGTGCACAAACAAGTTTTCCAATCTTCTTTATCAGTTCTTAACTTCTGAGAGAAAAAGCGAGCTTTGTACCATTATTTAAAAGAGACAATTTCCAGAATGGTTGGAAAGTAGACTACTTTGTGGGGGAAACAGCAGTGAAAATAGGTATGTTCAGCTTTGCTCTGGAGATGCAGTCTAATTTGGAAGTGCTCTTGACATCCAGAAGTTAAGATGAAGACACAAAAGCTCTGTTGACCGTGCGAGGGCCCACAATTAATAAACCAGTTGTTCACCATGCAGCAGATACTTTGGTACCACATTTCACTGCAAGGCTGGATTGGAGGCAATAATCTACTTGCTGTGTGACCCATTCTATATATAAGGAGGGAAAGGCACACAGTTCTCTCTAGCACGCTTTCCACAAAGTCCTAGAACAGCAACATCAGTGCCTTTTGTTTAGCTGCAATCCTGCAGGCATCTTTGCAGTCTATCAAGCCTAATCACTGGGCAATTCTTTGCGTGTTTATTTTTCAAACCTGTAGAGCCGTACCTTCCTTCATATTACAGTAACTGCATAATAGGTGTAGCTTAGCTACCTTAAAATATTCCCTTCATAAACCCAGGGAAACAAAGTCTTCCCCTTCACTGCTGCATCACAAGAGCACCGAAAGCTTCCGACAAGAAAGACAAAGACAATAGCAGACAACCAGTGTGATAAACTACCCTTCACATTTTATTCCAATGAGTAGTAATTACATTTAAAAACACACAAAATCCATACATGTGCTAAACATGAAAGAAGCTGTCCTGAGAGTCGGATGCTCTGAGATCACATTTCAAAGCAATGCAGTATCATTCTTCTAATCTTTTGGGAAAACCAGCATGGATATTCTGCTTCAATGTAATTAAGGCAGGAATTCCAGCCTCTTCATTGTGAGCTTTCACAAAAACCTTAGGGGTCAAGAGTAGCAGCTTGTGTGTGTCCTGCTACAATGCTAATATATCTGTACTATCAGCAAAACCCTTCTCTAACAATAGGCCGAAAACCTTCAGGGAGGGAAGGGGGGACATGTAGATTCACTCAAAGACTGCCACAAAACAGCTTATACATAATCATAAATTAAAAGTTGTTTTTCTGAAGGTCGCAGAAATTTCATTTTTACTCTGCAGGTGGAAAACAATTTAAATTCACTTTCATATGTTATTCTAAACAAATATCCAGACCCTACCAAAACAGTAATGAATTTAAGACTTGTTTTCTTAGAGCAATGGTTAATGAACAAAATGAAGCCAAAGGAAAGGCTACTTATTGCTCTGATAGTGAAGTGCTAAGTAGAAAGACGGAGAGTTTGGAGAAAAAGTGTTGTGTTTTTTAGCCCTTGGGCCACATCACAGTAAATCCCTGGTGAAATCTCATGAGCACAAGCAAAGCTGCAGCCTGCAGTGACAATGCTGCTACTTGCCCTTCATACCACAGTAGCCATGCTTTCCTTCCCCAGCACTTCTCAGCAGTGAGTAACAAGGACTGCTCCAGGGGAAGGGCAGCATGGGCAGGAGAGGTTTGTGAGGTGGGAATGGCAACAGCCCAGCTCTGCAAAGACTGGCTGATGAAAACTTTAACTGAACCCTAATCAGCATGCTTAGTGTAAACTTTCTCAGGCTGGCCAGCATCAAGCCATGAAAAGAGATAATCAGGTTTTTTTCTCTTCATTCTTAACCTTTGCAATCTGAGAAGACTGAAAGAGGACACCATCTACCAAGAAGGCTGCTAATTAATTCCTCCTCACCCAGGCAAAGCTTCTAGCTGCAAAGTATCTGCTTATGTAAGAATAGCACTTGACAGCATTAAGAAAGAAGCTTCAATTGTTCTGAAAAATGCCATTAAGAGACTAAATCATCTCACAAGATGATTTTCCCTATCAGCAGTGAGAAAAGGTGAATGAAAAGCAGCTTCGCTCTTCATTAGTTTTCAGAGCACCAACTTACCACGCACAGTGATTTCGACGGGAGGTCAGCATGCCACAGGCATAGATGCTTTCAGAAGTGTAACTTTACACGAGAAAGAGTTCTCGTATCATCTCTTAGTTGAACACGCTTCCCTGAAATAAACTATCTCTGAACAAGTTGGAACAGGGTAGAGATGCCTTGCCATAAGGGCAGGACCAGAGTGCAAGTGACATGGGCAGCTAAAGTAAGCAAGAACTGTTGTTTTAGGTGCTCAGTTATCTTGGATCAAAGGCTATAAAAAGCTCCTTGGATATAGCACTAAAACAAGAGATGAGTCAGATGGAATAATAATGGAAAACACCAATGGACCCGACAAAAAGAGTTCAGCACACATTTAACATTGAGGACCTCGAGTATTCTTGATTAGCAATAGTTTGTTTGCCTACCAAGGCTGCTTTGTTGGCACTATCATAAATAGAAACAACAGAACACTCAATAACAAGAGTCAAAACTCCTGTTATTAGGCAGATATAGCCCAAAGTCCAATATCATCTGAAACATCTACAGCTCAACTGTAGCCTTTTGGAGTACCAAAGAGACACCACAGTCACTAAAAATTTGAAGAACAATCCTCCTGCATGAGCAAAGACTGAATAATCCAAAATATTTTTCTCCTTCTCACTTTAATTAAGGCTGAGATGTCCCTCATTTTAGCTGGGACAAAAACGGTGGAGTTATTTAAAATAATATTTTATTTGGATTTTTTTTTTTATGAGGCAGGACAAGCTATAAACTTGTGCCACACCTAAAGTAGTTCTAATCTCACCACCCTTTTCTAGTTACATTTAAATGCTCTGAGCACTATTTCTCTTCACTATTGCTTCTACCCGGGGTGAAGCAGGTGGATCAAGACCACCTCTTCACAACTGCGTAAGTGCAAGTGGGCAACAGGCCAAGTGGACAGACACGGGCACTGGAAAGGATCTTTTTTTTCTTTTTGTTTTTCCTGTGTTATCACCCTCTGGGTACACAGAGTGCTTTTGCTCAAAGCACAGGAGATGTGCAGCCTTGCCAGCTGTGTTTTCTCACAGCAATTTTTCATCCCTTTGTCCCCATCCTTTTCTTTCTACTCACCCACACAGCAATCTCAGCCACCTATTTTACCCTGAAAAAAAGGGATTATAGTTTCTGGCCTTACCACAGCACACAAGTTTCACTGAAATCTGAGAAGCAAGCATGTTTTACTTTGTTTGAACATGAAGACACCTGCAGTTCAGTCTCAGGTGTGTAATTCAGAGCTAACAGCAGGAAAATGAAAATGTCAAGGACCAGATATTTTCTTAAACCAGATTTTGTGCTCGACAAACAATGGGAATATTATTTATTTTGAGTTCTTTCCTTTTAATGCAGAAATCCTCCACTGCAGGATATACCATTGTAGGTTAATGAGTTCCCCTGTACCAGCTCCTCTCTCTGACAAACTGACTGGCTTCAAGCCCTTCTTTGGACAGGTAACCAGTAAGGTCAGCCAAAGGGCCCTGAAGATGTAGCAGACTGGACCAGGAATGCTGGTGGCCAGAATCCAGATTGGGTAAAGAGGAATTATGCAGGTACCCTCTGGGTGATTACCAGGCATTTCACACCAAGGCTCTCAGATCTGGAGAACATTACAGAGAACAAAAGGTGTAGGGACACATTTCCTACTGAACTCTATTATTTCTTTTCAAAAGCAATCAAATGCCCTGGTTTTGAGTGAGGGAGAGTCCTCTCCTACTTGGAATAAACACACTTGAGCACATTCCTTCCTTTTATACTGTGTACATCTCTACTTGGCATTGCAAGCTGTTGCAGGATGACTCAGTTTGTTACTGATTAACATCTCACTTCAAATCTTTTCTGCGTGCCGCAGTCCAATACTTTTCGCATCAGTCAGGCATCCTGACACCATGCATTTCTTTAGATTTTGCCCTCAAGTGTATCAGACAAATACTAACTCAATAGCCCAGAGTTCACCATGTACCAGCAATTTTCTTCCACCCCTCTCCAGAGCACAAACCCCACCTCCTTGCAAATACAAAGTCCTGCAGCCCAAGCCTTTCACATCCCCAAAGGCACTGCAGTCAACAGCACAGGGCTGCCATCTGAGATTTCCATGCATAAGATGTCAAGAAGAGGTGTCAGAAGACGGTATGTGCAGATACCTCATAGACACCTGCAGCTGAACCACCATGCAATGTATCATCCATTTGTTTCTGGAGAGCGGGGTCAGGGCCTCCTGCCCTGAGAGGGTGTACATGGAGGGGAATTACTTCAGGGTGACTGACAAAACATGATACTTCAGATCAGACACCAGGGAAAAACAGCATACTTCAGTTTTGGGTCTATTTCACCCAAAATTAACTTTTATAAAAAAAATAATCAAGCTGTTCCTAAATATTGAAAAGAAGGTGTCCATTTTTCATAATGGGACTGCTCTCTTGAACAGTCATCCAAAGCTATGTGCTGGCATGGACAAAAGACCAAGTTTTTCAGTAACAGCTGCTGAAAAGCGGTGTTACCCAGGCAGCACCTCACTGCCTTATACCCTGATCTCCCAACACCCACCTTCTCCCCAGGCACCAATGCAACCTTAGTCAGCTCCATTTCCTCCCAGCACACAGCCTCAAGCTGAAGACCACCTCCATCTGTGCCAACAGCTCATGTTTCTTCCACCACCACTGACACCAGTACAGGCATGCACATACCAGTCCCGAGCAGCACTCAACATGTGTCCTGGGGAACAAGGGAATCTCAACCACAGGATCTCACCCCTTCTCTCACTCTACTTCCACAGTGTGGCATTTCCAATAAAATACTGCAGTGTTAACAGCTTCTGTGTTTGCAAAGGCCTGCCGGGGGGATCTTCCTTTACTGCATTTTTGCACAAGGAACACTCACAAACCCTAAAATTCACAGAGGAGCAGGCCTGAAGTCACATCTCCCAAGCTTCACAAAGTCTCCAAAGGCCGGGGCAGTGCCAAGTGACATGGGACTGTCTTTTAGAAAGAGGCAGAAGAGGAGGCAAAGAGACCAGTCACAGCTGACACTGGAAACTTGTTTGCTGCTTTCAGAGTTGTATCATAAGACAAGCTAGGAGACCTCCTCCCGTCTATCTGCATGCAACTTACTGGCACACCTGATCTTATTTCCAAATGTGATCTCTAACAGTCCATGCAGGCTACTCTGAAATTAGCAGTGTAAATCACAGTATTATTTGGGTGAATAGCCAAAAATCACTCCTGTGCCAGGAGTACTGGGACTTCCTATAAATATTAGGCAATGTTTACATGTGTCAAAACCACAGTTTGGCCAAAAAAAAGTTAATTCACCCAACAGCTTTTTGATCCTCTGACAAATCATTTCCTGGTTAAAGACAGAACAATACAGAGGACTTTGGACACCAACCAGCTGTCACACTTGTGTTGTGAGCTGGCACTAAATCCCATATAGCCAAGAGGGAAGATTTAGGTGGTGGGAGGAGCAAATGGTCCCTTTGCATTCATAGCATGTGAAAAATTTTTTCTGGAGAGGCAATTCCTGCTCTTGCTACCTATCTGAAGCAAGCTGAAAGAATGGGGATCCATCAAAACTCACCAACAGGAAAGCAAGCAGCTGCACTACACTTTGACAATACTGAACCACTGCAAAACTTATTGGATGTACTACAGCTGGGGATGTTGTGAGTTAGAGGTGGGGGTTTTTTGCTTTGCTCTGCAAACGATGCTTAGAAATTGACAGATTTCAAAACGCAACGACCCATCTGCAACCTTTGAGCCTGAGATGAGTGAGGAAAACAAGAAGTGAGCTTAACAAAGATCTGAGACAGTAGCTGGGAAAAGTGAAAGCAGAGCTGAGGTTTAACAGTCATCTCCTTTTGTCCTGCTTAAAATGAAGCATTCACACACTCGTACCTTAAAAAAAAATCCTGATGCTAGCAGACTTCAACATTCTCCTTCAAATGTTCTCAGTACAGATATATAAATATTTCCCTGTACTTCTACTGGCAAATAGAGCACTTGGCAATTAAAAAGAAATGCAGCTTGGGGGGAAGCAGATTAGAAACATATTTTGCTACATAGTTCTAGTATGATGAACTCTTAATTAAAAGAAAAATTAATTCAAGGTGTTGAAAGAAACAGTCCACAGAATTATGTAGTTCCTTCCGAGCTTCAGCCTCACTCTCCTTTTAACTGATGTGTTTTAATACCATTTTTGAGAAATTGATTCTACAATCCCATTAAACTGATAGGCCATAATACACAAAATGAAAAAGAGGGGACTGACTAACGCTTGAGATACTCTTGTTCTCTTGATGTTTATTAGCTTATTTTTACTAGAGATGTTGTAAAATAGAACTCCTGAAAGTTCTCCTTATGACAAACCTATTACTTTTCTATTATTTCTTAGTAAAACAAGTTTTTCGGCAGGCAACTCTCAGATGTGCCATTTGACCTGCCACCTGCCTACTTCCAACGAGATCAGTGCCTTTACACTCAGCAGCACAAAGGGACCAACTTGACAAAACTCATGCCTGGCACTTCGAACTGCCTAACACCACATCCAGAGCAACATTACTCCAAGCCTTTCATGGGCCTCTGTTGTGATGCAAATAATGTACAATCCCCAGACACAAAAAAGTCATTAAACTGGAATTAGGAGTTATAAGTAACTGGCAAGCTGAAGGAAAAATCCGGGTTAAAAGGAACACCAAAGAAAGATCTACAAAGAAAATAGGAAACGGCTGTTTACAATTACAGTTGAGCAAACTTCAGTAAGGAAACACAGGTATGAGGACCGCCGGCTCAGCCGCCTTTGCTTCCCCAGTGTGAGGTGTGCACTCATCCCCCATCAAACCCTAACAGACTGTCACCCAGCCCTGCGTGTGGGCTGAGAGCACTGACAGCATTTTAACTTTGCAACCTTCTGCTCAGCCCGCCAGTCACACTGGCCAGCAGACAGGCTAATACCAGCGACAAGCAACCAGCCAGCTCTGCGTGCGACCTGGAGCCAAGACCAGCCCATCTCCAGCCAAGCTCCCAGCAGCTCCCCAGCTGCTGACCAAACAGGGAATTGAGCAAACTGGGCAAGAGCAGAGAAAACACTCACATGGTATTAGGTCAGGAGTTAAAATATCTCAGTGACCTGCAACTTCCATCATGAACAGCACTGATGAATGCCAGAGCCACAAGAAAGACAAACTCATCTACAAAAAAAAACCCCAACCATCCAGGCTGTGATGCATTTTCTGTCATTTCCAATAGACAGTAAGACAAAAGTAAGCAGGATCTTCTCCCTTATGAAAATAACAATAAAAAAATCAGCCATGATTTAAAATGAAATTTTCAAGAAACTATTGAGGAAATGGATGCAGTTAGTGGAGACTTCCTCGATCAGAATGAAGGTCAGCATTTCAGACAAGCAAATGAATACTATCCCTTTTTTCATAGTAAGAAAGATAACTTGGAGCTTCTTTGCCTGTAACTCCATCTTCATCATCAGCATTAGCCTCCATTCACTTCACCCAACCTCAGACCCCATCAGGCCATCCAAGAGGAATTATAAACCAGTCATGAAGCACAATAACCTTTTTTCCACAGTAACAAAACATAATTCATACACAATTCGGGGCTATTTTTCACCCAGAACGTATGCAGCCCTGTAACAACAAGCTCTCAATTAGCACGTTAATAGTGAAAGGAAATCAAAAGGTCAGTTCAAAAAATAATGCATAACTCAGGTTGGAGGTGTGTTGACAGCTAAGAAAACACCAAATACTTGCAGGAAGCAGCAAGAGCTTAAGAGAGCAGCTGGCAGAGCAAGCACATGCTTTGTGCCACAGGCACAGCTGGTCACAGCCCATGGCCAGAGGAGAGGGCAGCAAGGGAGCTAGTCCACAGCCCCCACTAATCAGCTGCAAAAAATCGAGGCTAGGGAGCACTCACTAAAGCAACTGTGGCACCTTTAAGTATTTGTGTTGTGACCCCTGGCCACTGTGTTTATCCCACGCTGGATTCTGTTCTCTTGCTGAGAAGATTACAAAAACACAAGTTCTCAAGACACCCATGGACAAGACAAGGTCAGGCCAACATTACTTGCCAGGAAAAGTTTCCTCTCCACGCACTACCATGAAGTAGTATGTGTATTTTTTATTAGCCACACAAATTTTCTTTGCAATGCTGAGCCTTGAACTCTGTACCAAGAATAGTCCAGTATGTATTCTTTTTCCATTTTCAAGCTAGAACATCTTGTAAGACTGCAACAGCCTGAGAAGTCAGGGTAGTCACCCACTAGAGTTGTGTTACAGTAAGAGGCAGCTGTGTATTCTCCACACACACACACTTGCAATAGGGAGAGAAAGAATTACACTACTGGCTCATTACTTTTGCTCCTGCAATAGCTCCATGGGACAAAGTTTAAAACTAGCAGAAATTTGATGACAAGCTGAAAATGTAAAGCAAAGGACAGATTCTCAAGAAAAAGTTTACTTGTCAGATTAGACAGAGGAGCCTGAATTCTGTTAGAGACAGTTCTTTCAGTTTTATTTCTTCCATTTTCTTCTTGTTGCCCCCCATTTTCTGTATTGTCTTAGAGACTTTGAATAAACAGAGCAAGCATTCAGGGGCAGGGTGAAAGAAGAGGAACAGGCACAACTTGATGGACAGTGAACAAAGTGTGTGCTAGATAGAAAAGTTACAGGAAATAAAAGGAGTCCAGAGAGCCGAGACAGAGGAATCGCAAAAGCATGAGAACAGCCAAGATGCTTCACAGACATGTCTGGGCAAACGTTCAAGGCCACGAGGTAAAACTACCAGAAGCCCGGAGTTACACTGTGCTTCTTAATGCTGCAGTAAAACCTACCCTGAACATCTCCTGGGAGGTACCCACGGACAACCCTGCAACTTCCACTCCAGCAGCTTATTCAGAGATGGAGAAACCAGCTGTGTTAGACATCCAGGCCTCCTCTAATCCCTCTTAATCAATAGGCAGCTGGTCATCACCCTGGCTTAAGTGGTCAAGATGAGGCGACGGGCACAGATGGAACAATGAACTCGTAAGCCTAGTCATGAGGGTGGCTGGCCAGCATGGACGAGTTAGAGCTGTGCATAATGAGCATGTTTAACCTCCAGTATCAAAACCAGTCTTTCTAGCAGGGATATTTTAAGCCTCCTCATCTCTCTCCAGTGCAGCAAGAAACTTCCCGGTAACTCTCAGAATTATTCTCCTAATTCTTCAAAAAGCAGGAAGTTGATTTCAATTTTTCTCAGACTGTGCTGAAACCCACAACTCCATGAGCTGCTCAGCCATCCTTCTGTGGGTAGATGATGCTCTGTGTGTGGCAGGCTAAGCAGGGGGGAAGAAGTACCATTTCAGGTATGTGACTTCAATTTACCTCTGCATGCAAGTCAAACCCACCTCAGCTAAGGTCAACCTCTTTCTAGCAAAAGCCAGGATAACATACTGCAGTTAAATCCACACCTGAAAGCCACCATTGCTTTAATTAGATTCAGTCAAATCCAAGTCTTTAGAGTCTAGACATGGTTTAGCAAGTGCTTTTATGTGAGTAATTCATTGAGAGAGAACACAGTTCTTAAAGGAATTAGATAACTCATCACGTGAAGTTTTATCTGGAGCTTACCTCAGTTTTGGCAAAGAAAAACAGTTGGATTTTGACAGGGAAAGAGAGCCTAACCTAAGCATTCAAGCATCAATACAAGGGAAGATTTTACTTGGGGAAGGAAAGAAGGAACTAAAGTGTTCCTCCTTGAACCTACTGCTTTTCCAGAGTTTAGCCAGCCACAAGAGGCTTTCCATTCAGAGCAAGAAACATGACAATTTTGCTACACAGCACAGAAACATGACTCTTGAGGCAATGCAGAACACAGACTTAGGTCTGGCCCCTCCTGTAGTCTCTGTACTACTCTGGGGTTTACGTAAAGGTCCAGAGATTTATACAAAGGAGAGAGAAAAGGCACATAACAGAGTAACTACCGCCTCTGACCTATGGTGTATATACACTGATCACACACCTATTTACAGAAGCTCCAGGCAGGAATATCAGAACAGCTTTGTGGCTTGACAACTTCTGCACTGAAATCAAAGTGATAAGATGCTCCAGCTCCACCAAAGTCAATTTGACTAAGCTTTAATACAAATACAAAATGGCTGTTGGATGACAGAAAATTGTTAGTAGCAGCAATACTGTGCTCCCAGCTGTGTATAAATACATTATTGCTATTTTTCATTTGTTCACAGAATCTCTGGCAGAGCATTAGTAAGAAATGGGGAGTATTAGCCTACTGTTTCTAAAGACTGCATGTTCCTTACATACCCAGCTAGTTCTTCTACAGGGCAAGCAACTACAGTATCACAGGCCAGCCAGGTCTCCTCCTTGCAATGAGACTCTCTCAGCACTGATGCAAGAATGGCCCTAACTGGACATCATGGTAAAACAATATTAACGGTTGCACTTAAATGCAGCAATATGCATAAAGCAACCCATAAATCGCCTCATTTTCACTCAAAGAGCTGAAGAGATGTTATTTTCTGCTACACAGTCAGGAGACGACCCGGCTCACTTTTGTGATGCAAATTAGCAAGTTGCTTGGAGGAAGAGGTGAGGGGGGGAAGAGTCTTTTAACCGAAATTACAATGAAACTTCCTCCCTACACAATAGTCACAGGCACCAGTTCCTATGGAGCCTCCTCCAGGACTCCACTGCTTTCCTTCAGTCTGTGCACAGCCAAACCTCTGGCCCCCCGACTGCATATTCTCCTCACTGCTGCATGCATCTGCCACCTCACTCGCCTGCAGTCACCGAAGAGACCTTGAACCACCCAGAACAGGCACCAAATGTGTAAAACAGGGGGATATAAATCACTGCCCTTCCACGATGATGTAGCTACAAGGAAACTTCTTTATCAAGCAGTAACAGCCTCCAAAGCAAAACACCACCCCAAATAAAATGTGGCTCAGGAATGTGAGGTATGTGGCAGGGGGTGGTTCTGATGGATATGAAGGGAGGACAGGAGCAGGCAGGCTGCTTCACAACAGCCGTTTCCTAGCCAGAGCAGTGGACTAGCTTAGCTGCCCCACGGATGTGCACGCAGAGCTCGGGAATGTGAGCAATGTGGACTGGGGGCCAGGGGGCTTTGCTGTCTGGGAGAGAGGGATGGGAGTGGGTACTAGGGAAATAACACAAAAAACCCAAGAGGCAGCTGGGGTTCCTGCAGAGTTGTAGGGCTCCCTGTGGAGGGGTCACAAGGCTCAACTACAGGCTGCAAACCAGCAAGTGTCCCTTTTTGTCTCACTCACCCTGTGCTTGAGGAAACGAAATTTCACATGTAGCTTTGCAATAAATCTGTGTATCATTAATTTCTACCAGCTGAAAAAAACTGTATAAATCTCCCCAGTTTTTGGCTAGTTGCTGACATGAAAAACATACCAGCATTAAGAGTAATAAACACATGCACTTAACACTCCCTGAGCCAGAGATTTAATATTCAGCTGTACAAGAACAAACCTTCTCTCCCCCAGGCTAACAGAAGATGGAGTTGCTACAGATAACAGACCTGAAACCCTCTCGACTCTGCTTCAGCCAAAACCAACAATCCCTTACAACATGAAAAACATTCAGTCACCTGTTTTTTTTTAAGGTTCTTGAAGAACTCCATTTTATTTCTACCACATTTTCTTGATCCCCGGGTCCTCATCCAACAACTGAGCACTGCCTATCTGGCTGGAGAAGCAGCTACCCAGAAGGGGCTCAAACCAGCAACCGGTGGGCACCTCCCACCGTCGGGTCTCGCTGGAGTGAGCACCGACTGCATCTCCTTAGCACGCCTACCGCATAACTCGTGACAGTCATGATGTGTGCACCAACACAAAGAAGGGTTTGTTTTCCTTAAATTTCCCCACTGAGAAGGCTCCCGACAGCCACTAGTACTTTCGTTGATGGGATCTTGCAACATTTCTGAAAAACATGACAGCAGGCACAAGCAGCAACAGTGATGGGGTGAGAAACTGCAAGGAAAAGACAAATGAGACAAAACCAGTGATAAATCAAGAATAGGATCAGGACCAAGACTAAGGCAACTCTCACTCCACTCACGGACACACATCAGAGCCCTTGTCTACTGGTAAAAAAAAATCATGAGTAAAGCAGCACCACAAGAACAAAGTATTAAATATGCATCAAGTTTGTGAGCCCGGTTAAATGATGACAAGACACATACACTGCAGCTAAACACACGTACATCATTTCCAGCACCTCCTGGTTTCAGAGAGATTCCATCTTCTAAAATCCCAAAGGTGATTTTGTATCATCTGTGAATGTTACGGACTTGCCATGCACAGAAAGCAGTTTGAGCAGACTGCTGGTAGAATACACATTGAGAACATGGTCAGTGATGCCAGAGTAAGACTGACATTCATCTGAGGAAAGAAAACCCTTCAAGAGCTTATCATTAGGGGAAAAATCCCAAACCAACCAGCAAGTTCAAAGTTTAAGAACAAGTTCAGCCCCACAGGTCAGGAAGGAATGGACGTTAATGGAATCTTAAGACTTGAAAAAAAAGCAATACAAGAAGAGATTCTTAGCTTAAGTCTTACAATTAGTCTGGGATAAAGGCTATTGTTCTAAAAGTGAAGCTATTTATTGAAAAATGTTAAGTGTGGTTTTAAAAAAAATACTGTAAAGCAGCTTAATTCTAATCACACTCATGTAAATCCAGACTGAGCACCTGAAAAGAGCCAGATGACCCTCAATGCCTTAAAAAAAAAACCAACAAAAAACCAAACAACCAAAAAAACCACAACACACACACACAAAACCAACCAAACAAACAACAACAAAAAAAAAACTCACCACAACAGAAAACCTTACACCCTTGCCCAAGACCCTGACAACTTACAGTTTGGGCTGGATTTTTTTCCCCCCCTTCTGTTTTTTGGTTTGGTCATGGAAAACCAGGGGTTATGAAAACTAGAGATTATGAACAGAGTCTAAGAGCAACTTCAAAACTTACAGTTCTTTAACTTCCACACTTAAGTAGTTTCAGTGACAACTGCTTTTCATTCAGCAAACTCATTTTTGGTTGCTAGACTCTACAAGACAAGGTGCTACTGCCAGGCAGATAGCAATCTGGAAAACAGAGCAGCAAGAGAAGCATGGGAGCCATAGAAATCCTGCTTTAATATAGCTGTAAAATCCCACCTTGGTATAGCTGCATGATATTCCGTAATATCCACATGAAGTTTTGACAACTGTCCTCCACCTTTTTAGGATTTCTCCAGCCATTCTGCACTCATCTTTTACTTCTGCTCTGTTGTGCACCTACACCACAAAGAATAAAAATGCTAAGCCTCGCCTGCCAAATTACTTCTGCTTCCTGTCCCTGTTTGCCCCAGAAACCCAATTACAAAGTTAACTCATGCTAATGGAGCCTGAAGGGATGTGCACTCACACTCAGCTACATGACACGTTGCTATGAATGAACAGCCTGATTTTCACCCTGGTTTGGTATCTGAAATGTAAACAATGCACACTGAAGTTATCTATTGCAGAATGGTAGATACATCTTGGTATATCTGCGGCTAATTGGAGTGAAAAGTCAGATTCCAATATATGAGTCATCATCCACTGAAGCATTCTGCTAAAACAAATAAACAAACCAACCAAGCAAAAAAACCCACCACAGTACGGTTGACCCCAGAAACAGTTTTTACTCTGAAGAAAGATTCAGCTAAACTAAGCACCTTAGCTCAGCAGGTATTCTGCTGTGTCTACTGGGGTAAATACACTCCAAAGAAAAAAAAGGGGAAAAAAAAAAGAAAACCAAACAAACAAACAAAAAAAGACAAAAAAACCCACAAAAAAACCACAAAGCTCTGCTGTAATGCAGACCTACAAAAGCTGGACTGAAGTGGGGTAGATTATGTCTTAATGTATCAACCTATTAACATTGCAAGGATACTGAAGAGGAGGAGTTTAAACAATACCTGTCTACTCGCAGTAGGGTTAATAACAAAGCACTGATAAGAAAACACCCAAAGGCTTAAATTTCATTTGCCAAGCTGCAAAACAGAGAAGACCTATCAACTCTTTCATTCCAGTTTCTCTTCTGTTGGAAGTCAGGAAATTGGAAGAAAAATTCTGCAATATTGTTTCATTTAATAACTATGCATGGATCAAGTGCCCATACTTTTGTCTCACAATCAACATCTTAACTGTCCTTTGCTACTTTTTATATTCTAATTTTAAAATACCCAAAAGCCATAATAGAAAGGCTCTCTAGTCTGAATCCAAATATTTCGTTCCTCAACCAGTGCACTACTTGGCAAATTCTCTCTGGAGAAGAAGAGCCACATAAAACACTCATGTATCTTTCTGTCACTGTCCAAACCATATTAGTTTGGCATAACTCTTAGAGGTCCTCTCCATCACCATATGCTGAGGCAGGGGTGAAAAGACCATCATTTGCAGTGAGTTCCCTATTGTCTGAAGTCCTTGGGGCTTTTTGACACAGCTGTTCCAAAGCAGCTTAGGAATGAGCACCGTCTTTTTCTCATTTAACAGCTCATGAAGTGAATGAAAACACTGATGGAAGCCCCACCATGCACACCCATGTTTATGCACCTAAACAAACACATTCAACCTCTGACATTCTCCGGTCAGGGAAGACTTCCAGCTGTTAACTGGGAGAACAATTGCAGTTAAAAAAAAAAAAATCAGAGTAATTCAGGGGAAATAATTGTTTAAAACTAAACTCTTCCATCTTTGGGAGGAACAGGTTGCAGGCTGGTGGCATGCTGAGCAGGAAATGCAAGTCAGGGAGCTTTCCTAGTCCCACTCACAGAGCAGGGTGCTTCTGATCAGCATCTGTCAAGAATGGACCAAAATTTAGAACACATCACATGAGTTACCAACAGCTTGCAGGCTTGGGAAGCAATTATAGCACCACGATTTCATGCCTATTAATTTCTGACACAATTCTGTACTACTGCTGAGGCTTCTCACCCTCTCATGCTATGCTGGCACAGCACATGGGATAGCAAAGAGCTGGGGCCGGGGGGTGTGTGTGTGTGTGTGTGTGTGTGTGTGCATATTTTAGCACGTTTGTTTCCAGCCAGATCAGTGTTCCAATCTGTCTTGTCGCAGAGCCACATAAATATTAGCAACAACACAAAGAAGTTGGCAGCAGAAGTGCAAGAGGACAGCTCGCTACTTTCAGTCAGGCACAGGTTTGCTGCCTACCTGTAGTCCCTGTATAGCCCCTGTGGCACAGGCAGCTGCAGTCAACAGGAAAGAGTCAGGAGATGCAGAGATCCGTATGGATACTGAATAAAACAGAAACAGTTCTGGTGCCACTTAGGAATGATCTGAGTCAACCTGGGCAGCATCCTCCCCCTTAACGACATTGCAGAATTGGAAAGGGATCAGAAATACGTATAAATCATGAAGGAGGCTTCAAAAAAACACTTAATTTTTTCACAGAACAAACAGACATTACTTGGAAGGGGGTAGTGGATTACACAATATAATGAATGGTGCATAAAAGCTAAATCAGTGTTTGTATGTCAAGAAGGGATGATCAAGCTATCCAATTAGGAGGTTGAAATGTGTGCATACAAAGAGTATAGAAGTCACTATCAATGCATAGAAGCCATGAAGGCTACCAGCTCAGTGATACCATGAGAAGGATTGGTCACTTGTGTGGGTAACAGCCCTGCCTGGAGCTAAACTTAGGAATACTACTTGAAGTGTTCAGGGGAAAAAAAAAGAAAAGAAAAAAAAAAAAAAAGGGAAAAAAGAAAAGTCCAGGGACTTAGGGTTTAAAAGTCAATGTTTACTAATTACAAACACATACAAGACATAAGGAATAGATTACACCTCATCAGTCTTACATGTATGGCTACCTCAAATTTGTTAAAAGCCTCTGGTAAAAATCCTCTCAACGCAAAGCAACTCGAGTAGAGCTAGCACCTTGTCCAATAACCAATATTTTGACTGTTTGCATCTCCTTGGAAAACTAAGCAGCAGCACACTCCACTCCTGCCATGGCAATACTGCTTCACGTAAATATATCAGACCCTTTGGACACAGAATATGGCAGACCAGTAAGAAAATCTCAGGTCCCTGGGATGAGGAGTGGGTACATTTGTGCAGCAAAGACCTCAACAGTAAATTCTTTTGGATTTCCACAACCAACAGCTCAGGGCACCTACAGCCAGGAAGGACATCCTCTACTTCAGAGCACTAGCACACAATAAAGCTGGTTTAAGATATGACCAACCCAGAGCAGACCAGCGATCCATCTTAGAAAGTTTGCCCCAGAAACCCAACAAGGTGTCCCCACTGCCAGCCTGGGTACAAACCATCTCAAAACACCACCAAAGATGCCTGTAGCTCATGGCATGCACAGCTGTAAAGGACATGGAGAAACAGTCCATGGTTTGCATGTAGGAGACTTCTCTCACTGACATTTCTTCCTCCTGAGCTCTGTGTCATGCATCAGCACCCCAGTGCTCCAAGACAGCACAGACATCTCCATATGCATGTGGAATGGGACAGAGGCACTATCCCTGCACCCCAAAATACAGGCTGGGACACTCCCACTGGCCAATATCCTCCCTCCTTCACCAGAACATTTTGTGGAGATGCCTTTTTCAGGGAAAAGCCAACCAAACCCATCAGGGCAGATATTCAGGTCTAGTTTTGGCTCCTGGGTGCAATAGGAAGCCATACACCAGAAAAGTATGTGAAAGCAGTTTGTCTTATAAATAAAGGAATTAAAGGGACATTGAAAGCATGCTTTCATGACTCATGTTTAATTGGCAGCTATCCTTCCTCAGTACAGCTCTAATTAGAAATCAGAAACAAATTTTTTAAGCTCAGAAAGGCACCAAAAAAAAAATAGCATTACTGACAAGGGAAGCCTGTGGGTGCGTTTTAAGTGTAACAGGATGCTGCCTTCTAAGTTGTGCTTTAGCCAAACTAGTTATTGGGCTTAATACAAGGTTAAGAGCCCAGAGCCTGTAGCAGCCTGGAAGAGAGATCAGACACCCTTGCCATCCCTTCTGAATTGACAAAATTTCTCCACTACTAGTGAAGCTCAGAAAGCATTTCCAGTACTCCCTACAGCACCTTTTAAGTAATTTCCTCTTCTTCTTTTCATAAACAAGTACATCTTTAATGGTGAAAAAGTGACTATCACCACATACATCTTTCTGCTATAGGGGATTTGACAGCAAACCTTTGGCAAAGTAAAAATGTAAAAATTACCTAAATCAGTATTCAGATTTGACCACAAGTCTCCACACTACTGTCATGACTGCAGACACAGTTTCCCAAGGTAAAATACATGGGCAGCATTCAGAGTTAGAGAGACATTAGAGTATAATTCATAACACAACACTACTGTATATGTAAGTAGTGTGCATAAAATATATAAGCTAGAAAAAAAAAATCAGTTAGCTGACTGTTCATTCCTGACATATTTATTTCTCTTCAGGTACTAGTCTTTTGACAGCTGGGAACAGTCACGTAATTTGCATGTTATTTCCCCTCGATATGTGACTTACATAATGGGAGAAAGACACAACTGTGATGTACCAGAGTTGACAAGCCTAAGTTGTTCCCCCTATTTCTCCATGAGATTCCTAAATGTCTTTTATGGCACTGCTAATTATTCAATAGTATCATGCAAGGCAGATACTATTAAGATACTTAAAATCAATCATTTTCCACTAAAATGAAGCATATTATAAATCTCATCACAAACCTCAATCTGTAGTCAAGATAAACTTACTTCATACTGTTCATAATTTTTTTTATTTCATAAAGGCTTATGAAATAAGACCATATGCATACGATTTATAAAAAGATACTGTGATTTTTAGATACAATTTTATATAGCTCAAAAAAAAAACTTTTCAAGTAAATCCTGTAAAAAAATTACAGCTGGCATTTCAAGTCATTGGTAAACTACACATATCGCAACTTTAGGAAGTTAGGTGAAATAAAAACTTCACAAGTTGTTCACTGCTATTTCGTGTTCCAATTCCACCTGAACTTCTCCACATCATTATGACATGAAAATCTAGTTATCAGCTTAGTACTCATCATCTTGCCACAACCCACAGAAATTTTAGATAAAATTCTTACCTGTGCACATACAGTTGCACAGGCTTTCAAGCCGCTTCCTTTTCTGAAGCATACAGATGAATTTGGATGGATTGGACAGCAAAGCAGTGACGCCTGAAACACCGCCTCTGGCCCATTAGTCAATTCCATTAGCTAAATGACTAGGAAAAAAAGCCCTCTTTTACGTGACCTACTGCTACAACAGGTGCTGACACCACAAGAAAATCTACAACTGTCCTCAATTAACAACTAATGTTTTAGCAAAAAGCATGATCAGATGTCCAATCCTGACAGCTCTTCACAGTGGCTCTGCATCATTTGCAAAATAGACTCTTCATTTAGACGTTTTCATTTCACTTTCAGCATCTATTATTTAGACATGCAGGGCACTGCAGAAATTGAGACCACAAGCTGTACCAGAAGCTTACAAACCTGAGAAAACCGCCAGCGTGGAAAAGAGGCTAACGGATACTGAGAGGGAGCAAATGGACCAACTCATCTCACACAAAAGTCATTTGTTGTATGAGAAATACCTTCACTGCTGCTTCTCCAAAGGAGGTGGGATTTTCAGAGACACATAAAACCAGTCCACATTCAGTTTTCAATTTAAGGACTCAGTTTTATTCACAGTTTAACCAGTGCAATTTCAAAGTAAAGCCTAATCTTAAATGAAAGCAGGTGCATACAAATTCAAAACCTAAGACACTAGGGACTTCCATATAGGCTGGAGTGCTACAGAAGTTGTCACTAAATTACACAGAGTGGTCACCAATAATCTATTTAATGTCAGTATCCTGTTTGACACTAGAGAAACGTCTACCTTAGTATGAATTTCCATCTGTTTAGATCTCTGGCAATAAAGAGGGGATAAATTGCACTGTGATGTCACACAAATGAAACAGAGTTCAACATGGTATCAAATCCCACCAAGCAAACCGTCAGCAAAGTCACAGATTTTGAGGCACACAAGAGCCTGTATCCACCCGCACTTCAGCCCAAGCTGCACTTTGGCAGCTGGGGTTGTGCTGCTGCTCGGGGCTGCTGCCCCCAGCGCTGGTATGACCCACACCCAGCACTGTGCGGAATGCTCACACAACAAGTTTCCACGCCCAATCTTCCCCACACCTTCATGCACCAGAACTGCAACCTCTCTCACTCAAAACCAATGAAGGAAGGACCCAAGCTTCCCCGCCATACAACACCACCCCATCTCCTGCTGAGGAGGCAGTTTTTGGGTAGGATCCCATTTCACTTAATCGCTAGTATCTAGTAGATGTTCCTAGCCAGAAGAGAGACAAGACTTCAAAGATGCCTCTTGCAGCATGGATTGGGTGAAGCTTGACTCCAACCAAACAGCCTACTGCACCCTGCTGTCACCCACTCCCTTTGGAAAACTAACTCCAGACCTGAAGACCCAGGCAGCATTTCTAAAGGCTTGAAACGCCACCTGAACAAAAATGTCACGGCCTTCGTTGCACACCTTGAGCATTTACTAAATTAGTTTGACCTTTCTAAAACTCACATTAACCCAATCGGCCTCCTCTCATTTTTCTCATATTCTCCTTTCTTCACAACCCACACCTGCACAATCTTTAATCAGACCGAGTCATCTTGCCAGAAAGGGTGAAATAAAAGGGTAAGATACATCCGATATTTTTAATCAGCAACTTGTCCTGGCACCTTTTATGGCTTGCCAAGATGCAGTGTTGTCAATTATGCTACAGAACTGCCAGATGGACTCTGCCGTTATTTAAATATTTGAGAGCTTTGATTTAACAAAAAGCACACTACACCTGACCTTAACAGCAGTATAAGAAAAATTGGTCTTATGTGTAACTCAGGGACAAAGCACTCACAAGAAAGTCACTGTCATTACTGAAGCATGTAATTGCCTGAATTAGATTTTATACATAAGTGTGTACCAAGCTATAGGGTCTCACAATGCTGTTTCGGAAAGAATAAAACAGTTTTCAAACAGTTCAGGATGTCTGTAAGAGTTTGTGGGGTTTTTTGAGATCTGTGAAGAGAAGCCAAAGTTAAGGCTGAGCATCAAAGCCTTGTTCCCTTCCCCCACTCCCCTCTCCCTCCCCCCCCAAAAAAAGGTAGAAAAGTCTCTACTCTTTCTGAAGTGCCAGCTCACAAGTTAGTGACGGTCCATTTGAACAAAGCACCGGCGAACACAGCTCCCACACGTGACCCGCTCCCCCCACCGCGGTACCCGCTCTGCCTTCTCTCTGTCTCGCCCAGGTGCTTCCATGGCAGCACTTCCAAGGGCAGCCAGCGCTGGGGGCCGGGGGGGCGCGTGGGGCTGGGACACGCCTCCCATGCTCCGAGCGCCGCCGGGATGCAGCGATGCACCGAACACGCGCGGCCGTGCCCCGCTCGGCAAAAATCAAGCGGTTTTACTCAACACGGGGAGCGATATCAACAATTCTCCACGACACGCTCACATACCGGTCCGCAGGGAGCGCCGCCTTTCTGGTAGCGGGGCAGCGCCGCGGCAGACCGTCCGCTCCCCGCGACGACGCTGCTCCGTCCGACGAGAGGGGCCGCAGCAGCGCCCTTGCCGCTGCCCCCCGCCTCGTCCGAGCGCCTCTCTCCCGCCACATCCCAACCCATCCCCCGCCCGCCGCTCACCTCCGGGCTCCTCGCCCCGGCGAGGAGGTGGTGGTGGTGGGATGGTAGTGGTGGGGGCGCTGGGGACCTCCGCAAAACTTCAGCCCCAACCTCTCGCCACCCCGCACCGCTGGGACTCCGCAAACTCCTCCGGCCGCCGCTTTGTACCCGCCGGCGGCCGCACTGCGACTGCGCGCTGCCCAAAATCAACACGGCGCCTCCAGGCACCCGCGACCCGCCCGCCCCGGCGGGGACGTGTGTCCGCCCGCGGCCACCCCCCGGCCGCGCAACCCTCCCGCACCCCACCAGTGCAACCCCCAGTGCCCGGACAGTGCAGTCTCTCCGCACCTCCGTGCATCCCCCCATCCAACCCTTCTGCCCCGCCGAGGGTGCGGGGAGGGTTTTGGATAGGCTTGGTGGGCGCACGGCACGGCGTGGGTGGCCGCGGCGCGTACTCCCCTGAAGCCTCGGAGATGTGGTGGAGTGCGGGGACCGCCGGTGGCATCAGAGGGGGTCTTCTTGCTTCCCGTCTTAGAGCCTGGGCCAGTGGCTCGTCGGGATGCCGGGGAGAGCAGGGTCGCCGTCGGAGCTGCACCTGGAAATGCAGCATCCTTGGGAAAACCTGCCTGGAGCTAACCCAGCTGAAGTCTGCACTGTTGGAGGGAGTCGTTCGAGGCCCATGAAAGGAGCGTTGGCCTCAGCAGGGTTGGGGTCGAATCCACTACCTGGCCAAGGCTAGTGTGGCCCAGTGCCAAGGGACTGGGATTCTCCAGTGAAGGCTGCCATGTGAAGTGCTTTCTTCGGTGTCAGAGCCTCGGCAGAATGTGCCCTCCGAGTGCCAGCTATTCTGTGCAGGGCTGGACAGGGTCCTCAGCCGAGGCTTTCAAAGAAGAGCACCACTTACCATCAACTCCCTCCGCACTGCTTTGTGAACCAGCTTAAAAGCAAAGTTTTAAACTTGTACCTTGATCTTTACCGGCCAGAAGAGGCTATCTCTAAAGGGTTTTTGGCTGTGAAATGATAGAAGTCCCTGGGTTTGTGTGCCTTGAGTTTTTTTGCCCGAGGGCTTGAATATTCAGAATGTATTGATGTGTGGTTTGTTTCACTCCTCCCTCTCTTATCTCAGGTGCTACCTTCATTGCTCCAGGGCTCCAAGGTCTCCAGAAGCAAATGATTCAGAAGCTTTGTGGTGATGCCAAGAAGGGTTTCATAGCACAGAGTAGGACAGTCTGTCCCAAACACAGGTCAGAAAGTGAATACTCCTAACTCACAGGTTAGGAGTAAGCAGGATCCAGGAGACTCATCAAAGTCAGGAGCATGACAACACCTGGTCTTCTTTTCCAGCTCTGGTTATGAGACACTACAAAGTGATTATTGTTACTTTGCAGTGCAAAAGGACATAGCTGTATCTCTCCTTGCTTTTTCTGGTTTTCCTGTAGTGTGCTGTTAAATGCTGGCACCTCCTGATCCTCCCTTCTCATTTCCTTCTTTCCGTCATTCCTCTGCTTTTCTTCTTCCTTTCCCTGGTTAACTTTCCAGAAGCTATGCATATTTCCAGATTTATTTTTTTTTCAGATGTGATCCCTGAAGCTCATGAATGGAGACCAGCAAAGTTTCTCTTAAAGAATATTGATTCCAGAATAGAGCAAGGAGTATATTAAGGAAATTTGAAAATCTTTCTGGTTTTGCCAGTGGACCACATTTCAGTAATGGTAAGCAACAAAGGTTAGGGTTTTCTTGTTCTATAAAAAGCTAACAGGCTCAGTGACATTTCCATCTAACTACTTTCCAGTATTTCTTCTGAAATCTCTGAAGCCATTAGAACATTTTAGAGATTAAATCACATCAAATATTTTTGTAAATAAAGCTCCTGTCACATTGATATAAGCCATATCTCAAATCTGAGAGATGAGCTTTTATTAAAAACTGAGCTTTTATTTAAAAAACCCCCTTTTATACATTTTAATTCAAACCCACATATTTTTAGATATATTTGCAGTCCAAATCTGCAGACAGACCCTGCCCTGCAGCTCCTTAAGATGCTAATAATTATTAATCCTCCCTGCTTACTTTCCATCCAGAGGCTATTTTTTATGGCTGAGTTACCAGCTCTAGAAAAAATGTGGTACTGATGAAAGAAGTAGTTGAAACAACCATGAGCACCACTTACCATTATTTATATTAACAACCAAAAAGAAAGTATACTCAGGCCAGCAAACAACTCCTTACCATCAGCTTATTCATCCGAATAGCTGGGTCAGGACCATGTCATACCAGAAACTGTACAAACACAGAACGAAAGCACTCCAAACTATGACAATGAACAGAGCAAGCAGATAGGACTCTTTCCACTTCTCCCACTCAATCCTTTCTTTCAGGAGCTGCCAGCTCTTGACAGTTAAAACAAGTGAAATTAAATAAAGAAGCCAGTTGTTGCATTACCTATGTAACAGTGATAGGGAAAGACTTTCAGTGTGGTCAAGCAGTGGATGGGACTTTTTCCTTTGATGGTGCAATTAAAACCAGCAGGTCTTTGTTCACCCTTCAGCTACCTGGGGCTTGTCTGGCTTTGCAGAGATCTTGCAGAATGCAGAATGGGGAGCCTGGGCATCTGTCACGTGGGGCAGAGTGGCATATAAGAGAGCACAAAGTGGGGAGGGTCTGCAAGCACCTGCCAATCTGCTCCATCTGCCCTGGTCTCCCAAGCACATGCACATAGGGAAAGTTGGGAGAGGAGACACAGACCCCACCTTATAGAGCACCAAAAGAGAAACTGGCCTCAGTCTAAATTAACCCAGGCAAAGCCTCAAGAGGAGTGGAGGATGAGAATGTCAGTATGTTGCTGACACCCTTTCACAGGTGTGAGCCATGAGGAGCAGGATACTCCTCCCCAGTTGGGCTTGCCCTGCCTGGGGCACTGGCACTGTCCTTGTCACCCTTGGAGATGCCCCCACCATTACCTGGGGTTGTGGGAGTGAGTGAGTTTGCCTCGCTCAGCCTAGGCACCAGCAAGAGACACTGAGCAGGAGTAGGTGCTTTTGCAGGGTTTTTCTAGCTCCCTGGAGTGTTTTTTATTTGGGACCTTATCTGGCACATAGGAAGTCTGGACTATTAAATATTTAGAAAAAATAGCTCTTACCACCCCAAAAAAAGCCAAACCCACCTATTTCCTTCAAATAGCCAGATCCCCTGTCTCTGTGAGTACAAAATCATAAGCGGCACATCCAGAAGTAAGTAAAGGTACTACTTTGAAGAGAGAGAACACATTGTATTTTTCTGTGATCTGGTCCAAACAAATATTGTGTAGGCTTTTGCAGAGTTTTCAGTGAGATTTCAGGTTGCGCACAATACAGATAAACTCTTTGCACACATAGCACATGTTAAAAGCAAGACTTAAGAGAAATCATCCCACCCTTCTTCTGTGCATTGCGCAGAGGCTTGGGTAGAACAGAGTTCCCATTGACTCTCAGGCCCTCTGGATTTTAACACAATGCCTGAAACCTGTTTTGTGTTGAACATCCCACACAGCTTACTCAGGAGCCACTGGGCTGCTAGAACATGAAGGTCAATTGCATCAGCATTCTGGGTGGCTGGAAGTGCACCTGAGTGCATGTGATCAGTGGGATCAATTTAGAGGCAGGTTGCACCAACCCTGCTCCCAGCTGTGGCCCATGGCCTTTTTGGAAGAGTGGGGAGGAGAGGGATTAGATATTCCCACTGCTGCTGTATTTGACAGCAATTTTTTGCTTTGCTGCCACTGTACAGGAGCATGGCAGCCACAGTTATCTTAGATGAGTTGCCTTAAATCTAACTTACATGTTGTATAATGTTCCCTTCTCCTACCTTTCCTGAGCACTCAGAAAATCTGAGATGCTTCAGTCCTCCAAGGCCCACAGTTCCAGAGAAGCCCTTGAAGCCATAGCAAACATCACTTGATTTGTTGGGGTAGTGGAAACAGCCCTGCCCTGTAACCAAATCAATACTATTAAAATTTTTTAAAAAGAACAATTCTGAGTTTGCCAAGCAAAACCAAAGTTGAAATGTTCATTCCATAGGAAATGGTAATGCTTTCCTGTGCCTTATTTTGTCCATTCTAGAAAAAAAACACTTACCTGAAAAAGATCAGTATTTTTTTACACAAAAAGATTTGGTATGTAGGAAGTGGTATTCACAGCACCTACCTAAGCCCGACAGGACCTTAAAAAAGTCTCTGTGAACCCCCCATCCTTGCCACCAGAAATCCTTGCTGCCTTTGTGGTGTCTCACACAGAGAAAGGCTGAGTAGGACAAGGTGTGATGCTGGTAGTATTCCCTATCAAGGGCTTGGTTTGCACCTTGGCCTCTGAAGGACATTTTTAAGTGCTGATCTTTGCCAAGCAGCTGCCAATGCCAAAGCTGAGTAGGAACCTAAGGAATTAAGTAAAACTCAATTTTAAAAGTAGTGGACCTGAATATTCTGCACACTGTAGTGAAAAGCAGGGGTATCCATTGCACTGGTGTGAATGACCCCACACAGTGGGCATGGCAGCTGAGAAGCACAGTAATCCTCTCCACTGGCAAGTCTGTAAAAGCCCAGCTTTTTCTTTCTCTCTGCATCAGTTTTTCTGACTTGCTTTTAGGGGTACAGGAGTTTCAGGAGATGTACACTCTGACTCTCTTTTCTCAGCACAGCACACCACTGGCAGTTCACACTGCGTGGCTGGTTTCTGAGCCCCATCTGCGAAGGAGGGATGTTACACAAACACAAAAGAAAGCAAGGCATTTCTTCTGCCCTGGTTCAGGGCTCACATCAGTGGCAGCAGAAAAAATAGTACCATATGCTTGCCTAGCAGTCCAAAGTAAAATGAAAGAATGCAGCAGTGCTCCTGAATTTCCATCATTGGAGTTTTTGGTGCTGGAGGGTATATGTTGCTGTTTGCCACACATTGCCTTGGATTTCACCATTAGGCCTATGGATATTTGAGACACAACAGTGTTCTTGATTTGTGCATGAATGCACAGGAATGTGACTCCAGAAATTATTTACTAGATGAAATGTAGCATTTGCCTTTCCCCTTATCTTTAAAGCAGCAGTGTCAAAATACATTCCCCAAGACAGAGGAAAAGTTGCCACAACTTTACTTTCTAAGTTGATAAAACTTATCCGTGAAATACTTTAAAGAATGGTTGATTCTCCAGAGCTCCCAGACCTTTATTTTTGAGCAGGGTGAAGAGGCCACTGCAGTTTAATGTAGTTGTATCAACCTGTAATGAAGTTGTATTACCAAGCTTAGTCTCTGCAAAAAGCTTTACTTGGACTTGATGTCTATCATGAGTTGTCTGAGAGATTAACATCATAATTTCCTTAATGGGTATGTGCATACAGCAGCTGGGGTCTTGAAGTACATTGGGAAATCATGTTCAAGTTCTCATCAAAAGTCTATTTGGGTGCCTGTACTAGGAGAGTTGAGCAGGTCCACATGCCAGCTCATGAGAGGCAGAGTTGGCTTGACTGAGTTCACAGGACACCTGTCTTACATGCCAGGGCAGGCAGAAAATATTTCACAGCACCCTGACAGCAAACGTGAGACCCACAGTAAAAAGCAAAAGCAACAACTACAGGAAGAAAGAAGGAAAGAAAAAGCCTTGGCAATTTCTTGCTGGAGGAAGGAATTTGTAAAATCAACTCCCAGAGTTAGACTCAGTTGGCACGATCATAAATTTGTGCATGTTCACCCCAAGGAATGGCAGAATTGGGAAACTAATGACCCCAGCATTTGTTTCCCTGATGCATGGGTCATTGGAGGAGTTCTTTCCTCATACTGCCTCCATGTCAGGAGATAAGGAGACCCTGAGGGACATTTTGGAGGACCCTTGCATTTTACATATGAGACATTTGGAGTTTTCTATCTTTATAAACTGCAAATTCTCAAATTAAAATGTGCTCTGTGCCAAAACTGGGTGAGCAAGGACTGCTTTTATGCACATACAGATTTATTTATTTTGTACAAATGATGACTTGATTCCTGTGATGGTATTTGAATTTCATCAAATTCATTAGCCAATTGTGCTCTTCAAATGGGGCTTCTCAACCTTCATTATAGTTCCAAATTCACAAGAGGATTTTGACTTAGAGGCATGGTATCTGTTTTAAAAAAATGTGATTGGGATATCAAAGGCCTATAAACATTCAGGAAAAAAAACCTTGATGTACTTCAGCATTTTTTTAGAAGGGACGTGGATATATCTTCTGCTTTTCTTTCCTGCTGACTGACTTAACAACTAAGGGCCCATCTGGTGGTCATTTAGGGATGACCCTGAGTACTAAAGGTCTTGCCTTGACTAGAGATCAAGCTGAAGAAGAGAACATGTCCTTTGTTCCTGTTTCATAGACATCAGTATGAAGCTGCTTTGCAGAGACTAGTGACAGCTTTAGATTTCTTAAAATGTTTGGTATACTGATTAATCTGTGATTTATAGCACTGAATGTGAGCTTAGATCCTCTTTCATAACTCACATAGATTCTTCATCCTTGAGCATCCAGTACTGGCTCTGCACCAGTAGGGGTACAACATGCCTGGTCTAGTAACACTATTTGTGTTTCAGCAAACTCATGACTATCTGTGTAAGCCTTCAGCCTTCAAATGTACCTTCTGACAACACAACCTGGCACAGACAGTATGTGCAGATTCCTCCATTAAGCTAGCTCATCACTTAATTTTTGGTAACCAGATGGTTTATCTGGGACCTGGCAGTTGTATGGATACAGGTTTTCTCACTGTTTCAGAACACCCTGAAACACATGAAAAGCCCCTGTTTCTAACACAGTGGTGTGCAGTTCTCCTCTCTAGATGCAGGGAGTGCACTTTGGTACTTTACTAATGCAGAGCACTGATGGGGATTCAAATGAATTAGTTAATTCCCAAAGCATTTTTTGAGTTTGGGCAGATTTCCACCCTCCTTTCAGCAGTGGCATGGAGCAGCAGCCCTCTCAGTGGCATGTGCTGGCGTGTCCTGGCTCTTCTGTGCAGTCCCCACAGTGCTGTCCTGCAGCCAAGCCTAGAGACTTGTGAGCCACACCACCGTTCCCATGGACTCTCCCTCCTACACAGGACTGTCCTACCCAAACCATGTCTAAGTTCACAGAAGTCCTGTAAAGGAATCTTGGGCAGGGGGTGAGTTACAGCAGCGTCATGGAGAGCAGGAATGGGAACTGTTTGAAAGTGAACTGCTGAAGTTAAACAGAGGATTAAACAAGCTCCAGTTTTGCAGTCACGAGTACCTGATGTTAAATGTTTTTTCTTACCAGGCTGTGAAAATGATCAGCATTGTAGGAAGGCTCAGATGGCCATTCTAGGAAGATTTCCTCTGTCAGTGAAACACTGGACAGCAGCTGGTGCCGCAGCACCAGTGCCCCAGTGATGGTACCTGGTTTGTGAGCAGGATCCCAGTAACTGCAAAGCCACTGGTGGGTACATTTGCCACCAATTAGTAATACATTAAATTAAAGAATGGTTGATGAACCAGTGGGATTAACAGGACATGCTGCATTTGCTCTATTTCCTCAAACTATGCCTGTCTGTGACTGTATTTCCAAGCTTTATAATTTCCATCCACAACATCCCTTTTGCACATAGGACATGGAACAAATAGTCACTCCTGGCACCTGTTACTGCAGGAGACATGCAGGGCTGTGCCACTGCTCCTAGACAGCCTGGATCTTGCACTGGAAGCGACAATCCCAATGCTTAGTCTGCTTCCTTCAAAGGAGCAATGGGAAACTGCAGTGTGCCTTTTGTTTGTTGCTTTTGCAGTTTTCCAGTTCTTGGTGGAAACTTGCAAAATCCAGGCAGTCAGCATTAAAAAAACAAGACCAAAAAAACCCCCAAACCCACCAAATCCACAAAAACTTAAAATATTTTTATTAGAAAAAAATAGAGTTTTCTCTAATTTATTTATTTCTTTATTTAGCTCTTTTGTGGTTACTTTTTGCCTGACAGCTTCCATTAAAGCACAACAGTCCTTGGTTTGGTGCTGAGTGCCCCACGTGGTCTAGAAAGTGAGATGCATTCAGCACTTTATCCCGCCCTTAGTTCCATTTACTTCTTTTGTTCCCATCAGTGTGTTGGGTTTTTGATATTTTGTTCTCTAATTGATTATTAATTTCTTTATGGATGGATTTCTTTCACTCAGCTGCAGCCTTTGCCCTAGGCTGCAGCAGGCCTTGGGGGTAACTGGGTTTCCCTAAAACCTGAGCTAAGCAATCCTTTCTATGCAGACATGGAGGACTGACTTTAACAGTGTTTAACCTGCCACAGATTACAAGAGTTTTGTTCTTCCTAATTTAATCAATTGTTGAAGCCTCTTACCTAAACCAACCTCTTTGAAATCTTTTAGACACTATTGATTTAATGTTATTCTCACAATGTTAAAACCTGGTAGGATGAAGTACAGTGAAAATGCCATCCTTCTAAGCTGCCAAGAAATCTCTAGCCTCTGAGGCAAGCTCTATGGACTTAAATTTTGTAAAGCTGTTCTTCCCTTTCCTTTCCCCTTCCCCCACTGGGAAAAATGCCACCCCAAGGGTTTAGGTTTAAGTCCAGAATTTTATGCCTTAACTCAAGAAGGAACACACTCCTTTGGGAGCATTTCCAACCTTACTCTGATACCTGAGAAGGGGTTCTTCTCTCTAAAAGTTGAGCTGCAGACAAAGGAAAGGATATGGGTTTGTGCCACACTTCCTTTATTCATTAAGTCCAGAAACACTTGTTTGCTTGAGGTTTTAAGATAGCTTTGTGTCACTTTCAAATTCTAGATGTATCAGCAATGCTAAGCTTGCTTTTCTTTTTTTTTTTTTTCCCACTGAGCTCTCATAGGAGAACAGAAATTTCCGCAGATGTTCACATTTGGTAAAGCTGGAAATGTGTAATAGGAAATCTTCCTTTCCAGTTGTTTTGGAAATGTTAAATACATAAGACATAGTCCTCCTTCCATCCAGCTAAAACACCTTGTCCCTTTGATTATTAGGGTTTAACTTTCTTTGTAATTTGGATTTCATGAGTAGTAGGCATCCAATGCATGTTTAGAAATATTCCATTAATAGAGGCTGATATGGAAAAAACTTATTCCTGTAAAAAGACATAGTTCTAAAAGAAGTATTAGATCCAGAGACAGAAATATTAAATCAATTTCATAGCATAGAAAAAATACTGTATAATGATTTAGATATCTTTTAAGTATCTTTTGTCTATCATTAAGGGAAATTTAAAAGAAAAATAAAAGTAGAATTCAACTTTGCTTCTTTTTTCTGAATGGAAGATTTTGTTTTGAAGGGTGCAAAGCAGCAGATTGCTTGGAACAGAAGCAGAACAAAATGTTACAACTTTCAAAGCTTTCTATATTATTCCCAGAAAAATTGCTATTTGGTATCTTCAGAGGTTTAGTTTGCTTCTTTTGATCAGCTAAACACTTAGTTTGATGTTTTCAGGATTTTTTACTGAGCAATACTGAGTGATGACTTTGTTTGCAAAAAACTTCTTCAAGGTTAGTTTTTTAATTCTTGAACACTTGGAAAACAGTCTGGTTTTGAATGAAAATGAGTAATTTAAACCAATCCCTCACTAAGAACATGAAGAGTCACAGAAACATATTCAATTTACTATGTCAAGTGCTCAATAAATGCCAGAATTTACTGTAACCTTCCCATATACCATATACCACCTGGTTCTACTGTGAGAGTGAATTGCCTTTATTCATGTAATCAAAAACCTTTTACACTTCTCCTTTCAGTGCACTGATTAGACTGGAGCATTACCCAACTTGAGATGACTTATTCAAGGCCTGTTGATTATTTTATAATGACTCTGTTTAACCGGTTTAAAAGATGGTTAAAACATAGTCAGCCAAGATACTCCCTGAATTGCCCCACTCCCAAATTCAGTCCTGGTGGCAACACCCTATGAACACTCCTTGTATGTGTACCTCTCTACCAGAAGGCATCAGCACTGTAGTGGAGTAAACCCCAGTAAAACACTTTCATTGTGTGCTTCATTTTCATAACAAGCATTGTTTTGAGAGATTGTAGCACCTAAAAAAGCCCTAGCTGGGTCTGTGGCAGGCTCTCTGCTAAGCTTGAATTCCCTTATATAAAATAATTGAGACAATGATACTTCAAAGAGACAAAAAGGAAAAGAACAACCGAAAAAAAGTTTAAATGTCTGCTTTCAATTTTCCAAGCCTTCACAATTGGTGGGAAACCAAATGAGAAAGCATTCAGCTTCCAGGAAGCGGTCATGTAACCCAGACCTGCCATTTTTGGGTGATAACACTGCATTTTACTGCTGGTCACCACTTGCCCCTGTGCACTGCAGGAGGATGGGGAGTGGCTGGCGTGGTCAACAGAGACACACCAGTGCTGAATTGGAGGATTCCTGCCCCAAAACCAGCACCATGCTCCCTAAAGTTGGTGCTTGCTGATGTTAAATGCAAGGAATAAGAGAGCTGTGGTGAGCTCTGGGCATGTCCGGGCCAGGATGGTGTAATTCTGTGTCTCACCTGCTGGTTCCCCTTAGACAGCCTCAGCAGTTCAGCCCCGGACATGATGTGGACAGAACTCTACCTAGTCTTGAATCACCCAGATGCTGAGTTCAAGAATCAGAAATGTTTCTGCTCTGCAGCTACAGAGCAGAGGAAGAAAGGAGGGCTCTCCTGTCACTGAGCATCCTCCTGACATTTTTCATGAACAGTGAATGAAAAAACAGTTAGGAAGCAACTTGTTACCTGTCATTGCTGCAAATGACACAATTTATCCTAAAGACTGACCAACATGTTCTCTGCCCAGATCTTTGTATTTTTTTGCTAAATGACGCTTCTACAAGAAAAGATTGTTCCTACTGAAATTTTCTATTGAGGCGTAAGGTGCAACACAAAGGCACTTTGGAATATCCTGTGTAACAGTCACTTTATTGCAAAATGAGTATCATAAGGTAGAAAATTTACATTTCACATAATTCAGCTTTTGAAAGAAATGTACAAGCCATGTTCCATTTGTAGAAGGGACAAAATGAAATACAAACTGAGAGCAAGACTGGCCAACTGACTGAGGTGTGCTCAGCTTGTAAAATGTGAGTGAAGAGTGCTTCAGTATTCATACTATCTTGAGTGTTATTTCAGTTTGTGGAAACACTTCACTACTTTTACCTTGTATACTGTACAACAGTAAGGGATTTTGTTTACTTGAGGTATCTGTTAATTAGGTTGTAGAGTATAAGCATCTTTCAAACAATGACGTTTGACTACAGGGTTGATAGATGACAGTATTCTGACCTTTCTCCTCAACTGGCTGCCAAAAGTGATAGATAAGGGGCTAGGTAGAGCTTCAAAACTTTGGGAAATTAGTAAACTTTTTAATTTAAAAGAGTTTCAAAGCAACTTGAATATAGAGAAGCCACATGTTTTGCTCTGAGCTTTTTAAGAAATTTGTTTATGTACTTTGGATGTGTTCACTTCAAAATCAGAGTAGTTATTCCTGATTAGTGCATTTAACAATACTATGAATAAGGAGGGAAATTCTTTTCTTACACTCCAAGTGCCATGGAAGTAAGGTTTACTTTGCCTATTTCCACATCTCATCTTTTTTGATCATCCTTGTGAATCTTCTACATAGCACATTCAAAATCTGACACAAACGTCAATGAAGTGCTTGGAATATTCCTATTATCAAATGGCAAGGCTGCAGGTGACTGTAAAAAGTCAAAATGTTTCCACTAAAAAGCAACAGCCTCAATCACCCTTACACTTTCAGAGCAAAGAGGTCTTGCCTGTAGAAATACATGGCATCAGCTCTGAGAAAATCCACTGTAATTTTTAAAAATTAAATATAAAGAAAAAATGCCACCATTTAATTTAAGTTTTGTGTTTGGGCACATGGAATTGGTTTCTGTAATCACCATTAAACTATGATTCCAAAACACTGAAAAGGCGTAGTGGAGGAAGTAATATTGAGGGACTCTTCTGTGAAACTTGGTTTCAAAATACAAATATTATGTGGTAAGTATAGTCACAATACAAATTGTGGCGCTGTCATGGCCTGACTAAACGAGTTCCAAAGTCCTAATCTCTCTCAGCACCCTCATCTGCAAAATTGTCATAACATTTCCATACTTCAGAGAAGCACTCTAAAGGTAATTTAACAAAATGTTTGCTTAGGACTCAGAAAATACTATTAGGTGTTATAAATTATGTGCTAATTTCCCTTAAGCTGCAGTAAAGCCTGAGCTAAGTGCTTTGTAGGAAATCCCCACTGTGAGCTTCTGTAGTTAATTTTGGATAAGGCTATCTACATAAGAGCACTGTGTAATAAAGCAATCGCTCATAGCTTAGCATCTTCTTTTTAAACTATTATATGTTAGCTTCTCTGCTAAATACGTCACAGATTATTAAGAAATCCAACTGCATGCCAAGTAGTAGTCCCTATACTTAGAAAAAATTTTAGAAATATTTATTATTACTTCTTGCTTTTCAAGCTTTGGTTGAGAAAACTTTTGCAGTACTCCCTGCAGTTAAGAACCATGATAGAAACTGGTGACAGAAACTGACTGAGGAAATTATTCTTTCCTAATGTGTCAGCTCAGCAAACACAGAGCAGGGGACCATGTTCATCCTCATTAAGAAAACATTTAAGCATGTGATTAACTTGCAGCATGTGCACTGTTGCCAAAAGCACATGGATAAATGCTGCCCTAGAAAAGGACCCCAAACACATACAACTTGTCATCAGTCCTTAGATATGTTATTTGGATTCACTTCAACCAAACCATGCCAAGTTCTACGTCTGTTAGTTAGTGATGACTGACTTCATGCCACTGACCACCCTAATATTCACCCCCTCTGCAGTGATTATTTTACAATATATACAAAAGTATTTAAAAAGCATCCCCTTCTGCTCCAAGCCCTAATGGTATGTGCTTGATTAGCAGTTATCCCCAAGTTTTCATTCAGTGATCTTGTGTAAATGCTTTTCTGCGTGCTGTCCAGAAAGCACACATGCTGTCCTGTGAGAGTTTTCTGATTTCATAGATGTGGAATAAAATACTCCATCACTTCTGGCTTGCGGCATGAAGCTCTTCCTTGGCCAAAGCTGCTTGTTCTTAGGTGCTTTGTGAAGAAGTCTGGGCATCATATTTCCTAAAACTGTGGGTACGAAAAGATTCCCTGCAATGAAATAAAGTTGGCAGATGAGAACAATCCAAGAAATGCCTGCCTTGTGAAAAGGAGCAGCTGACAAATCTTCAGCTGAAACATTTTACGCGTTTGCAGATCAGAGTTGTCATTCCTTCTCCTCTCACCCCACACTGGGCACAGTGGCTTTGTGAAGAAGCATATATTCATAAGAACATTAGACTAGTTGTGACTAAAAAGAGCTACATTTTCTTGGAGTGAAAGGATCATTCTTAGTTCCTGCTAGCTAATACCACATGGTGCCATACCTGTTCTATCTACTTCTGGCTTCAAATGTAGAAGAGATCACAAAATGTTTCCAATATCTTTTCATTAGGGTAAGGGGGAAGTCTTACCTAATGATGTATTAAAATTACATAAATCCTCTACACCAGGAATGAGCAGCTTGAGAAACACAGTTAACTCTACAAACAGCTACAGTGGAAGTCAGCCGATTGCTTTAATCAGGAATGCAGCTGGCAGTGTATCTCATGGCCTGGTTTAGCAGACAGCGAAACTCCCTTTCTTCCTTGCAAAAAATAGCATATTTTTGTATAGCCACAACAGATAACCCTGCCCTAATTGTACCTTGTGCTATGGACTTTCACTACAGGTTTGTACAGCTCTGGAATCTTCCTCTCGATCATGGGCCTAAGGTTCTCCTTCAGCTTCATGTAGTTTCTTTTGAGCTCTTGATGATATTCCCGCTGGTCAGCAGTAATAAGTTGCTTGTTTTTCTCCACTGCTTCACCACACCTAGGCAAAAGGAAAATAAAAAAGGCATGTCATGTCATCTCTACTTCTATTAAACTCATTCACTTTGTATTAGGTACTTTGAATGGGCAAAGATACAGCTCTTTTGATTTAGGCATCCTCTGGTAACTTGTCAAGACCAAAGTGATAATGAATTAATAAGAAACCTCTGTCTTTTCCAAGAACACAAATTGAGATTATATTTTTTAGACATTGGAAAATCATAAGGGAGCTAGTAAAAACAAATTTAATGACTGCAGAATACTGAGCTAGCTGCCTACTTAGTGTAAACAGATGCAGTGACAATGGAAGAAAACAGAAGCTGTATCTGTTGAATAAGACTCATGTTTTAAACTCAAACTTATCCTTCAGCTTATCCCCATGCTTTGTTTGGACTAAGGGGAGAAGTATTTTGGTATGAATATATTTGTTAAGGTTTACCAGCATATCTGAAGCAAAGGACATATATGTCTGGTAACACCACTGTGTAGGCTTGACAGGGTCAAATGTTTTCTTATGAACACCTTTCTTTATATCTTCTAAATGTCACTTCATTAAAAGTAAAAATCAAGGCTATAGTCTGAAATGCTTGATTTCTACAAAAGTGTCAAAAGATAAAACAAACGGAACATCTTAATTTATACATTATTTGTTTGAAGTGTTAAAATTTTCTCCCATTTGGGATGCAATGCTTACCTAAGCATTTGCTATGAAGCAAAGATATCAAGTCTGGCCTAAGAGTCTAAAGTGTGAGATGCCAGGATTCATGATGCTAACTTGTATAATTAATAACCAATTATATTATCATTGAATTATTGCTATTATTGACTTCATTGATGCAACTCAGCATTTCAATTTTGTTTTACTGACCTCATTATAAACTCTTTGAAACACAACCTCAGCTTGTTGTGATGTCGATAAAGCTTGGGGTCTGCTGGAATTTCGGCCAGGAACACTTGCGCTACCTCTAGTGGTCCCTTATAGGAATAACACAGGAAAATATTAAAAACACCTCCTTAGACTGAAAACAGACCACACGTTTGTTCAAGCTGTTTGCTATTTCATGAGTGGAATTATGAAAGAAAAGAAAACTATGCACAGTTACCATAACAGGATGGGTTTTTGCTCCCTTACCCCTGATATTTCCTTTGGCAAGCAGAGTTTTTGCCCATCATATTTTATCCTCTCCTGTTTTTATGTCTCCTCCAACCCCACAACAAAGAGAACAGGCAAATCCTGCTAACAGAGAAGAGCTGGGATACTGACAAACCTGGTTACATTAGAGAAACACAGCTCCTATGTGTGGTGTCATAAGACCTCAGGGGAGTTAAATAAGCCCAGCACAGAAAAGGACCATTCTTTCCAAAGCTTATAGTTAACACGTTATTTCAGACTAGAGACTTTGGTTGATGAAGAATCTGGAGAAATTGAGTATTTAGGCTTTTAGCAAAGAAACCAAGCTTTGTGAAATTGCACATAATACCAAGTTTTTGCTCCTTTGTGTCTCCATTCTTTCATTAAAAAATTTTCATTGTCTGGGGTTTTTTGTTAGCATGTATATCTATGTTACAGTTATTGTATGTCAGCTTTCTTTTTGGGCACTCAGGTCTTGACTTCATGTATTGACTTAATTTCTGTGAAACTGAGTTTGCAGTAGTCCCACAGCAGAATTGTTATTATTATTCCCATTGCCCAAAGATATATCTGGAGAGAACAAAATGGCTGAGATGGCTAGCATGTTAGAAATGGAAAATACTTGGTTGCATTTACAAGGCTTCTATGAGTGTCTGCACCTACAGTCAAGGCAGCGCTTCCATGATCACTTTCACCAAAAGCATACCTAATGAACAGTATACAATGACTAAATATCAAGGGATGAAGTTTAAATGCACATTGTGACTAAACGTATCTAACTAGATATACTTCTTCTGGTGCAAGAGATAACAGAAAAAAAAAAAAGAAACAATGAGAGAAATATGCAGAAGCTCTTCACCTGGCTAATTTGGATCCCTTACCTGATTTACAGTGGCTCCAACTGAGCCCTGCAAAACCATCTGGAGCATTTTGGCATCTGGTGGTTCTTGGTTGGTGGCTGCAGTTAGTTCCTGTGTTTTCTTACGCATATCTTCTATAGCAACTTCAATTGGGCTTAAAACAAACTAATGGAAATGAAAGAAAAGATGCGTCATTACCTGACTCACACATGCAATTGACCTGTTCTAAATCTGACAATATCACAATCATTCTTCCGTGTCAAAAGTAGTAGCTGCAAAACACAGGAAGACTGTTCAATCTAAATATCATCTTGGAAGACACTGCATCTGATCCAAAGCTCTTTCCCATCTTATGATTTGTAAGAATAGGGTGTGAATCAGACTCCCTGTTTGCATAAATTCATTATTATTCTAAGTTGCTGACTTCATGTCTGAAATTGCCCTTTCTACAGTATAAAGTTTCCCACCTCTAAACTGGCTCTGATCCCAATCTAGTTCTCTGACTATATTTCTAGCTGCTTCTACTTTATCAGCTATAAACAGAACACACATCCTCCTACATAGCATTACAGCTAGGAGGCCAAAAGAATAATGTGCAATTACTATCCCCTCTTCTCCATAGTAAATATCTATTTTGCATTTTTCTACCTTTCTATAACAGTCCTGTTTATGAGAGCAACATCTGAGAAATTCAACATTCTTTTTTTTTCTGCCAAGCATAGAATTTGGAAGTCTTCCTTCCCAGAGACTCCTTCAGCCCCTGAGAAATTAGATCTGTCTTCAAAACTGAATCACCTCTTCTCTTTCGAGGACATTGATTCTAGTTTTGATGTAGGGGAAAGCATGCATTGTGGTTAGGATGGTGTTCCTCTTGTACTGCTCACTAAGCTCTCCTCTGGGACGCCCATCCTTGGTGAAAGGCGTAGTATACATGAACCGACAGATGTTGAAGTTCTTCTCAAAATAGGTAACTCTGTCCTTCATTTCATACTCATCAAAATATGGCTCCACAAAAGTAATTTGTATGTATGCCTAAGAAAAGAGGGAAGAACCATTACAGTACTTTACAACTCAAGGAGTGTAAAAGGAATAGCACATGAAATATCCTGTAGTTCACATTGGCTAAGGTTGGTCTGGAAGAGCACAGAGCTGCAAATCCTTCAGGGATCCTTCTCTTATTCAGAGCTGACAAAACTTGCATCTAGGAGGGTACAGCTTAACCCAGGGGATCAGGATCAGAGCAGAGACCAGAGATCAGATCTTCTAATTTTTATACTCTGTGATAAGCTACCAAACAAAGCCTGTAACAGAGGCTTTAACGCTCCTGGTCACAGAGATACAGTCAGGTTGGTTTTGGTTTGGTTTGGTTTGGTTTTTGGTGCCTGAATGTTTAAGCATAAAAGTTGCAAGGGGGACCCCGTCTCGTCCTTTCTCTTCTGTGACAAAGCACTCAACTCTCTCGGTAGTACTTTCCCTACCTTATTGGGGTCCAGCTTTCTTCTGTCAACAGGAGCAGAGTCCTTAATCACTTCCACAGCATCCTCCCCAAAACACTGGCCATAAAATCCCTGGAAAGGAAACAGAATTATCCGAAAATGTTTTTATTTAGAATTTTTTCATTATATCTTATGATACAAATCAGTTAGTTACTGATTTTTTATGTAGCAACAATACTACTAGGAGTGTGTGGGTTCATTGAAAAGTATAACATAACATTTGAGACCATCTTAACATAATGTTTTTATCTTTACCTCTAATCTGTGAGAAATCTCAGGAAGTTTGGTAATTGCAGGCTCCTTATAAACAAATTCCTGTTCATCCAAGTCCCCAAATTTGGATCCATAGAAACCAACACGGAAGTAAGTTCCAAACATTCGTTTTTGACCCTAATTAATAAAAAGAAAGAGGAAATTTACAACTGATTTTTTAAATGTGAATGTTGTAGTATTTGGATGCCTCTACATGACTGTTCCAACATGGGTCCCTTTCCAGTGGGTGCAGTCCTTCAGGCACAGCCAAGTCCCGAGTGGGTCCTTGACAGGGTCACACGTCCTACCAGTAAACTTGCTCCAACATGGGCTCCTCTCTCCATGGGCCTGCAGGTCCCTGCCAGGAGCCTGCTCCAGTGTGGGTTTCCCACAGCATCACATCTTCTTTCAGGCATCCACCTGCTCCCACGTGGGGTCCTGCACGGGCTGCAGGTGGATGTCTGCTCTCCCACTGACCTCCATGGGCTGCAGGGGCACAGCTGCCTCACCATGATCTTCACTACGGGCTGCAGGGGAATCTCATGTCCAGTGTCTGGAGCATCTCCTCCCTTTTCCTTCTCCTCTGACCTTGGTATCTGCACAGTTGTTCCTCTCACATATTTTCACTCCTCTCTTCTCTGATCACAATTACATCTGTTCAGATACTTGTTTTCTCTTCTTAAATAGTCACAGAGGTGCTACTACCCTCTTTGATGGACTCGGCCAGCAGCAGGTTTGTCATGGAGCTTTCTGGCACTGGCTTTGATGGACATGGGGAAAGCTTCTAGCAGCTTCTAATAAAAGCCATCCCTGTAACCCTCCCCTTCCACTACCAAAAGCTGGCCACACAAACCCAATACACATGTGAACAGTTTATTAACACCAGTCTTAAGCAAACAGTGTGATCCAGCAATGTGTCTTGCTAGCAGTGCTTTGCCTCATAGGTACCTTATTAATTATGCTGTCAAAGGCCTTCTGTAGCTTGCTGTGTGTCAAGGTAAGCTTCCTGAAGTCTCGATGTGCCTCCAGTATGGGAATGACGATTTTGTACACCTCATTCACAGTTTCATACAATCCTCCCTTGGGAGAAAAGAAAAAAAAGGAATAGAAGACATGAAATGAGTCCCCAGACACTCTGAAAAGAAATTAAATCTCTATTAATGCCTTGGCTGAAAAGAAAATTTATGGGACTCATCTGTCAATCTGGTATGTTACTTGTTTTAGTTTTCTGAAAACTAGTAATAGTAAATGGGTAGTTTTGAAAAGCAAACAACAACATGGATGGAGTTGGGATTTCTGATCTGTTGGGCTCTCAAGCCTAAACTCCTGTGTAAGGCACATGGTTTCTACTTCAGGACTAGAAGAGTTAGAAATGCAGGACAACCAGAGCTGTGTCTGGGCAAAAGGAACCCAACTGATATCTTTTGAGATGCTAAATCATACATCTTCTTTAGCATGTCAAAATGATGACCTACTTCAGCACTAACACTCTCTTTACACAGTAAGTGGAGACTATGAGACTGGTGGTTGTATGCTGTGCAAAAACATAGGAGTAACTCTCACATACTTTGTAAAGTTATAGTTTAAGCAAGACTTTTTTTCTGAAATGTACTATCCCATAAAAATATTAACCAAAAATCTTCGTTCATGTGTGAGACAATCAGTTTCTGTGGATGCTGCCTGTAGTCTGCACAGCAGAGGTAGATATATTGCTAAACTAGTTACTTGGAAAGCCTAACTGCATTGATCTGACTGAAGCACAACTGGGATGGCTAGATGTGGCCTCTTGTTATTTGGAGTGTGGCAGATCTGTAGCACTTGGTTTAGCAGTAAAGCTTTGCTTCCTCATGTACAGGAAAATAAGCTACGTATCTGGACTGAGTAGTCCACTATTCCCTCCTGGTGATTTTGGCCCTCACTCACCGTGCTGAAGAGCTCTGCAGCTTGCTCCAGCAGCCCTACCAGTCCACTTTCTGAGAAATACCTTCCAGAACATATGCCATCTTCATCTGGAGACAAAACATCATCTGAAACAGCAGATTCCTCTAGCACATTGGATGAAATGTTCTAAAATACAACAGAGCACAGAAATCAGAAACCTAGATCAACAGTATATCATAAAGGTCAAGGCAGAAACAGTTGCAACATATTTACATGATGGGAAGAAGAATGAGGTTATACAAGTGCAGCCAGCGTACACACAGTTAAAATTCCTTTTAGAAGCAAATATAACATCATAAATCTCCATAGATGGCAGATCAGGAGTTTTGCTACAAGAATCATGAAATTTCTTTCTTGCCTAAGGTTTAAAAGGCAGGCTCCTGAGGGTGTCAAACTGGCTCTCCTCTGGTGGCTGGATTTCCATGGAGCTACAGTAAGCTCAATCTCCAATGCCTCCGGGGTCACAGTCAATGTGCCCTTCCTGCTGCTGGCACCTGAGGGTGGGAAATTCCAAGCTGCTTTCTGGACCTCCTGCCACCTGCTTGAACTTGACTTTACTGCTTAACTTGAGCTTTCAAGTTTTGATTAGACTTTTGCAAGCAGAGGAGAAGTAGGACACAGACAATATTGCTCTAAAATCCTCAATAACTGAATGCTTCTTTGTGTTTCATCGTCTGCCATATTACACCTTGATCTTGCAGAATTTACTTGGTTTCGTGTTAAAGTTATCATGCATTTAAATAGAACGAGATAAAGTACACAGTGTCAGACACTGTTTTGGGATTCTAGACCATGAAATAACATGTCTACTGTTCTCCAGGATTCCTTTGAATAAATGACACTGGGTAGCATCAACATTAAAAATTTTATAATACATACAAGTACATGCACATTAACACCAGAATATGTGTGCATACAGCATGGTACTGGCATATGTAACTTTCAACAGCAGCAGAAATGCTAAGCTTCGATTTGCTATTAATTAAAAGGAGTTATATTAGTGTCACAGTGTCTCACTTCAGCAGAAACTGGCAATGACAATCTGTCTGAGTCCAAGATGGATACCAGCTGGCTAGCTAGCTAGCTGAGTCCTTAAAGACATCTTTATAAAATGGCAGAGACACTGAGGGCTGTTACTATTGATCAGATTTCAGATAAAGAATTGGCACCACACATCACTACCAACACTGGACTTCTCTGCCTGGGTTTTATGGATGTATTTATTTCTCCATGGGTGAAATTTACTCTAACCATGCTGCCATCACAGTGTCTAATCTGCATGTCCTGTCATCTCCATTGGAAGGGTGAACATAAACCTCAGGACTGTAGTCACAGGAGTTAAGAGTATGTGTGAATTTTGGCCAGAGGGAAAACTGCAGCACTTATAAGCACACCTATGCCACTTTTTACCTACCAATCTCATTGAAGATAATGACTTCAACCAGACTTAGCTTCACATACCTATGGCAACTCACAACCCATACTGCAGATCAATTTCTCGTTTTCCTTTCGTTTAAGAGTGGCCATAATGTACTATTTTCATGTGACCTCTGGTGGATTTTTCCACTCCCTTTTGTAGCAAAGGTAAAAGAGTCCAGAGAAGTGATTTATTTATAAAAGTAACAAGAAAGTCACAAACACCAATTATCCCTTATTCACCTTTAACTAGTGTCAGGCATTTTACAGTCCAGGCACTCTAGCAGGAGAGACCCTTCATGATGTACTCCTAGTACTTGTGTGATCTTCTGCAAAGTGGGCATGCCTCACCAACTTTAGCCTTGATCTACCTTTCATATTGAAGAATTTTATATGTCCCTTATATAATAAAAGCAATACATAAATTGCCATGTATTTCATCAGTAATTATTTTGGACTTCACAAGCCTAGTTTTCTTTAAGAAAAAGAAACACTTGTGGAAACTCAAAAAAACCTGTGATCCCCAGCCCATATCACCATGTTAAATACGGCCATGGTAACCTGCAAACTAGATCCCCAAAACAGCAGAGTCCTATTAGGCTACTGCTGAGCCGTGACTAATTAGCCCTGCCTCAGCAGCTAGACATACACACACTAAGTTCTTGTCTCTGGTAATATAAAGTGACTTTAAAATAATTCCATATGCAATTCATACTCCCACTAATTTAGCTTTATCACTTGCAAAGGGGATTTAGTGTAAACATGAATTAAGCTCAAAGGGAATTTTACTGAGGGTGACTCCATTCTGATTTTGAGGGATAGTTTTGTCTGGCACAAAAGAAAAAGTGTTACTCTAGTGATAATCAGTTTTCTAAATGCTAACAGTCTACTGAAGAAGACCTAGGTCCAATAATTTGATCCTTTGCTGCCTTATTTTACTCATCTGTAAAAAGGAGATAACACTTCTGCTCATCCAGAATAATATTTTTGTACACATTATCATCCTCAATTCCACAACTAAATATATATCACTGATAATAGTTAATTTCATATCTGAGCCAAATGAAGAAATTATCACAGAAAGAGTCTAGGACAGAGATGTGGAACTCCAGGTAAAGCCAAGGCAATGTGCATAGTCTTTCTCTCTTTTAACAAGGTCACCAGAGTAAGAACTACACAGGTGCTACAAAACACAAACCTCTTTGTAAAGAATGGGAGCTCTTTTCTTGAAAGCCTATGCAAAAACGCAAAGTGTTATTATAGTTAATTATTGTTATTGAGCAAACTGAAATTCAAAATTATGCTGTCAGATAAAGGCTTTTGCAATCAGGTTCTGGTCATTAAGGCATTTTACTACCTCTCCTCCTCTGGGGCAACCGTTCCTTTGGCAAACATGTATTTACACAAGCATTTTGATGAGAGAGATTGATTTGCTGGTTTTAAACTCCTACGTTTTTGCTTGCCTAGTGCCTTGCAGAACAGACTTCAAATCTCTAAAATAAATTAAAACATATCCATTCATGGCAATCTGCATAATCTAGGAGCAATGGAGGGAGGAATTGCATTCAGGTCAAATCTGTGAGTTTACAAGCACTCAAGGCAGCCTGGGAGCAGAATGACTTTGGGAAGAGAATGCATAATTTACTTATGTTTAAATGATGATAGTATGTAACAAGTAGAGAGAAAAGAAGTAAATAGAAATAACTGATGGAAGTTAGAAGATATACAAAACTGATAAGGGATGCGAAATGGCAGAAATATAAATCTGTGGCCCGAAGTTTAGCCAAAAAAAAAAAAGAATATAAACAGATATTCTGATATTGAAGAAAATCAAGAATAACATAGTCCATCACCTGATTACTAAGGAGAAATTGCAAATACTAATGCTCAACAAAGTAAATTCAATGCAAAAGAGCAATCATGCTCACATTTACTATTTTGAAGGGAAAAAACCCCAGGTGGTGTAGTTATATCAAAGGATGACAAATGCATCAACCATTAAAATTAGCCATTTCAAAATCACCTCGACAATAAAATGTGCTTCTTAACTGTTCCAAAGAGCTAAGCAAAACAGTAGTCAAGCAGTGAATACAGACTTGCCATGTTTTAGAAAACTGGAGAAGTTCCAGAAGAGGAAATACCCTTTGGGGCCACAAGTTTTCTAAAAGTGTACAAGATGCAGCAGATAGTCATAGGTCTGTCAGACTGCACCAGGATAAAGTGGTGGAAATACTGATAAAAAATTACTAAAGAAAACATTAAATGGTTGTAGTCTGTCTGAATCAACACAAGACAACAGAAACATGAGACTTTCTAAAAAAAGAGGCTACAATGTTATAAAGGTAATAATGCTCAAAGAATAGATATCCATACAACATCTAAGCTGATTCTGCAAAATATTTCCACTAATTAGTTGAAATTATTTATAATCATTGCAGCCAACACTCTATAAATTAACAATGGTCTCCACTGGTCTTAGCAAATAATAATAAAGGAGGAATTATCAACACTTAGGTATATATTAAGGGTTTGACCATTTCTACTTTTAATATTATGTGAAAAAAAAGTAGTAAAATCATTCAATTTGCACATGAAGACAGTTTGGTTAAGGGTGACAAAATATGCACAACCTGATAAATGTCTAACTTTAAGAACCAAGAGTTGTGCTTTCATCTGTGTGATATAGAAGAGTAAGGTGAAAAACAAAACCTAACAAAACTGTCTAGAAAAGATCAATGTATTACTTAGTAAAGAGCTCAACAACCCAAAAGAACCAATGAAGTCCTTGGAGAGAGAATCTGAGAGCTACTTCTCACACTGAAAGAATTCATGGGACATTTTTATTTGACTTGGATGTACTGTATATAGATTACAGTGATAGTGTTATTCATCAATCAAAAAGGGTTGGTTACTAACTTGAGGACCTTCAAAGGATTGGAGAATATGCCTAAAAGAAACGAGTAGCTCCTATTAACTAGATTATAAGAAAGGAGTTTGAAAGATGCATCCGTCACAGTTGATAAGCAACAGCCCTAGGAAAAGGCATGTGAAAACAGAGCAGCTTTAGCAAGTCAGAGATTACAGCATTGAAATGCTGGAAATGGAAGATAGAAACAGCTGGATACTAAAGGACTATGCTTTATCAGCATAAATCATTTGAATAACCTACCAAAAGTAGTGTTGCTACTCTGCCATTGTAAACTTTTCAGCCCCATATGCATGCATTTCTACTTTGCTTAACACAAGAAGGAATACACACATCAGAACAGGCCATCCCAGTCTTATGTGGTCAAAGCTTTTTACCTGAAAGCTGACACTGCCCACTGGGAGATAGTTTCGATCCTCAAGCATGCTCAGGTACTCTGCCACCAGTGCTGCAGCATGGACCAAGCACATGGCTGCTTCTGTGTAGCACTTCCTCTTGGTGTGCTTCTCTGCCATGTTCTGCAGCCAAGTCAGCCTCAAGTCTGGTGATGTCTGGTATCCTTTTGCAATTCTAACAACAGAGGGCAGAAAGGAACTGTGAACAATCACTCCTCAAATAACAGAAATATCTTTATAATTCTTCACCTGGGTGAAATGGAGGAAGCCATCTCCATCTTTATTCTGTATAATTCACTAAACACAATGCAAAAGAAATGGTTAGGCAGTGGTAGGCAGGATACCCAGGGCCCACAAGGATCATAAAACTGCTGCACCTAACACTCTTCAGTGTTTACCAGTCCCTGACTCCTGTCCTTGCGCAAATATATGCCCTCCTCCCCATGGCTCCACTGCAATGTGCTCGCTGCTGCAGCCTGGGCTCCCTGTGACATATCAGCTGTGCTAAAGAGGGAATGTACAAATCCAGAAGAGCTAGAGGGTTTGTCTACAGCGTGTCCCTAAAAATGCACAGTTCTTGTGCTCACCTCATTGCAGAATTCCCTCAGTTGCAACTCTAAACAGATTCACCTGTACATGAGGTCCATCAGCATCTCTGGATCTTCCTGAAATTCCCTCATTTTCACCGTATCTGACAGGATGCTGTTCAGATTACACAGTAGCTCCTCTACCTGCAGTAATACAAAGATCAACACGCATTTCTCAGGGGTTCATTTTTTCCATCTGGAAAAATAACAGCATATGCATCAGCTGATGTTACTCTCTTTAAGTCTCTTTTACCCAAGGGAATGTCAGGATGCTGAATTGCTGCAAGATATGTTTTTTCATCTACACTCAGTGCAGCAAAGACTGCTGACATAGCAAATCTTACACATACGTTTTAACTAATCAAAATGAGCTGAAATCCTTTGATCTATTTATTTCTCAATGAAAAAAAAATCAAACCTATGTGCTAATGGAGTTCAGCTTTAGTTGATCTTTGATCTGATAATAAACCAGATGTTTTTGTAAGTCTTCAGCACAAGCAGAGTTACTGTAAGAATTTTAGCAGATCCTCTGACAATTGCCTGAAAAGTTTTTCATTACTGCTGCTGACACCTTATGAGTTGGCAAACAGAGAGAAGTTTCCATGACAGTACTTGTCTGAAAACATAATGAATCAAATTCCACCTTGGGATATTCTTACAGTTCCTGCTGGGGTCCAGAAGAAAGCTGTACTCAAACTAAGAGATGATTCTCCTGTAATGTGATTTCAGAGGACATTCTCAAGAGTTAACACCAATGAATTAAGTCATCCACTTCTTTGCCACTTAAACAGTGCATCCTTATTTTTGTTGCTTTGAAAGACCAAAATGTAGAACCTGCTTCAAGCATGCTCCTATGTGAAAGCTCCTGATAGAAGACACATGCGTTATAGAAGATTTTACCTGGATGGGAAATGGAGTTGCCTGCATATCCATATCTTCCTCTGCATAGGCTAGGATGGTTCGTAAGGACCGTCGAAGGAATTCCTCATTAAACTCAGGTGATTTTCCAACCAGAGAAGCTAGTGACATGGTCACCTGCATCTTCACTCTTGCAAAATTCTTCCAGAAGAGAAAACAAAAACATGAAAGAATGATGGCTGCACTGCATCATGCGTACCTCTGCCTCTTATTTAAAACAAACCCACTTTCTCTTGCCCACACCGAGTGCATTAAACTCACCACTCACACAAGTGGCCTGTGGTACCTCAAAACCAGTCCTGTTCTTACTTACTTAAACCAAAGTTTCCTAATTCTGACATGTCTGTACTTTGGGACTAGAGTTTTCCTTGGAATACACATGCTTGCTTGAGATAAAGTGAAGTCAAAAGCACCCCTTCCCCTCTCTGCACAGGCCAGTGAGTGTGACAATCAGATCACCCATAGAGGAGAAAAAGAGGAAGCATGACTGGAAAAACATTCTGGAAACAAGTCTGGGAAGCAAAAGGCCTCTGAGGGCTTTGATCAGTGATGCACTACACCTTGCTGATCACGGTGGCTCCACAGTACATTTTTCTTCTGCAAAGCTAACACTTTCCAAAGCCTTTAAAGTAACAACTACTGGAGGAAATGTTGTGCGAGATCAGATGCTGTCCAAAATGCCAATGCATGTACTTTCCTCCTAGAATATTATGAACCTACATGCATGATGTACATATATTTATTCCATATGTGTGGCAAAAATCAGAGCCCAATCCAAAGACCAAGGACTTGGTGAACAATTCCCATTAATACAGAAGTGAAAACAAAAGTGAGAAAATGAAGAGTATTGTTTAAGCATTGTATAGGCTTTGCTGTAAGAGGCCTAATGCTGTCCCGTTTGAAGCTGCATTTACAGGTGTTGCAGGAAAAAGTCACATTTTCCTAAACAAGGCAATGAACAATAATTAAAACTACTCTCCCACTACACTTCTAGCAATTCTCCTGGCTCAAATGAGTGAAACAGCAGATGTGTGAAATATCAGACCATGTGATTATCTGCAGATACATTCTATTTGCTATGGCAACTGCAGTCTCTGTTTCAGTTGATCACAAAAAGGTGTCACAAAACATACTGCTTTCTCAAAATCTTACACTGCTAGAGCTGAAACTGTATCTCATGAGGAGATAGAGAGTGGCACAGGCTTGAGTCCGTGTAATATCTATGCTGCTACTGCAGTGATGGAGAACTCTTTGACACAGGTCAGCACACTGTTCAACCTCCTCTTCAAACAGCAAATCTCCAAACTAAGGGAGACAGAAGAAAACATGCATTACTCTCATTTCTAGCATTAAAACATCATTAGCTTAGTGCACAAAAATCACAGGATACAGAAAAGACTAAATTTTTCAAAACCAACATTTTATACTTCTTTTTAAAATTTGGACTTCTGATTCCTGTGATGCTATAGGTTCCATTTTTAAGCTTTTCTACAGAAAGGAAGGGTTTGGAAATAGGATTTGTGTTTTGAAAAAGAGAGAAAGAGACAGAATAAAAACATTTCTCAGAGTGGGGTGGCCCCAGGGGCTTTCAAAAACATAAGATATTGCAAAATTCTTAGACGCATGGAGAGTTGCTATTTGCAGAATACATAATGGTTGATGATACATGCAAATACTTCCTTAAGCATATGGAGCAATTACTAGGTTTTTACATCAATGCCCTACCCTTCCCTGGGCCTCCAGCATGTTCTTCCTCCTACACTGTGCCACAAAACTTCCACTGCCCAGCTTTCTCACAAGACCCTCCTTCATAGCATCTTCATAATGCACACAGCAGACAAATGAGCTCAGGGGGCAGGATATCTGTTCTAAGAAACTCTCACCATAGAAGAACAGATGCACCAGTACCATATACACATATGTAGGAATGATAAAGGTGGGTGAGTGAACACAAGATATTATTTTTAATTTGCAGATCCATTTTCCAGTTCTCAATTTTTTTCAGTCCATTATGTAACTGGTTTATGTCTAATTTATATTACAAGCCTAGTGGCACAGGGGTTTACCATTTTTATTTGTAAAATAACAACTATATACCTACAGCATAACAGAAGTAATATAAATAATTGCAATGATTGCTTCAGAAAATACAGAACTGAGTTAGCTTAACTAGAAGATCTATTTCAATGAGAGTAATAATTGCTTCACAAAATTCATTACTGTAATTGGAAGTTAGCTTTTAAAGATAAAGTACAATGAAAACATAATTATTAGTTTCATACTCAGATATCTACCCTGTAATTAGACTTTGTCACCCAATCTGCACTTGAGAGCAGACAGGCATTAATTGGACAGGAGTATCCTGTTTCTTGTTTGCATTTCAGAATAGTTTAGAGGAAAATCAACATTTCATGGATTCTTCCTTTGTGGAATTGCTTTTCTTTGTGGGAGAATGAATCTTAAAAAGATTTTAGAGTCTTCATGAAGCACCCAACCCATTTTGACCTACACTGTAGAACATTGGTTCAATTTCTGTCCCCATATAAATTTTGAAGTTCATGGGGGTTTTTGTTGGGGTTTTTTTTTTTTTTTTTGCTTCTTTGATTTGTTGGTTTTGGTGGTTGTTGTTGTGTTTTGGAGGTTTTGTAAATTGATGAGAAAATATAGAGAAATAAAGAAATAGAGAAAAAAAAAAGGGAGACTAGGATTTGGCTTAGTTTTCAGGCAGAACAGAGTTGACATCTGTCAACATCTTAGAAAAAAAACTACTTAGAATTTGGAACCTATCTTATACGTAGAAATCTAGCATGATGCTCCGAATCTCTCATGATCTTTGATTTCTCTGCTGCCCAACTGGTTGGAAACTAGTCCTGATGATATAATAACTTAAATCTGACTTTATGGAAATTGTGCAAACCCTGGCATTAAGATTCCTAATTAAAATCAGAATGTATTTGAAATAAAATGGGTGGAATATTTTTTTATTAGTAAGTCTTCTATATTTAAGAGTAGACTGCTAAACCCACAAGAATATTCAGACTCAGTTATTCTATCTTGTGTGCTCAGTGAAATAACCTTACAACAGCTGTAGAAATCCCGTAACAACCCTGTGGATAGTAATTTGTATTTACATATGCAAAATATAATTAATGAATGCCAAAGAAAAATGATAAGTGCATGCAGCTCTGCTCTAGAAATGCCACTCTAATAATGTGATTGGAAGTATGAAAATAAAAATATGTCAGGAGCATACCTTGGCAATGAGTGCTCTGAGTGTAGCAAAGCAATGAGTCAGGTAAGTAGTGCTCTGATCGAAGCCAAGAGAATTTACCAGGACCTTCAAAACTCCTCCCAAAAGATTATCTCTGCACTCTGCAGCAAAGCTTGCCTATATATGGAGGAGAAAAAACAATAACTGTATGGGATAGTTCAGCAAGGAACTTGAACACAGGAGCTGAAGTTCTGCTCTCCAGTCCATGAGACATCCAGGAGTTTAGAATTTGCAGTTTTTTCACTTGTTAACATCTGCTTCAGAGGAACTTCAAAACAATTCTGTAGTGAGCAGGATAACAGAGGGGAAAACATCCCAAACTTTTCCCAATTTCTGCAGCCCCTCCAATGCATTTTTAAGAAAAGCCAGTTTCTGCAGTGATTCTTGAAGCTCTGTTCATATTTTGTCCAATCCTTCATGAACTGATCCTGTGACAAGCAAGGACCATCCTTTCCCTTGCCTCCTCATGCTCTGATTTCCTGGGCATCTAGGCTAATAGGCATGCTGGTATGTTCTGATATAACTCACAACCCAAATACTGGGGAGACTAGGTGCTGTGAGTGATGTCATGTGCAAATAATGCCCAGTACAACAATAGTCTAGTAGTTAAATGCTTTTCTACTAATAAGTTTTCAAGCACTGAGTTTTCTCCTATGCGTGTGGCTCCCACAGCAGTATTCCCATTTCCATGAATTTGGATTCCCTCTCCTAAACTGGGGGATCATGCCTAAGCAGAGTCAATTATCACTTTTCACAGTGGTCAGAGTACCTGTGAAATTTTACTGCATCTGTCTCTTAGCTGTTAAATAAGTTCTGCACATTACACTGCTCTAGGAGGGCACATCTCTTTTCAGAAGGACTCCAGGTAGGTGGAAGAGATCCTCCACAGAGCATTCAAGGTTAAATCCTTTTGTCTCTTAAATCCTTATGTGTAGGATCATAAATGTGAGTATGACCAAAGGCCATCCAGCAGTACAGTTCTAAATTTCTAATATCTTCAGCTACATTCCTGGCATAAATGAAGGTTTTTCTTCTCTCATCCTCTCCAAACTCCAGGATCATAGCAAGATAGTGGAAATGGCTTTCAAAAACATCTACTGAAGACAAGGTGGTAGATTTGCCTTTCATTCACAGTAGTGCAATACCTATAGTAGAAGGCCATTGTAGCAACAGCATAAGACAGGCAGCAATTTAATCTTTGGATTCATTCTCATTCATCTTTGTCTCATTTTTTTTTTCTCGTCAAGGCTATACAAGTTTACAGAAGATCTCGAATTAAAATATTTTGCACTGTCTAAGAGACAAAAGAAGAAATGAGTCTTGCCTCCAATGGCTTCTGAGGGAGCAGAGATTGGTACCAAGCCAGCTCTGCCATTTCTCACCTGGATGATGTTCTCTTGCATATCAAGAATGATCAGGTTAGCTTCAGTTGCCAGGTTTCCACTGATCAGGGCTTCTTGATCCAGCTCAGCTTTGGTCCTGCAAAAAGATGTCCTAATTAAAGCATGCAGACAGTACCCCAAGAGTTAGATGACCCGCTGTTTAAAAACGCCAGAATAGAAATGATACCGTTCTGTACGATCCTGTAAGAGCAAACAATGACAATAGTGTTCAACAGTGTTTCTTCAAAACTATGGAGTCAGTTGAGGAAAGCTGATATTGAAGAAGGGAAGTCTCCAAAGGGACATCTAAAACTAGGCCTCTAGATAGTTCAAATAGATGCTTTTGCTTCCTTAATAGTCCTCTGGGTAATGGCTACTCAATATCATGTTCAATTGTTCAATAAACTATGCTGTAATTTCTGAATACCTTGCCTGTAGCAGGACACAAAAACCTGAAATGGAATAAGGGTAACTGTTCTGACAATTTCAGAAGAAAAAAAGTAAAAATGGCAGACTAGGACAAAGTGGAAATTGCTTCAGTGCCACAGCAGCAGTGTTTAATGTAGGCAATTTAAAATGTTGATTCTTGAGACCACTGACAACATAGGACAGCAGGTCCACTGGGGCCAATACAGCAGTGCCCCAGGCCACTTAAGAGAGAACTGAAATATGTATAAAAGATATAGAAGATGATTGTAAAGTGTCGTGCATAATACCTTCTTCATTGAGACTTAAGGACAACATCTGCAACATAGCTCCTGTTCAGCTGAATATTCTAAAAATTGGTGAAGCTCTTAACAAAAGTGCATTTTCAGACATCCCTTTTATGCCAGAAACACAAAGAGGAGGCTTTGTTCTTTTTCCTAAACTGCTCAAAAAATGTTGTCTGGCCAGAGGCTGCCTAGAGCTTTTGATTAGAGATCCTCTGACTTGGGCCAAAGTTCCTAAGGTGCATTTCTGTGGGTGGAGCAGCACTCTTACAATCACACTTGTGAGCGACTTCAAAATCCACAGCAGCTCTGCTACATTCATTTACCCAAAAATAAAACCAGAAAAGTAGAGCCATCCCTTAGGGTACAAAGCGATAATTCTGTGGAGGGCTAGGAAAGGAAGTCAGGGTAGTAATATTTTTACTATTTACAATGACTGACTCAAAGCAACAAAGAACAGAAGGATCTGCTAAAAGGATGGTGCTCTAATCAAACCAGAGATCACTACACATTAGTAAGAACTGAACTAATTGAGTGAACAGTATAGCTGTTTGAACCATTTCCAGCAATCATGGAGCCTTGCGCATTGACCATGCTGACTGGATCTCCCCTGACATGACACATAGTTTGTAACTGCTACTACAGTCCCAAAGCATTATCCTCCCTGACTCCTGCTAACAGCACTTCTTGATATTAACACAGCATGTCAAACTCAGCTTAGTTGATTTTATGTGGCAAAACATACACTACAGTACTGTATATAGTGAGGAATCAATAGCAACACCAAAATAAATGTCACAGCAAGCCTCTGTGGAGTATTTGATACAACTTGTATCACTAACTAGTGTTTTCTAGACTGTTAATAAGGAAAACAGCTACATTAACATTTTATATTTTATCCTCTTTGGCAGAAGAGGGAGAGGATTAAAACTGCTGATTTTGTAATAAAATATCCTATGAGAAAGAAGAAAACATAAAACCTCCAAACAGCTTGGCTCTAATAAAAGCAATGTGTCTTTATCAAATTACTTACTTATCTTGCCTCTCATTTGCCTGCCGCCACTGAGTCTGCTCCTTTCTCCAGCGCAGGTTTTCATTTAGTCCCGCTGATCTGTCATTCCCTAGGAGTGCAACACGTCAGTGAGATTAAAGCACAAGGCAACACCTAAAGTCTGACAACTCACCAAAAGAAGGAGATATATTTCTGTAGCACTCTGTCAGAATTAAAACCATTCAACTTTACAGCTTCAGGGCTCTAGTAAAAAGACAGAGCCCCATCACTTATTCCACTGACGATTTTTTGGAACATCACCTTGCTTAATGTCTTCAAAAATCAAACCACAGATTATTCCATTTATTAAATGAAACAACTATTTTTGCTGTGAACAATTTGTTCTTACTGATAGTTTTGACACCAATTTTTGGCTCTTGACAGTACCACAGTTTTTCAGAATGTCTTAAAACTTCTTTCTTGGTTCATATTCTTCACATGAGAAGAGTTCAGTCCTAGCTACACCTTGGATAATTGAAAGTTAAGGATATTTTATCCACACAAAACCAACAATGGTCTGCAGGGAAATGACTGTGGGTAAAAAATATAAGGATGAAAATGCGTAGTGTACATAAACCTCAGCAAACTCATTTATGTCTACAACCATTTGAGTTCCTCTCAAAAGACATGGGGAAAGAGGTGTATGAAGTACCAGCTGGTATTCTACAGCGCTTCATCATTTCTCCTCTGGCTCCTTCACCTCTCAGTAAAGCCTCTTCTAATCGGGCTTTAACATCTCGGGACTTCTGGAGTGCCTGGGTGCTAACTTTATCTGAGGTTTGCTTGCCCTGAAAGTAAAGTGAAATCAGTCAATACCAATGCCTCCATCTTTGGACCTGAGTCCAAATTACATTTCCAGAATGAGACACAACAGAAGACATCTGTAGAGGGGGTAGAAAGTAATGAATATGATTGATTATCATATAAAGGCTAACAAATGTTGCAAATGAGGAAAGAGGTAGTATATGTACTGTTAAGAGACACAAAGATGTAGCTCAGTACTACACAAAGAGAAATTAAAGTTCAGAGAGAAGGTTATTTGATCAGACAGATCCTCTCAGAGAGTCCTGACAAGAAGTCCCAGCTCTTAACTAAAGAGTCCTGTCCAGTACTTACAGGAGCTGTCAATATACTTCCCACCAAAAATAGCCCTCTAATACCCAGGTAAAGGGAAATAATAAAACAGCTAAAGCTGTTTTATCATAGGACTTTCTTGAAGGTTTTGATTGCATTTTGCTTGAAGGCTAGTGTCAGTTATTTTATCTGAATTAATTTGTCCATTTGTAGCATAGATTAGAAAAGTGCTAACTTATCTACTGCCGACAAGAAATTTCCCTCAGACACTGGAATTTATGGAAAAAACCCTGAACTAAATCAAGACAACAAAATCATGCCATGTTTCACTTACCTTGTACTCAAAGCATGAGACACAAATGAAGAGGAGGTCTAAAATTCTGTTCAACTGCATGGGTGGAAGGTCTGCAATCCATTTCTGTATTAGATTCTGATCAGCATTCTTCATGATCCAGAGGAAACAGATCAAAAGATTGCGGGTAGTTTCAGGACCTAATGTGGCACTCTGTCTGTAGGGCTAGCAGCAGATAAATGTTAGTTGAAAGAACTAAAAAGAGAGGAAGGTCATTCAGGTGAAGTAATGTTATTTAAATTACAGTCAAATCAAATCTCAGAACTGGATTTCAATAATTTTGACCTCTTCCAGGTTATAATGATTGTATTTTTTGAATGTATGTATCATTAGTGAAAGGAGCAGTTGAATGCATTTGAAAGACTGAGAGAGGCACAAGAGCATTGTTTGCTAGGTACTTGTATTTTAATTTCCCTGGAATAATGTAGAAAAAGATTCTATAACTGTTTGGTTTCCTCCTGCCATCTAGCTGTGTCGAATGGCACAGTAGATTAAAAAAACAATGAGGAAAGAGATAGAGAGAGAAAAAGAAGGATCTGAGTCCTAGATCCATGTGTTCAGGTGAGACTGGGACTGGGAAGTAGTGTGGAACTCATTTGCTGATCTGGAAACAAGTCTAGGCTGGGTGTGAAAATCATAGAATCATAGAATAATAGAATTAACTGGGCTGGAAGAGACCTCCAAGATCATCAAGTCCAACCCTTGATCCAACCCCACTATGATTACTAGACCATGGCACTCAGTGCCACATCCAGCCTCATCTTAAAACCTCCAGGGATGGTGAATCCACCACCTCTCTGGGCAGGCCATTCCAATGCCTGATCACTCTCTCTGTAAAGAACTTCTTTCTAATATGCAACATAAACCTCCCCTGACAGAGCTTAAGCCTGTCCCTCTTGTCCTATTGCTGATTGCCTGGGAGAAGAGACCGACCCCCACCTGGCTACAACCTCCTTTCAGGGAGTTGTAGAGAGTGATGAGGTCACCCCTGAGCCTTCTCTTCTCCAGACTGAACCACCCCAGCTCCCTCAGCCTCTCCTCACAGGACTTGTGCTCAGGTCCTTTCACCAGCCTGGTTGCTCTTCTCTGGACCTGCTCCAGCAGCTCAATATCCTTCCTGAACTGAGGGGCCCAGAACTGGACACAACACTCCAGGTGTGGCCTCACCAGCGCTGAGTACAGGGGAGGAATCACTTCCCTGCTTCTGCTGGCCACACTGTTCCTAATCCAGGCCAGGATGCCATTGGCCTTCTTGGCCACCTGGGCACACTGCTGGCTCATGTTCAGCCTCCTGTCAATCCAAGGACCTCCCAGGTCCCTTTCTGCCTGGCTGCTCTCCAGCCACTCTGTGCCCAGCCTGTAGCACTGCAGGGGGTTGTTGTGGCCAAAGTGCAGGACCCGGCACTTGGCCTTGTTGAACTTCATCCCGTTGGAATCGGCCCAATTCTCCAGCCTATCTGGGTCCCTCTGCAGAGCCCTCCTGCCTTCCAGCAGATCAACACTCCCTCCCAACTTGGTGTCATCTGCAAATTTGCTAATGATGGACTCAATCCCCTCATCTAAATCATCGATAAAGATGTTAAACAGGACTGGGCCCAGCACTGATCCCTGGGGGACACCACTGGTGACCGGTCGCCAGCTGGATGCAGCCCCGTTCACCAGCACTCTCTGGGCCCAGCCATCCAACCAGTTCCTAACCCAGCACAGAGTGCCCCTGTCCATGGGGCTGCAGCTTTTTCAGGAGTATACTATGGGAAACAGTGTCAAAAGCTTTGCTGAAGTCCAGATAGACACATCCACAGCCTTCCCCTCATCCACCAGGCGGGTCACCTGATCATAAAAGGAGATCAGGTTGGTCAAACAGGACCTGCCCCTCCTAAACCCTAAATCAAAACAGATGTGGGAGAAAAAGAGAACTTCTTATGGTAAAGCAGTAATTAAATGACTAGAAAAGAAGAGGAGAAGATGACAGGAGGAATATGAGGGACTGCTTGGGGCTGGAGGAAACAAAAATGCAGTTTCTCATGACTGTAGTTATAAGTGACAAGAAAGGATAAAAGGAGAAAACAAAGAAAGGGAAAAACAGATACAAGAAAGGAGACTGGCAGAGCAGGGGACATACCAGGGACACCAGAGGCATTCCAGAGTTCCTGATGTTAAATTGATTCCCTGCAATGGCAAGGGCCACGTTTTGGTTGATTGCACCTGCAGACTCTTGTTCTTCTTCTGGGTTTCCTGTGCGTCCCTTTCCACTGCGGCTTTCTGAAACTAGATTTTAAATATCCCATTTGAACTTCAGGAGCAATCCTGTTGTTGCTGCCCACATGTCATCATTTTCCATTGGTCCGTAACCTAATAAAACAGTTAGTACCTCCATCCCTGAGAGTGTTTGGCTGATGTACCAAGCAGTAAAAGAGGCACAGCATTAGCCTGACAGATTGCAGTTATCTGCAAAAACTGCCAAATTATTCAAATAAATAAAAAGTGGTAGCAAATGTGAGGTTGTCTCTGAAATTCAAAGCTAAGCCAGTGCTTTGTAGGACTTGGAACCAGTTCCAAGAAAAGAATCCAATCCAGTTCCAAGAAAAGAATAAACATAGAAGCCATACATGGATTTGGTGATACTCAATGAAATACGTAAGTCAATACTAACAGGTGAGAGAGCCAGTATTGCCTGCTGACTAAAGAGCAAGTTTAATTTCAAGCATCTAGCTGCTTCTATTCCCTAGTAGTCTTGACATCACTTTCAGAAAATAAAGTTATTTATAACTAATTTTTGTGAAAATCTCCTCCAAGTGTCCATTTTGTGTTTTGCAAGTCCTGTTTTTCAGTGACACTGAGTGACCAGCTGGACCCCATGTGTTCAGAATGAGATCAGCAGCCTCTTGTGACAGATACTCAAAAAGGACACTCTAAAACATCCAGCCATATGGGTACACCTGGGATTTCTCATAATATCTCTTTTTGCGTATGGAATAACACTTAGATTAGAAGAATGATGTGAGATCCAATTAGACAATGTAGAGTAAATGCTTTGACCTTATAAAACCGGAAGTGCTAAATAATACCTTGACATTAGTAAGTTTTTTGTTCAGATGTCTCAACACAAAATATTTTCAGAACAGTGACAAAGATAAATTCTTCAGAGTTTATACCTTTAATTAATGAAATTTTGTACGATGTTAATAACACTAAGGAGCAATAGAAAAAGACAGAAAGATTACAATCCAATTTCTTTAATTGTGATATTACAGGATGTCAGTATCACTCTTGTTCTCTTCCCTACTGTCTGTTAAGCCTACCTAGATCTCAATATTTTATGCAGACCTTGTAGGCTTTATTTGCAAGATCATAAAATTTACACAGAGATATGCAGGAGTACTTACAGATTCATCTCTGGTCTATCATTTGCTCATGAAGTGACTACACTAAAGCTTTTCCTGTCTGTAAAAATCCAATCTACTCCTAAGTAAATAAATATTCAGCCTTACTAGGCTCTAGGGAATTTCTGTACTTAGTATGATCTCCTTTATCTTTGATTAATTGCTTAGACCAGTCACACTAAAAAGCTAAAAAATCCAAAGGGAAAAAGGTCTTACTTGTAAAATCATGGAGTTGTGGTAGTGAATCCAAGATTATACCAACCAAAGGGAGGTAAAGAGCTGCAATTTTAATCTTCACCTCTTTTTTGGAGCAACGTGGATCTAGGTCATGGGAACTCAGCAGGCTGAGGATAGCACTGACAGCTTTTCTTTGCACCTTGCTAATCCTGTTAACACAGAAGCCATCCATGAGCTCCATTTCTTGGTTATGCACAAATCACTTATAAATCAAAGATTTAATAAACAGAGTGGAGATGAAAGAAACAAATTAATACACCAATATTCGTTGGAATATTCCATTCTGAGCAGAGATTCATGTTCTCTTCAAATGACAGATACCTTAAATCTCCAAGCTCCTTTACAACAATCAAGGAGCACCCAAGTCTTTCAAACTTCCCATAAAAATTCAATATGGTGAAGAGAAGTGCTTAAAGAAAAGCATCAAACTCTGGCAAAAGTTTGGCTAAACTCTTAAGCTCAGACAAAGGCATAGGTGTTTGAAGAGCAACTGAAATTTCGTGTTCTCAATTCGTGAACTTAGCCAACACTATCACAACAAATGGCATGTTTTTATTTCCTGGGAGGAGATAAAACAATGAGTGGGTCATTGCTGTGTTACAGAGTGACTCACTGAAAAGAGTGGGGAAAAAAAGACTGCACTGCAATCAAACTGTGACCTTGCCAAGAGCAACAGTGTGACTTGATTCCATTCTAAAATCTGCAAATTGAGATACACACCCCTCACTGTCTGCATCCAGCGCTGCTGCCAATTCAGTGAAAAGTAAACCAGTCAAGAAGTGTTGCTGGCGATATTCGGCTGAGAGGTCAAACATACCAGTGATTTTCTGGTCCTGGAAACTTGAACAGGAGCTGGAGTTCTGCAGGAATATATTAGAAATGTTAGAGTATGATCAGCAAAATCAAGGCTTCTTAAGGAGGTCGCAGTCACAGTCCCCGTAGCTAACAGAAAATCTCTACCAGAGGAAAAGCACAGACTTGAAGGAAGGTTGGACGTTCTGGAGGAAAACAACTGGGTATGAAATAAAAAGCACCTAATTTCAAATGAGTGGCTTCCTAGCATGCAGTCTCATCCTTTTCATTCTGTGCCATCAAATCACTTGACATTTTTTGAGATGTAAAATTCCTACCCTGTATTCACTAGTTTGAAAAGAACGCTAAGTAAGAATTTTCTCCATGTTTACAACTCTTAACATGGCTCTTACTGTTGCAGAGCAGCTATTGTGTATCATATAGCAAGAGGTTGCCTGTACATTAAGTGGGACTTTGGTGTCAGAAGCTCCTCACTCTATCTTCTTCAGCATCCATGCATCCATCCTAGCATGGAAGTAAGGCCAGTAAAGAATGTGAACAGTGTTTCCTCTCAGCCTGGAAATCCTTGGCTGTGCTTGCTGGCAGCTGGCGTAATTTAGAACAGCCTTCAAACTGTTGTAACTTACAGTTTTGACTGATATACAGCCAGCCCAGGAACGGAAAGTTGGTGTTATATATATATTGTGAACTTCTTAGCTTCTCCAATCACAGGTGTGTGCCACAGGTCACCTGGAATGTTTTTGTCCCCTGATCAGGTGAGCAGAAGTCTTAAACTCTATTCCCCATTGCAACTTCTTGGTTATAAGATCCAGATTTTGCTTTCAATTTATACTCTTCAATATTCTTCCCCAATAGTTCTGCCATTCACCTAAGAATAGTCCCAGAACCCAAACACATAAGGTATCAGTATACCACACAGTGGCAGCTGTCTTCCAGTATATTGGGTCAAATAAGACCCATGTCTCTGACCAGCCCCATATTTTGGATCTATGTGCTTAAACCCACTCAAATTCAACCTCAAGCAGGCTATACTATGGCTGCACTATGTTTGTGTGGAATAACACTAAAGTGTGGAGCACCCAGTTAAGTGTATTTGGCTTCTATCCAAGAATTTAAAAAGATTTATTCACAAGGCCATATTTCTACTTAAAATCTCACTCTAGCTGGGCAGCACTCCTGCAGACAGATCAAAATTACTGCAAGGATGGTCAACTAACATATTAAATCATCCAAGGGCCACAAAAACCTTATTGATTTGTGCAGGTTGCATTTCATAGGTTACTCCTAATGGAGAAAAAGAGTTGAAGATGTTGCTTGAAAGAAAGATTGATTAAACTGGTGTCTTCCTAGCTCTGACTTGCTAGGACTAGTTACAAAACTATGCTGGCCTTTTTTTCCCTCATAAGCAGAAGAGTCACATTTCTAGTTCTTTGGCATCTGGGATTAGCATTAACCAAATGTATTGGGAAACCCCAACTCTAATACCTTCATGCTTCACTTTTAAGACCAGGAAAAACTTCAAGAAAATACTATATACTATTATTGACCTGTGAGAACCCTTAAGGTATGAGATGTAGCACATCTTAGCATCCAACCAATCTTTTGACAAAGATACTTGAAAAAGAAACCATGAAATTTAACTCCATTACTTTGAGTGTTTTTGTACCTCCCACTGTTTTTAGTTTCAGTAACATTCCCCTGCCTCCAAGGGTTATGGCAGTTATGGAGCATTGAACTGAATTGCTTCATCCCAGTCCTGACCCCTGCAAAACCACTCATGTGGAAAACAGACAGGCCAGCACCCTTCAGTAGGGGGTTTGCCCCATTGTAAAAAAAGCAAGATACCATCTAAGTAAAATGTAGAGGAGAAGGGAACAAGACTGGCAAAATAGTGTGTGGCATGCCAGTTAACAATTTCTCTTTTTAATGTGTTCATGAGCTCCACTGTCAGGAAGATGGATAGGAGGTCCTGATACTTCGGAAATCTAGAGTTGTGTCAGTATCAGGCCAAGTCTGGAAAAATGTGCATGTACTGGGGATGACATCCTGGAAGAAATAAGAAATGATGGATATTGCTTGGAGAGTTGTACTCAGGACACCTGAGTGTTTTCACACAAAAAATCATAAAGCTAAAAAGAAAAAGAAAAACACTGTCCAAATGACACAGAGAAATCATGGGCAAAGTCATAGCATCATGTGTACTACTGCAGGGGGTAGGAACCCAGAACAAAGAACGCTGCTACTGGAAAAAGAAAGTGTGATAATCTTGCTCTAAACAACAGGAAGGTTCAACAGAAATTCACTATTCCAGGATATAGAAAAATGCAGTGTATTAGTCACTAACTTAATAGTGATAACATTCACATACACTTGGAGAATTAGAAGATCAGTTAGAAGGCAAACACACAGAAAGTTTTATGTGCACTGCTGCATCCAAAACAGATAATGAAATTCACAGAATTCACAGAATATTCGAAATTGAAAAGGATCCACAGGATCATCAAGTCCAATTCTTAACTAAATGGCCCATATAGGGATCAAATCCCAAATCTTGGTGTTACCAGCACCACGCTGCAACCAAATTTGTGGCTGTGTATGGATGGGATAAGGGCGTGCCTGTAAATTATCCTTCAGTGCTATGTTCCTTTTTGACCCTCTATGTCTACCTTAACAGTCATTTTCTGTGTGCATGGTTCTAGAGGAGCATGTATCTGTCTCATGTTAAGTTTTAACTTGAGTAAATGCAGTTTTGCAGTAGTACTCCTATTATTTCTTCCTCTTTCATGGGGGAAGTTTTTCTCCCTGATCCAACAGCACCTAATTTTGAAACTAAATATTTGAATGCAGAGCAACATGAGTCTTTCTCTACATGTGTGCTTCATGTGACATTCATAAAATATGTTCATATGGACGACCACCTGGGAGGATAAGGAGGGAGAAGGAGATGCTGGAGCAGATGCGGGTGTCATGAGGAAGAAGTTCAGATTGAGGTAATGCTCATGGCTGCAGAGAATTCTCAGGAACTCAAGCCTCATGGAAATCAGGGTGGAGAGTGAATTCAGCTTGTTTGAAAGCTAGAGAAACAAACAAAAAAGTATCAGTCAATGGGCATGTACCATCTAAATTATCATGCAGTGAAACATCTTGCTCCCTGAAAAGGAAATAGGCGTATAGCCCAGCATCATTAAAATGTTCACGGTACCTAACTAGCTTCCATACATTAGCTGCTCTTCATTTCACAGTGATGGTTTCTCTCTCCCTGCTCCCCAGCTCACTTTCGAACTTCCCAAGAGATAATAAATTGTTTCTTTCTCTTTTTTGGTACCAAAAATAAAACAGACAATATTTTTCTCTTTTGCATAACACAAAAATGAAAAACAAACTAAACTTTTCTGAGTCTGTGGCAAACTCATAAAAAGTCCTGCTAAGCAACACAGGGCATCAGTGGTGGTCTTGTAATTTCTCTTCATATCAGCAATGACACCAGTGAAGCATTGTACATATTACAGAAAATGGGATGGTAGCCACCTTGCATTCTCCTACCTACCATCAACTGACGGAGGGCCCTCCTTTGGCCGAAAACTACAGCAGGTGTAAGAGTTCACAAAACAGAAGGAAACGTTCCCTTTCAGATACAACAAATAAACTCATCACAACATGCTGCATCATCATCTACTTCTAGTTTTTTGGAGAATACAGAGATGTATCATTTTGGTTGACTCCTCCAGACCTAAATACTGTCCTCACTGCAGTGGAGGAGTCAGAGACTAAAAGCTGATCTGTATGGCCTGCAGACTATACTTCTATGGGATGTAAAAAAGTAAGGGAAGAAAAGTGGTTCCATGGATGCTCTGCAGCAGTGCAAAGTATGACATTTCTAAAAAAGTCTTCACCTCCACTCAATTGTTTTTCCTGCAGCCTACAAATCAAAAGAGGTTTAAAGTCACTGCATATGCAATAGGAAATAGGAAATTTACCTGGACTTTTAACACAACTCAAAGGCTCTTGATGGATAAACTAATCAAACAGAACAGAATCCGGGACTGGCCATAAGCCAAATGCAATCCCAATCATGCATGGCGCCTACCTGATTGCAGTAATGTTTGATGAGATTGAACACAAATCCTCGGTCCATTAAAGAAAGAAGATCATACAAGAAAAATGCCAGGCTGATATTAATTTTTTCTGCTTGTTCACTTTCCTTGTAAAAAAAAGAAAAAACCCAGTTATGATGTATAAAACTTACATAAGGTTGTAAGACTTTTTAGAGCCATGAAAAAGTAGCATCGGGGACTCCCTAGTAGGGTAGTAGCTCCCCTCATCTCATGGGACATACAGAACAAGATTGTTTCAGTTCTCCAGTTCACATGATCTTATTAAAATTGCACAGAATCAGTTCTGTAAATTATTTCAAGTGTTGTAGCTTTCACAGAGCAATATCATGGGGTGAATTAACAAGTCCATCTATGCAAATCTTTAGGGTGACAAAAATGAAATGGAATGTGAGACCTGTTCTGAATTCCCTATTGGCTGCAATCCTGCATATGACTTTTTTTTTTTCTTGTCTATTAAGCCTCAAAGAATGCTGGTTTAGGTACTTAAAACATAAAATATTGTTCTAAAATATTAATAAAAACCTGTGCTGCCTTTGCTGGTGGAATGACAAATATTTTGTTTAGAAATTCTAAGTGTAAAATTAAGTAAGTGTAAATTTTAAGTATAAACAGTAACAAAACACTGCTAAGATAAATCTTGGGTGTTTTACCATTCAGCAGCTAAGCTGTTGCATCCTTAGAATTGGCCTGATTACCAGAGATACACAGCCTCAAGTAACGATCACAAAGAACTTTATGTGGCCTCTAAAATGAGGCTACAGTTACTTCAAACATACAAATTTAAATCATAAAATCCCAGTAGTGTATGTAGTTTACCAAGATGAATTAATGGAGATGCCTGAGGGATCTGCACTCATTTAATGTTCATAGCCTTCAGGTGAGCTCACTCAAAACTGACAGAGGAGATGATTGAAAAATATCTTCCCTACTGGCACCTCTGACTAGTGAGAACAGGTGTGCCTCACCTCAGGGTGGCCATGATTTAATTCTTCATTTTTCAACCTTTTGTTGCTCTTCAGGAATACACAATCTGGAATTTACACAGCAAAATATTTTTCTGTTTTGAAGAAAAAAACTTGTCTTTCAACTACCTTATTGGGCTGGCTAGCATGCCAGATATATAACTGTAGAAATCCAGGGCAATCTGATATGCTCAACCATGTATTGTAACACTGATTATTACTGCTTGGATTTAAAAATCAGACACGTATTGCCTACTGCTCGAACAACTAACCAGTGGCCCTAATTCTGAAAACACTGAAGTGGGATTTTCACACATAATCAGGTTCTAACAAACTCACTCTATCAAAATCGAATTGAATTAACAGGCCACAAAAACTTGTGTATTTCTTATGAGGAAGTAATAAATACTAGTGTGTTGGTAGAGTCTACAGTTATGTTAAAATATTTTTAATTTCATACGTTTATTTCATACTGTATTTAAAGAAGTCACTGCTGCCTTCAGTGAACACTTCTGTGGAAATGATTTCTCTGCATGTGGCTATTAGAGAAGCACATCAAAAGACTGAGCAAAGAGTAAAGCTTTAGGAACAACTTTCTGGTGGACAGTGACAACCTGTTCTGCTGTTCTCTGCTTCCATTTGTCTGCTCTTGCCCCTTTCCCAGTTTCTGCTCCTCAACAGCACGGCAGGGTGCACTTGGAGAAAGTGGATCAGGAAACTAAGCTGATTGAAAAGTGACGTGGCAGGCCAGCTCTCCTGCCTGCTCTGCTCCGTGGCAGAGCACTCTGCTGGGCTGGCACAGTGCACTTGGTAGCTCTGGGGCATGAAAACAAGTTGGTTGCAACAACTGAACAGTGACTCAATGCCTATCTGTAGCCTAAACTTTGTCTACCGGCCAGTGAGGAGTAGTATCAGTGGTATAAGCTGACAGTAGTAATGCTACAATATAAATTGCAATTTGTCATCCCTTCAACTTTATAATCTGCTGTATCAGTGCAACTTGTTAAAAGGAGAAAAAATTTCATGGGACTTAGGGCTTATTTTTTGTCTTCAGTTTTCACGTAGCCAATGCCTCTTTATAGAGATCAGGGTTTAGATCACTTGCTTTTGCAACCCTCATGAGGAGCTCTACCTTTATATTGCAGAGTCCACTACTACAGAGAACAGTAGGAATGAGGATAACTGTAAAGGGGATAAGAGCAAGAAGCCCTGGTTGGGCTGCAGTCTGTTTGATGTTCTGCCTAACCTGGTATAAAGAATCATTGCCACTGAAAATGGATGCTCAGCTTTTCCTGTCAATCAGAAAGGGAGTTCTTTCCCTGTACATTGCAGCCACACTGAGAAGCAAGCTGGGAGACTGAGCTGAAGAAAGACAGTCTGCCAAAGGAGTGCAAGCCTAACCTTTGCATTGTCACAACTCCAGCTTAAGATCCACGTGAAAATATTGCCTCAGTATTGGCCTAATTCTAGCAAGACTGCTGAAGTTTAAATGGGATTAAATATGGCTCAGGGCAACACAACGTCAGTAACAAGGATTCACGGTGCTTATTTCATGCACTTACTTTTGGTGGTTTGACTAAAAGTGCAGCAATCTCTGAAGTAATCACACTAACTATAGTGGTAATATCATCTTTGAAGCGATCGGAGAACCGAGTTCTTCGTGGGTTGTCTTGCTTCTCTATGTTATGAACATACTGAGCCATACTTTTTATCTGTAAAGCAGAAAAAAATACTAAAATAATGTCCAAACCAGGGGTAAAATACTGTTTTAAGTTTGTTCATGGAAGTAAGATTTCCTGTTTCTTTTTCCCTGAATGTAATCACTCATCTTCTCAGCGCTGCTTTGTACTTGTAGTGGCAATGACAACAGAGAGCCTAAGACTCAAACACAGACAGACTTTGATTTCTGTCCATATTCATGCAGTTGGCTACTCTCAGCACCTGAAATCAGAATCACCCTCCCCCAGACCTTTACATCTGCAGTTCTGAAATGCTGCTGTTTGCATCTTTATCCCTTCATGATGGACAGGGAGTGACACTTGTGGAATTCTTATTTTTTGACTTGATGTTGGGTTACATATATGCTGCCAGTGGAAATCAGTATGCAATTTCCACTGACATACAGCCTCAGGGCTCTGTAAAACTGTGCGTTTGTGGAGCTTTGTCACTGCTCCCATGTTATTAACAACATGGAAAAGATAGGAACAGGTATTCACAGAAAAGGAAGGGCTTGGTTTGATGAGTGTCTCTCAGTCTTTTGCAAGGCTGTGGACCACTGCTCACGTAGTTCATGCAGAACTTTGGCACCACTGCCATCAGTGTGGAATGGGGGTGGATATAAAGAATTCTTTAGTTGTATTTCCATTATTTGAGACCTGCCTTTATGCAGTGAGGCTGAACAACTAAAGAGGTCGCCACCCAACACCTCAAGTACCGAATGCATTTTACCATTAACTAACTGTGAAACATCACTGTCAAATCTTACCAGGAGCTCAAAGAAGAACCAGGCATACTTGAAGACAGATTCTCTCACCATGCCTGTACTGACCACCATCTGCAGTGCCAGCTCCTCATGGAAATGCTAGATAATAAACACAGACTGTTGGAATATGGCTTCTCAATCAACTTGTCTTCCATTTTCAACATCCCCCCAACTTTCCTGCCAGAAACTCCTCCATACTGGGGAGTCTGCAGCTGGATGGGGGTGTGTGGATGTTCTTGTAGGATCAGAAGGCAGATTTGACCAAACTGACATTTAAAGAATGTTGGTCGCACACAGATTTTGGTACCCATTTTTTCTGTTGATCCAGAACTCTGAATAACTGAACGGAAAAATGCCTTTGGTCTATCCTCAGGCTGTTGACTCTGTGTATGACAGAGAGCAGTCATGTTTCCCACTGCCTGCTAAATGTTTTCATTTAGCACATCCATGTGTTTTTGAGAGGAAGTAGAAGTAAGATTGAGTCTGTGGTGGGAGGGAAGGATACAGCAATAACCACAGCAGACCTTGTATAGAGGTTAGTATTTGGAAACAACACTTTTTGCATGCGATCTGACCAGAAGACACCCAATCCCAACTAACTTAACTTTTAGAAAATTCAGATATGGACTAAAAATTTATTGCAATGTCCTTTTTCTGTTCCTGACACAAACAATAAAACTAATGATATTCCTAAGTATATTTATACTAAATAGCACCAATTAATCAAACTGGGTGTAAGCCTCTGCTTTTTGACAGAAATCAGACCAATAAACAGGAGTAAGACTGGAGAGCTTGTTAACTGTAACTGAGATTCTAAACTGTTCATTTCAGGGCTTTCCCCCTGCTTCTTCATTCCAAGTCACTGCTGCTGATCAATGCCAAACACAAGATATAGCGCTGGAAAAATTATATATGTGATATGGTATCTTCTATGTTGTAAGAAAGCTATTTGGGAATACATACTCAAGATAGGATAGAATTTCTTGGTTCTAAGAACTACAAAAAGGGACAACCCCCCCCACTCTTTACAGAAGAAAGAGGTGGCAAATGTTTCTGAATGGAGCTTACTGTAACATGTAAAGGCAAGTATCCAAGGCTAAACAGAAGTGGGAAAGCTCTAAGACCTTGAGAAAGAGAGCAAAGTAAGATCCAAACAGGCTGCTACTTGTCTAAATCTGTCCTGGAAGAAGAATCTGAAGACTCTGGAGCAGAAGCAGAAAAGTTTGAGTAATATTTACCCAATGATTCAACATTCCACCACAAATGCCTTGTTTGATAAAACTGGTTGTTATTTTGTTCTGTTTCTCCCCTCTCCTCATTTAGAAATGCCATTTGCCACCACTGCTGCAAGACGCTCCGTGTTCTGTTAATTAGTTCCTTTTTAGCCTACCTTTTTATTGGATGGTCTTGGGTTTGCACAAATACTCAACATGTCATTTGCCCCTTCAACATAGTAAGACATCCGACTGGAACTGTGATCCATAGGCTGGGGGACACAGTTCAAAGAAAAACACAATAGTAAGTTAATAAGCAACTTAAGCTCATTAATAGAGAAGAAATCAGCAGCAGTGGGTTTTTTGTTGTTTGTTTTTTGGTTTGTTTTTCGGTTTGTTTTTCGTTTGTAGTTTTTTTGGGGATTTTTGTTGGTTTGGGGTTTTGTTTGTTTTTTGTTTGTTTTTGTTTTTGTTTTGTTTTTTATGTATGCACAGATGTTCATCTAACCAGCTCTTTTCTTTCCTTCTCCCCGTCTTCCTTCCCACTAGAGGCTGAAGACCCCCCAAGAGCAGCAGCCACAGGAGGGTGCAAATGCCAGCACTGCCATCGCGTGTCCAATGGCAGCACTGCTGCTGTACTTTGGAACACACGATTCACCCTTAAAAAGGTGTAAATTTATCCTCTGTAAATTAATCAGCATCTCGGAGTCTTCCTTCCATTAAAAGTAATGCAAATTTAAAAGGCAGTGAATTGGCTACGGCAGTAACCAATTGTAAATTGCTACATTTATCAATGTGACAAAGCTGTAATATAAACATTTTAATTTTGTGTTAATTTGGAAGAACACCTTGAGCTTTGAGGTTTGGGGTTTCCCCATACCCTCCCCCCGACTCCCCAGGGACACAGTACATTAAAGTCATAAGGCTATTAAATTCAAGTCTATGTTATTAAAAGTTGCTATGGGTGAATATATATGCCCATATGAACAAAACAAATAAACGGTCAAAGCCTGCTTATCTTGCTATTCTAGTTTCATTTGCCGAGGACAAGCACCCATTCACTTTAACCAGAAAGACACATGGTCATTCAGTGGAGAAAAGACTTAAAAATATTTCTGAAAATAACCTGCTTGAGAAGTAGTATTTTACATATGTAACACTCAAAGAAAAGCAAGGTGGGATAGGGTTCAGAGTTCATCAGACCTGCTGCTGTAGAGCATTGCCAGGGCTGCAGCTAACAGCAGGATCCTTGCATAGGGCAAAAAAAATCCTGCTTTTGTCAGAGGCATGGCTTCCCAGCTCCAGCTGAGCAGGGAACTCTAGATTTTGGTTCCCCAGAAAGCTGAGCACAACCATCATCATAAAACTCTGAGATGAGCTGGGATGCTGCAGACCAGCAAGCAAGAGATACCAAACAGGGAAGCAAAATCCTGTTTCTCAGATGTCATCAACCTTCCTGTCCTGCAATCTGTTGGTGGCACGTAATTGTGGATGAGAACAGCAGAAAAACCTTGTGTTTCATTCTGTGGTTGAATGAAGTAGTTTGAAAAGACCAGTTATAAACTATGCACATGGCATCTGTACTATAACCAATATAAAATTATAGGATGTTATATAATTGCCTACTTTTTTTTTTTAAACAGGAAACTATTTAATACCGAACATAAAAATAAATATGTGAATAAAAAAATAGAAGAAGGAAAAGAAGAAAAAAAGAAAGAAGGTCTGTGGCTGTACTGACTCTGTACAACTGGAAGAAGACTTGGTCAGCAGACATGAACAGAATCTAAGTGTCTGGAATAACAAGAGAGTGAGGCATGTCAAAAAAGCAAATCCCTCAGCCACAAACAAGAGACAGAGTTCCTAGCTCTTGTCTCCACTGATAAGAGACATCAGAATTTAGCAGTGGGATGTGGGTCCATGCCACATCAGATAAACGGCAAATGCTTCTGGTGATACATATGGTGCATTTACAAGAAGCAAATCCTCAAAGACAAAATCTGGATCATTAAGTTTTGGACCATATCACTCTCCAGATGTTTGACCTTGTTCTCTTACCTTGGATGACATGATGTTTTTGACCTCCTCATCAGTAGCAGTTTGTGTAACAGTGATGTCAGGATTGCTGCAGCTGATCACTCGGCTCTGCAGGAGTTTACTTCCAACAGACACTGCTGAAGTGCGTCCAAATGTGTAATAACGAGACTCTGTCGAAATGGCACTGCTGCCTGCACCTGCCCACAGGGAGATGTTTGAATTAAGACTAAAGGATATATATATGAGACAAACATGAGATTCAAGCCAGTTTTGCTCTGTGTTGTTACAGCATTTTGGAAAGAAGAAAGCTCCTGAAAATCCCACCACCAACAGCTTCATTAACAAATTACATAGGTATTGAATGACAAGGTGCAGATATTATCCCAGTTGATAGCTCACAGGGTGATTGCACAAGTAGTAACAAAAACTTAGTAGGGCTACCTGAGCAGCAGCACTATTACAATATTTCTTTCTTCCCTTCAGGTCTTTTTAATTTGCTGTAGATTAAGACAATATTCACAGGCCTAAACACAAAATACCACCTTCAACATGTAACGTGCGAAGTTTCCAAGGAGGCAGGGAGCATTGCCATCAGGAATCTCACTAAATGATTATCTAGTTTTCAGTTTCACTATGGACCTTATTTTTCCAGGATAAAGAATTTCCAAGTGTATGCGAGCTCAGAGATTTTAGTACATCCTAACATCAGCCTAAATGTCCCTCAAGGAGGATTTAAATGAATTCTTGCAAGAGAAGAAGGCCTACATATCTTTAGCTCCCACAGCACAGCTGCTTGGTGGTAAGCCATTTAATGTATACTAATTGATTAAATGAATTCTATAGGCTTTAGGACAATGACTGCAGCAGAATAACAGAATGGTTGAGGTTGGAAGGGCCCTCTAAAGGCCACCTGGTCCAATCTCTCTGCTCTAGCAAGGTCACCTTGAGTCAGCTGCCCAGGACCATGTTCAGATGGCTTTCTGCTATCTCCAAGATGAGACACTTGGGCAACCTCTCTGGGCAAGCTGTGCCAGTGCTCAGACACCCTCAGGGGTGAGAAGTGCTTCCTCATGTTCACTGTGTTTCAGTATGTGCCCATTGCCTCTGATCTTGTCAGTCGGTGCCACTGAAAACAGCCACGTTCTGTCCTCTTTGCACTCTCCCTTCAGCTCCCTGTGTAGGCTGAAGATCCTCCCTGAGTATTCTCTTCTCCAGGCTGAATAGCCCCAGCTCTCTTAGCCTTTCTTCACTGAAGAGACACTCCAGTCCCTTTGTCACCTTTGTTGCCCTTGGTTGGTCTCTGTCCAACATGGTTGTGTCTCTTGTACTGGGGACTCCAGAACTGTATACAGCACTCTAGGTATGGCCTCAGCAGGGCTGAGAAGAGGAGAAGGATCACCTGTCTCAAACTGCCAGCCAGCATACAGCATTTTACCCTCTGATGACAACCTTACTACAATGGAGAAATTGGTTGAACTTGGCCCTATACCACTTGGCAGTAAGTTAGTTTGCACAGAAAGTAATTTAATTTACCGATGTACAGGTCAGTATATAATTGGCATCTTAAGGTAATTTTAATTTATGGAGGAAATTCCTCTAGAGACAGTTTCAGTTTAGGCAACATCTCTTGCTTTCATCTTCATTAAGCTACAACATTGCCTGTAGCTGTGGAGTTTTCTCACCTCAACCCTGCATCTTAAATGAACAACTGAGAGATGGATATTATGAGTGGCAAGTCCTTGTTGCTCTTTGCAGTGGTGATGTTCCTGAGCTACCTCTGAGAAAAATGATACATCAGAACAGCACAGTGCTTAAACAGTATGCAGCCTGGGTCTGAGAAGTTGTCTGCTATCTTATAGGTCAGTTCCTTAGGTCCTCCTCTTACAAGTATCATGCTGAATAGAATGTATCAAGAAAAAAGAATCCTTTTGCAATCCTTGCACCAATAATACCTGGTTTAACCACTTCTCTTTGAGGTTCTGGCAGACGAAATACGTAGTACACATAAGATGCCAGGAGGCAATTCCTCCCATGCTGATCTTTGCTCAGCTCTTTGCTGTTGTGAAGACTGTTCACTATTGCAACCACAGATTCAAAGGCAAACTGCGAGAAGTTGGCTGTGAAACAAAGGCAAAAATTAGTGTCAGCACTGAAGGGTATAATATAATTAAGTGAGGGCATTCTTTGCAACAACAATTAATCGTATAAGCTTCAATTCAGTCCCGTAAAAGTACAGAGCTCTAGACAGTAATTGCTATACCCAACCAGACCCAAAGTCTACATAGGCCAATACTTTTCAGCAGATCCACTGACTTTCAACATAATCACTGCTATTCTGTCCCTCTGTGCTACATAAAAGCAGATTCTAACAGTTAATTATAATTTCTAGCAGCCTTCACACATTTCCTAAAAATCACCTACTTGAAGAATACTAAGACTCACTGTTCTCCAGCCGACAAATACATGGTAGCATGCTTTTGCACAAATGTTTTAGTGGATGGCAAGCAATGATTACCAAAATAAGACAGGAAATGAACTGCACCACTGTCTCCAAGCCTGCCTTCCCTCCAGAGCTAACATATGTGATAGGTAACTGGTACCCTCAGCAACAGAAAAATCGGTGTGTACTACTATACCCTCTGTTTTTGTGCTCATTCAACACTCTCTAAAGATATTTGGACAGAAGGTACGGTGCAAACAGCAAGTGTCAGCTGTAGGATAATGATTTTGCTAGTGTTTTACTTGCAAAACAACTGAATTCCATACAAAGTTGAACCACAACCACTTTCTGACCTGTATTTTCATGTAAGTAAACTACAACAGTTTAATGCATCTCCCAGTCAGACTCTAAGATAGTCTTATATGTAGGGGAAAAGGAGAGAAGGCAGGAAGTCAGCTAAACCTGATTAAATTGTGCAGTGAAACCGTGTCTTGAGAAGCAAGACTCTTTCTGCACTGGACCGCCCCAAACATTAAATCTGAGCCTGGATATTCAGCAATCACTTCCCCTACATTTCTAGGTTGCTTGCACTGACACTTGAAGGTCATGAGTCAGTAAATACCTGTCTGGCCAGCTATGACCATGGGCTGCACAGCCAGCTGGAAAAGTTTATCTAGTACCAAATGCAAAAACAAGACAAGAGGTTCAAGACGTGAAGAATTTAAACAAATAATGCTGAGTTTCAATTCATGTTCCAGTGAAGCCTCTGTAATCTTCTGATCCATCACTCGAATGGGGAATGTCACTTGACTTTCCAGAGAATGGCACAAAGTGAAGAACTTCTCCAGGTGATTGTCCTGCAAATACAGTGCACTCACAGTTAACAAAGTTGATACAGTTCAGGCTACTGGTAGCAAAGCAAAGCCTTATTGTATCATCTAATGGGATGAAAGAAAAGATTTTTCAACCTTCTGGTTTTCAGTGGTGGCTGCTCTTTGTGATCAATTTGTAAAGCAGCTGTCACAGCCTTTTCTTTGCTCCTTTTCATCTGGTTCACCTGCAGACTGTGGTTAGATCAACTTAAAGGCAGAAAAGTTAAAGCCTTTACTAAAGTGATCGCTTCATTTATTGAAAAGACTGTTCCTTCTACCTAATAAAACTCTGTCACATCATACATCTGTAGTCCCTCTGCTACTCACATCTAAGTTCCCCCTGCATAGAATTTATGTGCTCTGTGAGTATGCCCTACTTATATTTAAAAAGCATGCTGCAAAGAGGTGATGGACCTGCATCAAACACAAGGCTCCAGCTGATAGGACACAGCTATTGGGATTAACTAGAATATCATGATGGGTAAGAGACACTGAAAAGCAGTAGAAATAAAATAAGGCTGCTCTGCCTCAAACCAGTATTTCAATAAGATGGGCAAAGATCCAATGTCCTCTCGCATTTGAATGACTAGAATCATTGAGTTCTCATCCAGAACTAAGCTTGTGTTCCCACACCACGTGGTTTTGACAAGTGAGCTCTCTAATGCATCCTGGCAGTGTATAACCTGTCCATGGAGTCAGGGAGGTCCTATGTCTCTGGAGATGTGAACACAGTGTCTGAACTAGCCTTGCAAAATAGAAGATACAGACTGAAGAAACTGGAACTGTGCCCTGCCAGTGTCTTAAGCAGACTCCTGTTGAGCTGAGAGGACACCAGGATCCCCTATTGCTGGTGTGACTTGCTACTGAGAGTGCTCATTTATTCACTTCTATCAATAGATTTCATGAAATCACAGAACATGCTGAGTTGGAAGGGACCCATAAGGATTATTGAGTCCAACCTTTAGCCCTGCATAGGACCATTCCCAAGAATCACACCATGTGCTTGCGAGTATCATCCAAACACTTCTTGAACTCTGTCAGGCTTGGTGCTGTGACCATGTCTCTGGGGAGCTTGTTCTAGTGCCCAACCACCCTCTGGGTAAAGAACCTCTTCCTGTTATCCAATCTAGAGCTTCCCTGACACAACTTCGGGCCATTCCCTGGCATCCTGTCACTGGTCACCACAGAGAAGAGATCACTGCCTACCCCTCCTGTTCCCCTCACAAGGAAGTTGTAGACTTCAACAAGGTCTCCCCTCAGTCTTCTCTTCTCCATGTTGAACAGACCAAGTGACCTCCACTGGTCCTCATACGACTTCCCCTCAAGGCCCTTCACCATCTTCAATGCCCTCCTTTGGATACTCTCTAGTAGCTCAATATCATTCTTTCATTGTAGCACCCAAAACTGCCCACAATATTCAAGGTGAGGCTGCCCCGGTGCAGAGCAGAGCAGGACAATCCCCCCCCTTGACCGGCTGGTGGTGCTTTGCCTGATGCCCCCCAGGACACAGTTGGCCCTCCTGGCTGCCAGGGCACTGCTGACTCGGGTTCAACTTGGCATCGACCAGGCCCCTCAGGTCCCTTTCCATGACACTGCTTTCCAGCATCTCATTCCCTAGTCTGTATGTACATTCAGGGTTGCCTCATCCCAGGTGCAGAATCCAGCACTTTCCCCTATTTAACTTCGTATGGTTGGTGATTGTCCATCCTCTGCTTTGCCAAGGTCTCTCTGCAGGGCTTCCCTGCCTTCGAGGGAGTCAACAGCTCCTCCCAGTTTTGTGTCATCTCTAAACTTGCTTAGTATCCCTTCCATTTCACCAAAGGATTTAATTCATCAAGAATATCATGTTACTTCCAAAGCTCTTAAGTTTTTTTTTTAAACTTGTGGGAGCTTAAACATCTTCATTTCATAAATCTGCTACGTTGGCCTAGGATGTTTGAATTTTCTTTGAATGAAACTACAGCTTCTGATGGATTACCTGAGTATGAACAGATGAAACAGCTTGCACTTCAACAATGAAAACACCTTTGTGTCCTTCAACCCACTTAATAGGTGGTGTCTGAGATGGCATTTTCTGTGATGGAAAAGAAATATGGGAGACATCTTCCTTTTAACAAAACATGGATTACACGTCTATTCACTTCATTTTAGATATCCAAATTCAGCGCCACACAGAGGTCCACAGCTAGGCATCTCCTTGTTCTCATATAGTAGTTGGAGAGAAGTTGATGTACTGATCAGGGAAATTTGGAGAATTTTAGTGGGATGCCTAGCACAGACTGTGTGAATATACATCTTCTGATGGGATGTTGTTAAGGCTAAAATTTTCCAGCTAATGCACTGCCAAAGGTACTCCATGGTGATGTGGTGCAGTTTAAACACCCTGGACAGTTTCCTACTTGTTGTGTTTATCCAGAGGTCACAGTTTTCTCCTCCAGTAGCAGCACCTGACTCCCTCTCCCACATAGCCACAAAAAAACCCAAGCAAATAATGGTCATATGGAAGAAATCAAATTATTGACTTGACACTCTCTAAACAAATGTATCCCTGATTAGACAATTTACAAGAATTTGCTTGAATAACTAACTTTTAAAAAAACAATATAACAATACAAAATAATAACACCAGTGACAATAATAACAACAACATTTTTCTCCAGACCTTTCTCCTTTTAAAGGACAAAAAGGAGGCATTGCCTACAAGCAGACAGCAATGTTAGTTTGTAAAACACTTACATTAGGAAAATATTATCTTTTAATAATTTTGTTTGTTACCTCAGGAGAGTGAATCGAATAGTGTAAAGGCAGCTTATCCAATGCAACAGGAAGACTATAATGTCCAGTTTGAAGACGATCATTTAATAGAATTGGCAGCCACTGAAACAAATGAAGAGAAAACACAGCAGTATTCAGGATGATATATGATTAGAGCTATTTATCTAATTTGTTAGGTACAGTCAACAAAACAACAAATGAGATATTGACCCAAGCTTCACTGCTATAACGTATTCCACAGTAATTTCTTTGTATTTTAAATTCACTGATAGCTACTGTGCAAAAATGTTAAAGGCTGCTTTACAAACCATCTCTTTTGAAAAAAACAAACACAGAGCTTCTCATGTGTGACATATATTTTTCTAATAAATCCTACCAGAAGGATTTAGTAGAGTTCATGTTTTTATATAAAAAGTTATGTATCTTGAATACACTGATCCTTGGTTTTGAAGCAAAGCAACAGAGTTAAAGTTTTCCTTATCATAATGAACATCTTCAGTGTGGTCACCATGAGGATTAAAGCCAGACTGACTTATCATAACACTGCATTCATATTTGGATGCATTTCATTTTTGTCTTATTCAAGTCTGAAAGAGGCTGTGCATTTAAATATCACAGGAAAAAGCATTTTGTATTTAGGTGAGAAGAAACTTGAAAATTAGGTCCTCACCTATGTCAAGTCTCGCTCCTGAACTACAAAATAATTTATTTCTTAATAATCACACTGACATTGGTGGGACTATAACTGTCCATAAAATAAAGTCAATTTGAAAGGATTGTTGCAAATGTTTCAGTAGATGTTTCAGCTGAATCAGGTGAATTCATTAAGTTCAAAGACATTTAACACTGTAAAATTACACGATGAGGATACAAACTAACTCAGGTTGCATCCAGTTTCTAGGAATTCACACTAAGACCTTCCATTTGCTTTGAGGTATTTCCATAACCAGAAAGAGAATAAATGACAAAATTCTTCACAAGCAAAGAGTCTGTTTGCGAGGATGTAGATATTCACACACACATACACACACTTATGCATCACATGGAACTTACTGAGTACCCGAGGAGGGTTTCCACAGATGCTCCTTGCTTTGGTTGGCAACTGATGTGATAAAATGTGAACAATAGATGATGTTTCTCTGTGAGTTTTGCTGGCAGCTTAATTTTCACTTCTTCGTAAAAGTCAGGGGACCTGTTTTAAAAAAATGGCAAGCATGTTTCTAATGTAAGTTTGCGATGGAAAAAGAGGCAAATTTGCCAGTAGGGTTTTAGATGCTGTAGTTAGAAAACTGTATAAATCCTGATAACAGTCTCAGAGCTGAGTTAAACAAAGTGCATGCATATATATATACGTGTATATGTGTGTGTATATATATATATGTATATATATAGCTGTGAACCCTCTACAGTTTTGAATCAGGAAGAGAATAGACAGTATCAGCTGGACTGCTTTAGCTTTGCCCCAACTCTGTACTTCAAAAACATTTAATCTTAATTTTGGATTCCAGAATAACTACTGTGCAAATCCTAAATCCCAAATTCACATTAATGACAAAGAGAATGAGAATGTCCCTTCAGCTTTTTTAGATCTGTGAATTCACTGAAGTGAATTATGTTAAAAGTTGTGCTGCTTTCTGCTCCTGCTCATTAATCTTCTTATTAAGAATATTCTCAACTACTAAAAAGCTTCAAAAAAGAAAAGCAATGGTTGCTTATGAAAATGCATGTAGCAAACCTAATTATATATGATAAGTCACATAAAATGTAACTGTTTAAAGTGGATTAGTAACAGCATTCCTTGATGAACTATGTAGTCTAACAATTATGTAAAAAGATCATGATTAATACTTCTCAAGTCATAGGAATAGTAACAACACTTACTTATTATGATATGTGATAGCTGTGTATATTTCTTGGACAAATTCTGGACCTGAAGATTTCCCAAAAATTACCTACATTATGAAGAAAAGAAAGTAACAGCAATCAGAACTAAAGCATTTAATCACGATCATCTTCTATAAATTTTAAGATAGTATCTGAAGACTTAAAATGATTCCTCAATTCTATCTTAGATCACTAGCACAAATGTCTTATTGCCAAGCACCTTCCTCACACACCATTCAGGGTAAAACATCAGGAAAATGGAGTAGTTATCTTCAGAGTCATCAATTCCCTCACATCATTCTCCAGTCATGTCGCAGGTCGAAGCGGGAAGTGACATGGGTTTCAGGATACCAGCTGCTTTTTTTATTGCAACAGTGCAACTACCTTTATACAGTTCTGGGGTGACACATGTACACACAGCATTGGTTTACCACTTCATAACAACTTATGATTGGATACACAGCCACATGTCCTAACACAATAGCTGACATTCTAACAGGAAACCCACTGTGTCACAGTCCCCACTGTCCCTGGTTAACCCTCTGCCAGGTGTAAGAAGTTCCATCTGCAGTATTTCAGCTTACTGAGAGCCCAGAACCAGCTGGGCTCCCCAACACAATCATGCACTAAAAAGTTAGGAACTGTAGAAAAAAAGTTATGGTAAGTCACTTATACATTGTCACACTGCCCTTAACTAAGTATTAAAATTTTTTAAAGTTTCGTTTTTCAGTTGTAGCCTGTTTATTTAGGGCGAGATACATCTCATCTTACCTTAGGGGTCTAAAGTTCCTTTAAAATCAATAAGGAGAAATAGGCATTTCTGATGCTACATTTGCTTCCCTCATTTCAGACTCAGGCCCATGGTCAGGTCCTGGAACCCAGTAACTTTAAAGGGAGCCTTGAGACATGAGCTTAGACAAGAATCTCTGTACAGTGCAAATCCATATGTATTGAGATGAAGCTCACAGTGGAGAGGGAAGCCAGATGAACTGTGTTTGTCCCAAGCATTTGTTAAAACCCTAATCATAGCATGGGCAGAGTCTAAGGAAACTAATAGTGCAGTATTGTGTAAAAAGGTGTGACATTCAAAAGGCACAGCTCCATCTCTGGAACAAATGTGGCTTAGGAAAACACTGATTTCAGTTCCACAGGTCATGTGGAGTAAGGCTGTGAAATATCCACTGTGCAACCTCAGCACACTGATAAAGGTTGTTTGGGTAACAGTCCTTGGTCCAACAAACTGTTGGACTAAAGTCTCCTCAGAGTAATATTTCCACTCATTTTTTCCTTCTCTAACACATAAAATCACAGACGACTTTTTTCTTAACGTCATTTTCAAATAGCCAACAACACTGTCAGAAAATTTCCCAAAAAATTCAGGCTGAAGAGACATCTGGGTTAAAAAACTTTAAACTGAAGATCTGCAGCTTGGTAAAGTTGAATAGAGGATGTTACAATAAGAAATGTTGCATAAGCTGAACATAGACAGTACTGCCCACTCTGCTAGTAGTGTACACCTATGCCCTAATACACAGTGCATTTCAAACATGGAAAACTCTACTTACACTGCATGATTGTGCACCTATTCAAGTTCAGGCAATAAGGATCCTAACCTCTACCTTCTGGTGTAACTCCTGACACGTAGGGCATACAGAAGAGATACCCTGGAAAACAGACTACACCATTCTTAAAAGTTCTCCGAAGCTCTGTGAATTTACCGTTAGAGTTTCCAACAGAATACTGAAGCAATACGATGTCAAGAGGTAAGAAGACTTATCTTAGAAAGAGTCATATGCCTCTGGTTCCTCTAGAATGACAAGTTTTTCTTGTTGTGGGTAAGGAGTACAGCCCTGCTTACTGATCAGAAGGGAAAGCTTCACAAATAAGCTCTCTGATGTTAGGCTTCCTAGGGCCCCAACAGAAACTGTGGTGAATGATGATTCGTCTCTTCAGAGGTTCCTCAGGAACGCATGTAAACAAAAGTCTGCTAAGAAATGTCAGCACTTATTACCGGCATTGCACAGGAAGGATCTTCGCCACACATAAACTGTATCTTGATGGTAATGTTTCTTGCAGAAGCCAGTCGGTTAGCAAAATTCAGCCTCTGAGGGTAAACATAGAGGAGATTTCTGAAAGAAAGACAAGGAAGAATAGAATGGGTAAATGGCAGGCATTCCTGTTTGAAAATTAAGTGCACAAACTAGCATCTTGCTGACTTCTCTCCCTGTCTTTCAATTTCAGCTACATAGTGAGAGATTTAACAGAATTCCATTTCAAAAGAAAAAGCTGAGTTCTTGGTATGACATATAGAATATTCTATGTTTAAGATTTCTTATGCAGTAAGCTATGTCTTTGAGAAGGCAGTCTTCCTCTCTCCCTCTCTTTTTTTTAATTTTTTAATATGTAATTGCCTGTTAAAAATGAACTATTGTCTTTGCTTCATGTAATGAAAAGTAGGAATCTCTCAAGAAAGCAGCTCCTTTCTGAGATGTGAATAATCAGATTTTGGAAGGGGAAGGAATCACTCAGAGGTGATAAAAACAAGGAAAACAATAACCGAAGTTCATAAATTTGTAGCTTATAGCAAAAAAAAAGAGGTATATATATCTAGATTATACAAATAAAAAAGCAGTATCAATGAACCTGAGTAAATACAAATAAGTAATTTTGAACCATAATTCCACAAACTGCCTTTTTTTTAGTAATGCTTTGAAATACAGCATACTTTGTTGTTTACTAGCTTCTGTACATCACTGAATACATCACTACACTTCAAATTTCTGTGGGGAATTTGGCAGCACAGATAGTCTTCCAAGTTCAAAACCCAACAATTCTAGTAGAAGAGTCAAAATGTTAATAGAAAGATTTTTCTTCAATGAAGTTTATGACAAATATGGGACTTCAGGTAAGCCTAGATTACTTACGCATTCTGGAATTAGATATAGATTATGTTTATTTAGTGTCATGTTTTTCCAGTTTGGTATAGGCTTTTCACTGTTTGTCCTCTGAGTGTAAGGAGTAAGACTAGTGTTGATGAAAGCACACTGGCTTTCAGTGAGAAACAGTGAGGACTTCTCATGGGTTTTCTTGTTATCTCTTTGTGAAAATTAGAAGCTGCACACAGAATTGCCCTGTCCTTACCCAAACATCTCCTCAGCACCATTCTCAGCTGACAATGCTGAGTAGCTTTGGCGAATATTGCCCTGAAGTCAGACAGTACATTTTTCATTTATTTTATCCCAAGACCTGGAAAACTGTGGTTGATTCTCCTTATTGCAATGTGTCACAACAGATACTACTCAGTCCAAGCTACTTTTCTTTAACCAACATACCCCATATGGGCCATTGCATGGCCTAGCAAAAAAAACCTAGCATGTAACTTGCCTTTCCCTTCCTTCAGTGTGGTACTCCTGCCTGTCACACTAATGCACTTTCTTCTTTACCATCTTAAATGCAATTTCTGCTTTGCCAAGCTTTCTCCAAGATGATGTTAAGGGAAGCTAAGTGAAAGAGAGAAATATATTGGTAACCTCCACTGAATTATACTTGGGGGAATGACATATTAAATGAAGGATATTGTCAACATTACATCTGCCAGAGTTGAAGAAATACATGTAGGGGAGCCTGAATAATCCAGGTATTGCTTCATTAATCTGCAGCCTAGGACAAGATGTCACAAATCCATATAATGTACCTGAGCACTGGATTTTACCTTTAGATGTGGCTTGAGATTAAAGATATGCAAAAACACAGAGAGCTCTCTGCTGACTACATAACCAAGGAAGCATTATTCCAGTAAGTACTCCACTGAAAAGCTAAAGCTTGTGCCATTTATGCTCAAGCAGTTTTAAGGATTTTGCTTACATGTGTATTAGACCCATCAGCACTGAGGAAGAATAGAAGCAAACGCTGACTCTGGATATCTTGAAGAGATGAAAGTGATGGCTGATTGGCAGGAAGGTGAGGAGATGATCAAAAGAGGTTCCCTGACACAAGTATGAATTGTAGACCTACTGCTGACCACTGCCTAAGTGCTACTTCCTGCCAGCATCCATAAACTCCAAAAGCCTGAGAGGAAGCCAAGACAAGGAACATTTCACATGGCAGTTAGCAGGGGCACTGTGGTAGCAAAAACTGCTGTCTTTTAAATAATAGGACAACTACGATACCCATAAGGATGTGGTGACCTTCAGGAGGCATTGTTTTTCCCTTGAGGTTCTTTGCTGAGCAGAAATATTCAAACAACATGCCACAGAAATTACTTTTGTTCAATGTGATTAAATTTCTCCCCTCACTCCCCATACAGAAAGTGCAGAACTCTACCTCCAGATACAGTCAGATTTGCTTAAAAGGCAAAAGACCTATTCAGGGATCAGCATGAGTCTACAAAAGTGGCAGACTATTCAACATCACTGAGAACAGAGTCCCAAAGGCCAGCAGAGTCCTGGTTGAGACACAGATCCACACAGCTTCTCTCGGTTGGCGACTGACCCAGCAGAGGCATGATAAGAGGCTATTTCAGAATCACTTACTTGCAGAGAAAGCTAAGGGCCCACCTAGCCTTGCACAAGACACCATGCAGCAATTCTCATTCAAATTTGCTGACCTTCCTATACTTCCATGGGACTTAGCAGAGATTTGATCACTTCCCATAGGCAAAGCAATGCAGACCTATCTTCTACCAAAATAAAAATCTATTCAGAGTTTCAAGTCTGTGGCCCTTCTCATGGAAAATTCCTATTTGTAAACATTGCTTGTGCATATGTGTGACACAGCAAAATCCTTCCCCTTGTTAGATTACAGCTCATGTGAGATATCAACAAGTGCATCTCAAACTTCTAATTAATACTAGGCATGTTCCCTGATGACTGTGACAAGAATTCCATGCAATAGCAAAAGATAACATCTGTGCAAATAGTCTCTATTGATACAAACCAGAAATGTCCTGCAGGTGAGCAATGATGGATGGGTTAACACTGACATTTAAAACTTATGGTAATAGAAACAAAAATTGATACATCCATTAGTCACAATTTTCAGTACTTGCTGATTCCTCTAGAATTTTGGTAAGGAATTTTGAGAAAAAAAAATAAAATTGAAAGTTAAAATGCAAATCACAAATACTTAATCAGATATGGAAACCTGTTCTAGTCAGCCATTGATTAGAAAACCGGTACAATGACAGAACTTCAATTTGTCACGTTCAAGAGGGTGGGTATGTGTCATATATTCAGTATCTTACTATGGATAATCTGGATAAGCATCTGAATGATTTTTCTCATGCTGCTAAAATTTTGAATCACCTGAAGAGATGACCAATGGGCCTGTAGAAGACTCATAGGGCTACCATGGTGTCTCTGGATTCCATGGGCAGAGAGGCACAAAAGAGTAGATAATGCTGTGGCAGCAGTAACAGGAATGAGAGACCATTATACACCAATAGTCTTCCTCACCCAAAACTAGTGAAGAATGGGGTAGAATGACAACCACCAAAGCAGAAGGCCTCCAGCTCACACTGCAGACTATAGCAAGTCTGAGCCCAGCACTAAGTGATTTGCAATTAAATGAAAAAAAACAGCAAAGGAGAGTGTTTTTTTCTCCTTTTTCTAAAAATCCCCTAAGTTTTAGCCACTTCCCCATCAAAGAGAGGACTTCCTGTGCCTGGTTAAGTTGAGTTACTGCTGAAGTGATGTGACAAATCCCTCTTCCTCAGCACCAACATTTCATAGTGGCAGTAAACAGCATAATTTTCATTTATACTTAATGAGAAAATAAAATGACAAACAACCTTTAAATTATATGATTTTTCCTATTAAAAGTAGAAGGGTATGAAAGAAATAAATTGTGGAATGTTTTGACATTTTCAGGGAAGTATTTTTATTAAAGAAATATAAGTACACAACAAAAATAAGTGCTCAATTTCACAGAGCACAAAGACAGTGGGCTGGCAGATCTCTCTAGCATAAATCAGAAATAGTATAATTTAAAATAATGGCATTACACAGTAAAAAAAGCTAGCAAGAGCTGAGTTCAAAGACTTTAACAGAAGACTTTTCCTATCACAAAGGAAAAAGCTATTATGAAAAAAAAAGATTTTTTTCCTCTGAAATACCTTACTTTGGCAAAAAAACTCCAACAAAGAAGTAAACACAACTTTTGCATTTCTTCTAAAGATTCAGGAGAAAAACTGAAGATAGGTTTTTCACTAGTATTTGTCTGGGCATTTGCATAGATATTGTTATGCCAGTTTGTATTTTTACAGGTTTTCTTTATTTGGTACTCAAGTATATTTCTATACATAATCTTCTTCTATATTCATGGTAATGTTGACAGAAAACAGGTACTTATTTTATTAATTTTTCATTCTTTTAATGTCTGCATGCACAGCAATGGTTTTCAGACTTACAGTCAAAAATTAGGAAACATTAAATCAGCTGCATCACACTATGAGGCCACAACACTCAGTTATGACTAAATGCTAGCAAATTGCTTAAATAAGATAGGATGATTCTACTTTTCAGATTAGAGGAAAGGGAATAAAATAACATGAAATACTTCATATCTGGCTATATTCAAATTCAGAGTTACTTTGCATAAATTAGTTTAACCTCAGACTCAAAGAGAGAAAGAGAGATAAAGAGAGAAAAAGAGAAAAAGAGAAAAATTTTCAAAGGACAACACATTTAGATTAATGGAATTAATTATGGAATATCCTGCAAGTATTTTATCTTGAAATGGCTAATATGATCAAACTGTCAGTCTAATGCATAGTCTTTCCTTTTTATATAAATTTTTAGTTTCTATTTTGAAAAAAATATCTGTCACAATCATTTTTTAAAATAGATCTTAAGAAATTTTAAAAAACATACATTCTTTCTTACCTATAAATAGTATGGGGAACATACACTTCTCTAATCGGGAATTCCAAAATCTCTCTGTGGGGACGATTACGGTTTTCTGGAAATGGCTTCACTGGCAGTAGTTCCGGTGTCAGACAATAACTAAGGTTTTCTGGAGCTGGGGAAATCTCCAGTTTAAGTGTTCCTTTAAAATTAAATCACAAAAATCTCAGCAAAAATATAAAAAATAATCAATGTATAGTAAAAGAAAGATGAAAACAATATACGAGGTTACATAGCAACAGTGCAGAAATAAGAACTGGATCTTGGGCTGCATGAGAAGGAAAGCATAGGTGTAGAAAGACACAGAGGAAGTAGCCTACATCCCTTTACATCAGGACAAAACACGGCTTTTTATGTCTACCCTGTATTATTTGAAATAAATAGAAAAAAGGAAGGAATATTATATGCTGGGATGATGTTCTTTCACACACAAATAATACAACATTTGTCTGGAAGACAGATAAAAGATAAAAGGGCCGCTGTCTAATACAGTTCTCTCTCACTCTAGCCGCTCCTTTCAGATTCTGCTCTGATTAATCTCTGCCAAAGCAGACACCACCCACGAGGAAAGCCAGGCATGCAGTAATGAGCAGTTAAACAGTTAATACTGATAACATTTACCCAAGTATAAACAGACTGTCTGTTTAAATTCTGTGCTGTGATAACTGAAAACCGTTTGTGGAGCTCAGACTTGTCATTTCTGGCAATCAGTTAGAAAGGAAAAACAGCTTTGCCCTCAGTTCATATTTTTTAAAGTTCCTCTGTGACACAGAAGTGCTTGAGCTGTAATTTATATAAGATGGAAAATTAAACTGGTCAGGTAGCCAAACACTGTCTCTGCCTCTCTACTTTGCTAACTAACACTGACCCAAATACCAAACTAAGATGAACGGTATACACAGTTTAATCTGTCTCTACAAAATATGAGCCATTTCAAACCATTGAAGGGAAATGGTAAGGATCTTAGAAATTTGCTTTAAAGTACTCCCTTTAAACAGTTTGAACAATAACAGAAGACATCCAGTAGATCCACTGTAAATTAGCAAGGAAAGCAAATAATTTTAGAATATCAAGCTACATATAACTCTCCATACTAATTCATAGAGAAAAAAAAATTCAAAAGCATCTATGTTCAGGTTGACACTGAGAAACCAGGAAGTTGCACAATGGCACACACTTGGCTTTAAACTCAAGTTAACTATCTTTTGGGGTTGGAATTTACAGAACAATTTAGGGTAGAAAAATACACATAACCTTTCCATCCACAATTAACTACACACCTGGTAAAGTCTTAACTCGTCTTTGCAAGGAAGATGATCTTTTGAAATCAGCTAAAAATTTGAAGAGATCTTCATCACTGAGCCTGTCTCCTTCCTACCAGGAGAAAGACAAAAATCAGTACCTTCATAACAATACTCCGTAACACTGAGAAAAGCTTTGTGAGTGAACCATGTCCCTGAGGTGCATTACTGTGTACTTGAGAGTAGTTATCCTCTGTCCCCACACAAATCTAATTGATAACTTTTCCCAACACAATTCACATTATGTAGATGAAAAATGTCTAAGGAAAATAGAAATAAAAAGAATCCAGTACCTGTTTAAAGAAGGTGCCAAGGGTCAGAGAGATTGTTTTGAAATTGGATGCTGGATAGCTGTCCTCTGAGCCAAGACTTCTCTCAGAAAGCCTTCTTGCCTGCAGCAGTGTTGCCCTCTTGTCACTACTGGATCCCTTCCCTTCAAATGGAAATTAAATGAAACATCAACTTGCTTTTTGCTTTTGCTGCAGTACAAAGATTACTAGAACAGCTATAAAAACCACAACTTCCCAGCAACATCAGAGGAAAGAGTACCTAAAACATTGCACTTTTATTTCGGACTATGTGAAATAGTGGAATGCCAGGACACACCTAGAGAAGTGATATTATTTCTGCTGCAGAGTACAAGTTTACTGAAATTTTTTTATGAATTATGAAGTACAGTAGCCAATGCTGTTGAACAATGGTCCTGAAACTAAGATGATAGGTATTTTGACTGCCCAGTGTGGCAAAGGGAGTTTTACTACTACAAAGCCACAATTCAATGAAAATCAAGTCTAAACCAATAAAGAATATTTAGCAGACATAAAAATAAAAATGCAGAGATGAAACAGTGAGGACATTGACTTGTAAGTGGTTGTAACACTGAAAAGGAAGGTTGAGAAGACGTGACTTTGTGGTTCACTCTCGATGCTAGAGTGAATGACATTGTTTCCTACATTCAGTCCTACTGAACAGTCATTTTGCATTACTTAGGAAAGTTGGACAACTACCGTTTAAACCTTCAGTGTCAGGTATTTCTCGTTCAAGTGTTGAAAGGTTGAAGAAATTAGTTAGGCTTATGGGAATCCAGGCGAATGGCATTCTGTATTTCCCCAACCGCTGGCAAAAGGATTCAGCTTGTGCTTTCAGTTTTTCAATCTTTTCTTTTGTCTAAGACAAATAAAATAATGACTGGTTAAAAAAGCAATCAGTTATTGTAATGTTACCATAGATAAAAAAGTAAATTACATATTTACAGTTCAGTAAATAATTTGCAGTTATCTCTAATGTTTTCTTGCTACATCACTATCAGAATTGTAGCTGTTTTGATTTGTACATTCAATTAAATTTCTTTTCAATGAGTTCATTTACTTCCAATATTTTTGGAGTGACCCATGAGTCCATATGAACAATCACCATGAAATGTTAGCAGGTTCTACTTCTTTCATCAGATACTGAAAAAAATATTCTACTGAAAGCAACATCATAAGGTGAGACGTGCAGAAGTCCAACAAAGTTTCAGCCTGTTCTAGGAGGTAAATGACCATGAATTTCTTGAACAGAGCTCACGTTATCTATGAATGACAGTACTGAACTAGCCATCCAAATCAATACCATGTCTCTGAGGTACAAATATGTCTGTGAGTTCTACATTTTATTCATCTCCCTCGATCACCCCCACCTGCTTCATGACTCAAGATTTTGTCAGTATTAATTTCCAAAGGGGTCAGTAATGAAAATCCACTTTCCCTTCTCCTGAGTTTTCTGTTGGTCACAGACACCAAACTGTTTGCACCATGGATGCACTAATTGGCTTCCCTCCAGTATTTCTAATATTCTGTCCTATTCCAAAGGGTCTGATCTTCATCTATTTTTTTTTTACCTTGATGATGCATTTTTTCATCTATACATTCTTTATAGTTATTAACTTACCTTACCAGCCTCACTTTCCTTAAGAACCATATAGGGTTCTGCACAGTCTCCAATTTCTCCTTGTTGAAGCACTTTTTCTATCTACAAAAATCGGGAAAATAAGACACTCACAAATTAAAAATATCACTCAAATAGTAACATGCCGTTTCTCTAGCAATACCGAAGAGCCTGCCTAAATGTACAACAAAGAATGCTTATGGAGTGAATGATACTAGACCTCTTAGTCTTCCATCTGTTGGAGGGCAGAAAATATATATGTGACAACACTATCAATCAGTTACTACTGCATTTTCACTGAAATCAGGAAAATTAACACATTCCAAATGAAGTGGTTCAGGTTAAATCAGTTTCAGAATTAAACAAACAAAATGATGCAAAGAGAAATAAACCAAAGCCAAAAAAACTTCCACAGAATGTAAATAAAATTTTTAAAAGTGCCTTATTTCACTATACTTTTTGTTTCCCATTGACAAAGATAGGAAATTCTAAGTATTTAGTATAACTGGAACACAGGGTATCGATATAACTTCTAAGTTTGGAAGTAAGATATAACTAGTGAACACCTGCACACAAGCTATTAAAAACTACCAGAATTCATCTCATCTAGAGGAAACTCCTTTTTGTCGTCTTCATGAATTCAGACAACAGGCACAGCTGAAAACTGGAAGAACAGTGTCGAAGCAGCACTGTACCGTACCTTGATTACCAGGTATATATCTGATGAGGGATAAGTGACAGAAAATACTGCTGATCTTGCCTGAGTAGACAAGTCAATCGAGGGTGTATGAGAACGCAAGAATCCTCTTAATGAGTCAGAGTTGAGGTCGCAATGAAAATTTTCTGAGATCTTGAAAAGAGAAAGGATTAAAATACATTGCAGAGCAAAAGTGCTTAAAATTTTATTTTAAAACAAGTCAGAAGTAGTATCTAGAACTACAAAACAAACAACCGCAAGCATGTGACCTTGACTGAATAAAAAGAATCCTGGATCAGGCTGCATGTGTGAAACAGTTTCATATTTCTTTTAAGTTTTCCTAAATTATTACTCCAGAGATAAAACCCCAAGCCAACTCAACAAAAAATACTGTATGTACACTTACCTTTTTTCTTTCCTTTATGTCATAGAGAGCTATGCATGCAAATAAAGGTTCGATCTCTATATCAAACCTGTTAGGGATAGACACACAAGACACTGATTGATACTGCACTCTTACTGCTATGTATAATAAAAAAAAAAAATGAAAAGGCTATATTTTGACTGGTACTTTTGTTAGAAAATAAGAAGAAATACTTACTTCCAGACCTCAGCTCTCTCAAAGTGTGGAGCATTTTTTTTTTTTAGTGCATTATATTAGAAGATTTCAAGAGGAAAATAATGTTTTAACAGAAACTGATCTCAGATACCAGTTAAAATTATCGTATCTTTCTTGTCTTTTTTTTTTTTCTGTTTATGAAGTTGTGCTGGTTTTGGCTGGGGTAGAATTAATTTTCTTTACAGTGCTTGGTGTAGGGCTGGGCTGCATGGGAGGCTGGGAGGAGACACAGCCTGAATGGATGACTCCAACCAACCAAAGGGATATTCCACACCATATTCCAGATATGACATCATGCTCAGTATAAAAAGTGGGGAGAAGAAAGAGGAAGGGGGGTATGTTTGGAGTGATGGTGTTTGTCTTCCCACATAACCGTTATGGTGATGGGTCTCTGCGCTCCTGGAGATGCCTGCCCACATAGGAAGCAGTGAGTTAATTCCTTTTTTTTTTACTCTGCTTGCATTTGCAGCTTTTGCTTCCCCACTAAGCTGTCTGTGTCTTAACTGATGAATTTTCTAGCTTTTTAATTCTCCCCAATCTCACTGGTGGGGCAGTGAGCGAGTGCCAACATGGGGCTTGGTTGCCAGCAGGGGCAAAACCACGACAAGAGTCCAGTAGTGTGTAGGAACCAATCCGGTTTGTTTGAAATATCCAATCTGGGCTCACTCCCAACTCCTTTTCACTCTGATAAGTTAAAGAGTTCTGTAAAGATGGATAGAAATAGTCCTCTGCTACACTAAGAAAGAACATGTGATCATGTGATTTGCTGTACAGGACACCTGCGGTAGTGTCACAGTGGGTAGAGAATTTCTGAGAAATGGTGAGTGAAGCTTGTGATGGATACTTACTTCAGAGTCTGCAGCTTCACCAAAATCCTGTTGCCCAGATGTTCCTTTGGGCGATCTGGCACTGGTCGTATCTCCACTGCACCTTCCTATCATTAAACAGTAATTCTAGTCACATTCAATCAAAAGAACTGTAAATTTACACACTTGGATAAAACCATTCTGTAATGGTAGCTGGGCTGCTGCTACAGACTATCACCTTCCCCCACTAAGTAAGTGGGCATTTAATCTCTCCAGAGATGGAAAAAAAAAAAATTATTATTTCTGAATACTTACATTTCTGACTCCCATCTGTCTTTTACACCAAACATTTACACTTCTGGACCCCAAGTGAGAGTTACAGGGAAGAGTTACACCCTCACACAGCCCTATCACCAGCATGTGGTTTGAACCACACTGAGAGGGGTATCACGGGGCCTCAGGCAACACTGTGAATCCAAGTCCAAACCCCCCATGAAAACTGAAGACAGCTGACATGAGCCCATGGTGACATGGTGACATGACCCTGTTATTATCCAAGGGAGACACCCATCCAGGCCACAAACCCTGTGTTTGAACTGTGGTGCAGCTTTAACCTGACTCCTGCTGGGGAAGACCAACAGGACAACCAGCCTCCCAGCTCACCTCATCCACAGAGGGGTAGAGGGCGAGGAGCTCGGGGTGCCTGTTGGTGCGCCGCGCCTCCTCGTTCTGCCTCTCAAACTCCTCAGCACTGACGTGCCGCAGCAGGTTCTCCAAGCGGGGGTCTGGCTGCAGGCTGCGGAGCTCAAAGTAAGAGGAGGTGAGGGTTGTCCTGGAGGCCTCCTCAGGGAGAGCATGGACGTGTTGGGGTCCCACCTGTTGGAAAACAGCAAAATGGGAAGCTGTTGCTTGAGCACCAGGTTGCCAGGAGGGACTCTTGGTGCTCTGGCAGAGGGGATCTTAATGCCACTTCTGGTATGAAGCCCAGTGGTGAGCACGGTTCTCCACTTGATGCCATTACACAGATCCTGGGATGATTCTTTTGAGGGAAGCCACAGTATTTGGTTACTTTCCCCAAAGTTAAGAAAATGTACCTGGAAACTTGCATCGCCAGAATCCAGCGTTTCTGATTCAAATGTCTGTTTTTGAAGCGTCTTATGAAAATCTTTTCGGGATCCCCTGTTTTTCAGGCTACAAGTATCTGAATTCCCTTGGTTCCTTTCTCAGACAAGCCCAAGAAAGTCAGGATAGCATGAGGAGAAGTTAAGGGAAAACAAAACAGAGAAGACATATAAAAAATATTAAGGAACTGTAAACATTGTTCTGCAGAAGAGTAGTATAGCACAGCTTTAATGCAAATATGTGACATTTCACAACTTTAATTTGTTTTAACACCACACTGCAACTCTATTATGTATATTAAGAGGAGTTTTCAAAGGAAGAAAAGTCATTCAGATCACTTTTGCAAAGACCATGAGCCGTGAGACAGCACCAAAACCAGACCTAGGTACAAATTCAGCCCTGATCTCGTCATTAGACACAGTGATTATTTCAGTAACCTTAAGAACAAGGATTGGGATCACTTATGTTTTGACTGGCTCTGCTTCTGCAACTACACATCCAGAAGCTTAGTGTTCTTATCCTGGATCTAGCTAGCATCCCGAGTTAAACACAGGCAACAATCTACACCTTTCAAACAATGTCCATCTTTGAAGAGAGCTATTGCTATGGCACAGTGTAACCCTCTTTGCTGGCAACTTTGCAAAATTTTGCAGCGAGGTACCAATTTCAAGTTCCATTTTTGAGGCAGATGGAAAAAACCAGCAGCTATCCTGAAAAAAAAGATACCAGATGCATCCAGAGCTCTGTTTAATTTTAGTATGCAATTTGCTAAGTCCTTTGATGGCCCTTTTGCAATCAGCCTCATGTTACAGGATCCTGCTTTGTTCATTTTCCTTTCCATAACACTCCTAAGGCAATGGCTAAACATCTAAGTACTTTCATAAAGAAGCCACAATAAGCAATTATTGATCAAGGAGACACCTTTTTTATTACATTTTGGGAGTAACTGAATTATATGCTCTGATGTGTTTTGATTTTAATTGTTTGCATTTTAATCATTTACCAGTTCACTGTAATGAAAACTGAAGTCATAAAAGAGACAATCCCAGCTCTCCTTGGATGTGACCTTGTTTTGGAACCACCATAATAATCCAGAATGGAAGACAGGAATTCTGCATGACTTTAAAATATTTAATCATCAAAAAGAGGTTGTGTAGATAATTTTCTCACTACCTCCAGTGGTAAATGATTAATAAAGAAATTTATGTACCTGAGTTCACACTTTGCCTCTGGATTACAAGCTACAATAGAGATGGCTTTCCCTTAAAGTACTCATGGAAAATTTATTTATATTGTTTATTTATTTTGAAAAGAATTGGAGCAATTAAAACTCACCAAGTGGCAAACCATGCTTTTACCACACATGTCAATTTAATGGCCACACACTGAATTAAGAAAACGGAACAAGGAAAAGGAAAAAAGGATAACTGAAAGGAGAAACAGGCACAGGAACAAGCCTCCAATGCAGCCTCTGGCAAAAAACACACGGACTCCCACCTGTGTTCAGTTTCTCTGCCACATACCTCTCTGCTCTGGGACACAAGGACCACCTCCGCTCACACCAACCCCTGAAGACTCCTCAGTCTCCTGTTCTGAACCTTCACATTCATGAATGCATGGAAGTCACACACTGCTCTCATCCATAGCTCACCATTCAGCAAGCTATCCTATGAATCTGTTTCCTGTGTAGGCAACTACATTATGTGACATTGTAGCATATTTGACACTGTCTTATTCTTTCCAATTTTTAATAACTTGCTTGCATTGTTAGCCACAAGCCATCAAAGCTCAGCTGTCTGGCAGAGCCCATCATCATGTTTACCACAGAGTCAACTGCTCTGTCAGTTGTTTACCACACGTTTACCATGCTCTGTCACGTTTACCACACAGCCAACTGCAAATAAAGTTTTTGAATGCAAATTTAACTTATCTGAATGAATGAAATACTAAAACACAAAACAAACTTCCCACATATGTGTATTTCTATGGCTCCATTCACATTTCTATCAGTACACCTAAATGCAAAAATAGTTATGATCTATTTTTCACCCTACCTACTTTACTGCTCACTCCACAAAGTGCACAAACAAAGCTGCACGCTGGTTCTTTACAGCGTGCTCAGAACAACGCTGTGTGAAAGAGCAGCGTGGAGAGCCCACAAACCCCACAAGCCTATTTTTGGTGACTCACTGTGGAACAGTTCTGAGAATTCAATCAATTTCATCAGTACCCCTGGAGGAAGTATCTTTATAACCCTCAGCACCTGTTCTGCTGAGGAGCACAAGCTGAGCAGTGAAACAATGCAATTCCGTTACAGTAACCAGACTGTACCCATACAGCACTGACTGCTGATATATATCATGTTAGAAAAACAGAGAGTAGCAAGGGCAGGCGAAGAGGCACAACACAATGGCAGCAAATGTGCCAGCACTCTACTATCACCTGCTCCTACTTCTTCTTGAGAACAGGGCATGAATGCAGGAGGGGGTGAACAGAAGTGTTATAGAAAAAGAGAGCTCCAAAACCCTCTTTCTGAAGAACAGGACGGGGTGATGGGGAAGGAGGTGAGACATCCCCATTCCTCACACTCCCCTAAGAGTCTGGGGACAAACACCCTTGCATAGAAAACACTGACTGGGAGTGACTTTCACATTTCACATATGAAATGGAAGATAGAATAGAATAGAATAGAATAGAATAGAATAGAATAGAATAGAATAGAATAGAATAGAATAGAATAGAATAGAATAGAATAGAATAGAATAGAATAGAATAGAATAGAATAGAATAGAATAGAATAGAATAGAGGAAATGAAGTCTCTTATAAAGACTAAAGACCCAGTTCTGTGTGTTGAATTACACTGATCTCAAACACAGAAAAATTTTTTTTACTTATGTAAAATAGTAAAGTAGGCTATAACACTAATAATCCCATGAATGCACTCAGTCACTGCTGGGAAAGCCCATAATCCTTGAGTTTTCAGACATCATTAGAAATCAGATCATGTTGAATATTCAGGGCATGGATAGGAGAAAAGCATGCAAATGTAATCTTTATCAATGTTATCTTTCCTTTTAGTGGGATCACACGGTACTAGTATTCCTTATTTAGATAAATCATCATTATATAAGTTGATGTGAATTTCTTCCTACTTAATTCCCAGAGTGCCTGATAATTACGAAGTGGATGCAACAGTATTCAGCAATAGCTCACCATCTTAAACAAACTAATATAATTATATATAATACTGACAAGTCAGTTCTTGTCTTCAGCCACTGATTAAAATCATTATTCTTTAGGATTACTTACAACAGCAAGATATCATCTCTGACAAATAAAATGGAATGTATTTTTGATTTTATTTAATTATATGTAGCTTACTTTCGATTCACAATCAGCCACTCACGGATATATGTCTGAATACAGTCTCTGACATGTGAGTCCAGTTCAACCCTGTAGAAAAAGCAACATATTGTAAATATTTACAAATAAAATCACTTTGTGATTTTCAAAACTTGTAACAAGTCTCAAGATATCGAGATATTTTTCCAGAGGTCTAAGCTCCTGGACTCCTGCAAATACACAGTTTTTACATATGTTTTTGGTGTAATTTTCTCCTTCTCACAGAGATGAAGAAAAACCTAAAAAGGGACCATAAGCTTTTAATCTGATGGCATAGCAAAACTTTAAGATCTAAGAACATGTTACAATTTAATTTTTTATGATTTTCAAATAAGCCTCATTTAATGGAGGGAGTTGTCAGTACTGCCTGATAGATTGGATACTGTCTGGAACTGAAATGCTATCAGACAAAGACAATGTCCATGAATTTGATGTCATGATGCTGTAGCATCATGAGGAAACGAATAGGCAGATACACATTCAATACAGTAATAGGTGAAAGGTATGATAATTTTTAGCACTTTCCCTACAGAACATGTAATGATTTGCAACTGACTACCAAGACAGGGTAACAGCTGATGCTGGTTCATGTGTGCACTGCAAGACAGAGCCTTGGCTGATGCCACGCTGCTGTGTGCCCCTGTCGTCGTGGTTCCTGTATCTGGCTCAGGTGGGAGGTATGTTTGCAAGCAGGTAGCACATTAACCCAGCTCGGTCAGTGGTATCTTCTTCCTGCTCTCACTGCACAAAGACATCAAAGACTGCGTTGCCTGCAAAATGTGCATGCCCCTTCTGTGTTCTCATCTTCCATAACATATCCTAGCATCCTTGACCAGAATTTTCTGTGAAAACACTAATATCAATGATAGCAGCTAAATGGCAAGCCGCTATGTAAAAAAATCCTTAATGTCTCTGTGGTGTAAATCAGGCTTAAAATTGATTGTACAGCATGAGTCTACATGTTCTCCTATTGGAAAAACAAATAGATAACTGCTGTTTCAAACATCAGGCATGTTGAGAAGTAACCTTGGAAATAGAGAATAAGTATTTCAGATCTAATTTCAAAAGCTGGATACTTTTAAAAATATTTTTGTTCATAATTTAAATAAATGGGAACTTCAAGTGCCACAATATTCACTGTCTCCCACATCAATTAGTCTCTCTCCAGTGCACAGGAAAACAAGAATTCATTGCAAAGGTTGGAACTTTTTCTATGACTGACTTCAAGTGAAAATCATCTTTTCTACAAATGTTAGACAATCCCCTAGGAACTGTATGATTCTCAGGTGACCTAGTGTGACACCTCATCTCTACTGCCTTTGCTCTCCTGAAGTTCCTGAGAGATGCACTGGGCCAAGAAGAAACTTGCAGACTGAGACCTTGCTTAGAGAGGGATTCTCAGCTAGTCTGCAGCTGGCAAAAATCATACAAACTTTGTTTCCTGCTTAGCCTCATTGCATTTGATGTGTTGGGGAAAAAACACTGAACAAATACTGCTGTTGTATAGGTCTCTGATTTATACAGCTGGTTGGTATGAATTAGAGCAGCCCATAGCAACATTTGCAGGAACAGAGGGGGATGCAGGTCTACCCTGTGAGCCAAGGCATAATAAACTAAGTCAATTTGTCCCTTCATTGTTCAGGTTCAACACAGCAGAGAATACAGACTGTGCTGTTCATTTCCTGAATATACTGGTAGGAGCCCGCTTCCTATCCCAAACACATTGCACACTTAGCCATCTTTGGAGACATAACAGTTTGGGGCTAAACTGCTGCTAACTTCAAGTTTATCTCATGGTTACTGCTTGTAAAACTCAACAGGCCTTTGAGGTTCTACTTAAAGGTACCATTTACAGTGAAACAGTCCTTGAAGAGTATTTTGTATACAAAGGATAGACTTGCTTAAACCACATCAGAAATCTCTCTTACAGATTTTCTTATTCTGAAAAATTCTGTTGCCCATGATGTGCCTGTTTATCAAACCAGTTTAAATATTTGCAGGACTTTTGAGTGCTACTGCCAGCACATGCTACCTATTTAATTTAAGCTGTTGAAAACAGTGAAATTGTTTCATCAGTGTCAGTCTGAAACCAAAAGTGACTTCTATACTAGAAATTGACACTTTTTTTCCCTCCAAATCTTAAGAAGCATGAACTATTTCCCCCCCATTTAAGCAAGACAGGTACTGAGAAAGAGTCTTAGTGATGTGATCAGTGTCATGTAACATAAAGTTGGAAAAAAAAAAGAAAGAAAAGGAAAAAAAAAGAAAAACCCCCCAATCCTACGCTTACTACATGATCAGAATCAACTTCCATCTCTGGCATCACAGCTGTAAAAATTACTTTTCATACTATTCTCCTGACCTTCTTTACTTGTCTTCCTGGTTTATGTCTACCTCACTTCTGCTGCTAACAGCAAACTTCGGAAGTTGTGTAAACACCTGCATAATTTTAAGCATGCAAAGAGACCTAACAGAATCAATGGCAAAGTTCAAACATTCATCAGCTGTGTAGTGGATGGATGGATGGATGGATGGATGGTAGACTGAGGTGTTTCGATTGACATCTTCAAAACTATTTTTACACCTGCAGCATTTCAGAGGGAGAGAAATCTCCTTACCCATCTTCTGGCACAGAAGGTTGCAAAGTCCTGCACTCTTTCGGTGTAAAGAGAACGTCCAGGTCATCTTCAGGAAAATCTCCAAGTTCTTGTGCCAGTTCTGAGTCCAAGTTGTTCAGCTGCGTCATTAGGAAGCCTTCAAAATCTACTGGGTCTACTGCGTCGTAAAAGGAAGGCTAATGAGAAATAAAGAGGTATTTATTTTAGCAACAGATGGCTCTTCCTGATAGTGTAATTAAGGTTTATTTATTTAATTATTGTGATTGTCCCATTATGTATTAAACATCAGAAACAAACTTCTAACCTTCTCACATAGGAACAAAAAAGGATTAGGGCAGGTGACCAAAATAACAGTGAGAGGCAGTATGAGCTGGCAGGGAACTGCCGATGGACAGGAGAGAGGAGATGAAACACACTATGAATGACAAGGCCAAGTCTTGGAAGTTCACTCTTCACAGTTAAGGACCAACTAAAGACACTATTAGAAATGCTATATGCTTTCAACTGCCAACAAAGTTGAGGAGCATACTCAAAATCAGTAAAAATTATTATTTCTAATTTTTTTCCTAACTATTTCTAACTTTGAATGTTACTGGTTTGTATATTATTGGAGTCCTAATTTTATCATATTTGTCAAGTGTTGGTGCAGTACTTCGGCAAAATATTACATGGAACTACTAAAGTTGTTACTGAAAACCTGAGATATTTACCATTTCTACACAACATGGCATCGTTGCATCTCATTACATTTAATTAGCTGTTTTTATACAGAATGTCTGATCAGAACAAAGTTAAACAAGTACAAGCTCTACCACTCACACATGATATTAAGCTGTCTGGTTTTTTTCATCTGTTTAGTGTCAAAAACAGAGGCAGAAAATCTTGTTTGATTTGGTACCTAGAGTTGTTCCACATACATATAAATGTGACTTCATATGCTAAAACTGTATGTTATTCTGTTTTCAGATAAAACTAAAAATTTTTACTTGCTACATAGCCAATAAAAATACCCTGTATCTCTTTAGGAAATAAAACATCTGTTCAGTTGACTATAGAGACTAAAATCTCTTACCGTTGATTTTCTTGACAAGTCAAAAATAGGTCTAAATACTACAGCTTTAGAAAACATATAGTTAATGTTCTGTGAGTTCCAGAAGGGCTGATGATAGCTTAGCACAGTAAGAGTGCAGAAAATTAGTTACAGCATTTGAATAATAGCACTGGAATACCTTTTATACTAGGAGAAAGAATTCTAGCAAAAAATAGGTATCAAATCATCCTTGTCTGTAAAGAGCAAGGATTGCACTGCACTTGCACTTTGATTAGCCCAAATACCTTTCACAAGGCTGTCTTCTGAAGCTGGTAGCAAAAAATAGGTAGCTCTGTGGTGCTGTTGATGCGGTATGGGGAAAAGAAGTCCCTGATATCAAAATTGCCTTTATATTCAATGTTACCACGGCTACTGCTATTGTTTTTTTATTAATTATCAGCATAATATCCCTGAAGCTCTCCTACTGTACTGCCAGTGGGTAAAACATTACATGTTAGTGTACATATATATATAAATAAATCTATATAGAGCTTTATATATCTAAATATATAAAAATATATATAATAAATGATGCATAATAAAAATAAATATATCATACATATTTAGATTTACTAGAAAAGCAAATCACAAAAGATTAAAGGAAAACCATTTAAAATATTCATATATTACATCTTTTCAGTTGCTGAAGATGTAATGCTTTATATGTAAAATATTTTTACTTAATTCAATCTAATTTTCAATTAAGCATTGCATTCCCTTTCAGAAATCACACTTTTTCATTCTGACAAGTCAAATCCATTGCATTTCATTCTGTCTTCTTTTTCTAATTCAAGTGTTAACAATCATATTTAATCACTAGTAATATGTGCTTTTGACTATTGTAAATTAGACACAAATGTAAAAAAATACAGTGTGAAAAGTAAATGCAGGTGGAGGGCAATGGTCTCCCTAACAACTGGTGCAAATGTTCAAAGGAAATAGAGAAAATGGTTTAACTAAGAAGCCAACACTCCTTTTCACACATCATAGAAGTGTGCAAAACATCTTTATACAGAAAATGCCATAAATCATTACTGCAAACATACCTTTTTAAGGATGATGAACTAGAGGCATGTAGATTGTGACAGCACACAAAATGGCGGCTGTGGTGTAATACTTGGTAAATGAAACGTTACGAAGTTTCTCAGGAGCAAAAGCAGTTGTCTGCATGCAGAAGAAGGAACCCAGCCTCTAACCGCAAGGAACAAGTTAGACACCACAGCATTTCAGATTAAGGAAGTGAGTAGTGGCGGGAGGCCCCAGCACACAGGAAGCAACTGCTTACATCTAGTGTTCTACATCTTTCACATTCACTGGTGCACAAAGACTTTGCTGCTTCTATTTACCAGGCCTCACAAAAAGAAGTAAAAATTAAAAGGGTAGGGAGAGGAAGGGTAGCAAAATTGTAGTTAGTTTCATTTATGGCATAGTATGTTTACAGAAAGGCAATAAAAAAATTTGGGATTTTTTCCCTTTGTCATAAGGGCAGTGTCATAGGGCTGGTGATGATTCGGAGACATGCAACAGTTGACTATGACAGATATCTATGCCAATCGGGGCATTTCTCACTTAACATGATTCCTCTACAGCACTGAAAACCAGTCATCATGCTGCCTCCGCTGCTAGCTCTGCAAACAGTTTATTAAGTCAAGATAGTTGAGCCTCTACCTTTCTTTTTTCTCTTTATTCACTTATCTCCTGTGTGGGTTTTGGCAAGGGTACAATTAATTTTCTTCACAGTAAATATTATGGGGCTGTGTTTTGGATTTATGCTGAAAACAGTGTCGATAACACAGCGATGTTTTCATTATTGCTGAGCTGTGCCTACAAAGAGCCAAGACTTTTTCTGCTCCTCACGCTGCCCATCAGTGCAGAGAAGCTGGTAAGGGACACAACCTGGACAGTTGACCCCAACTGACCACAGGGATATTTCAGACCATATGGAATCCTGCTCAGTATATAACACTGGGGGAAGAAGGAGGAAGGGGAGGATGTTCAGAATTTTTCAGCATTTGTCTTCCCAAGTCACCGTTACACATGGTGGAGCCCTGCCCTCCTGAAATGGCTAAACACCTGCCTGCCTGTGGGAAGTGGTGACTGAATTCCTTGTTTTGCTTTACTTGTGCACATGGCTTTTGCTTTACTGTCTTTCCCTCAATCCATGAGTTTTCCCTTTACTCTTTCTGTTCTCTCCCCGATCACACCTGGAGAGCAGTGTTGTGAGTGAGCAGCTGCATGGAGCTTAGTTGCTGCCTGGCAACACCACCTCCCCTTGCAAATGACCTGTGATCACCAACAAAGCCTTTATTTGATGAACGTGAATGTTTCCAGCAAGGAAAGAATGTAATATACTCCAACATTTACTAATTAACTTTGATTTATAGTAATATGCAAAAAGACTATCTATTTTAGGCTCCAAGGAACATTCTCAGTTTTTTGAAATGCATAATTTCCTCACCTCACCAGGGACTACTTTTTACCAGTTTTTGATAAAAGCTAGTGAAAGCAAGACAACTTCAGAAACTCACTTTATTTACCCTAAAACCATCAAGCAATGTAGATGCCAAATTGGTGTAAAGATAAACCTAGAACTTACCAGATGAAGTGTAGAAAAGCCAGGGGTACTTAAGCTTCGTTGACAGAACTGTGCAAAGCCAGGTTGGAGAGTAAATTGCTTTCTTATTTCTGCAGAGGAGTGCCTTTAATTAAGCAGAGAAAAATTCTTGTAATTACAGTGATCCCCATACAAATACTAAATGCCAGAGTTTAGTCAATTTGATCCCCTGTCCCAGTGTTTAGAAGTGTATTTTGGTGATGGTCTAGACTCCTCTCGTCTTCTAGTTGGTGGAAACCTTAAAAAACATTTTCAATTCTATATAATTAAGATTCTGTCACTTTTCCAACACATTTCTATCATTGTCTTGCTACCCTTATAACTGGGAAAGGCTACGCAATAAAGAACAACCTTGCCCTCAAGTGAAGTGTGATTGCAACCTGGATAGCAATACTTGCAAGATTCACTTCTGCAAAGCAGAAATACAATATAATAAAGCAGAGAAAAGAAAATGAACATTACAGAGGCAAATATTTTAACTGACCAAGGGATAAAAACAAGACAAGACCACTCACTGAACAGTGCAAGCTCAGATTTATGCTAATAATGCAGCCTTGCTGTGAAAAGCCCAAGACAAACCAAAGAATGAATTTAAAAATTAGCCTACACTGTATCAGCTGAACACTTGAGGGAAAGTCTTCTTACATGCTAATTAACCAATCCTGCTGGAGGCATAAAGAGGCCAATACAGAATTCTTTAGTAATCCCAAATTGATGATAACATACCCAGTCTGAAAATTCAGACATTAGAGTAGCTTGGTCATTTTTCATGGAAACTAATCAATTAATATTTATTGGAATAATCAGTTTAAGAATAATCAGCCATGAAATGGTAAAACATCTGCAACGTATTTCACCATGAGTTTCAGGACAAGACTTAACACAAAATGCAGTTAAGCAGATTTCAATTAAAAATAATAGCCTGCAGCCCACCAGGGCAGTCAAATGGGAGACAAGAAAATACAGAGGTAAAAAGACACTCCCTTTCATATGACACTCTTTGAACTCAAGGAAGCATTAACAGACATCTTAGAAGTACCAGATACCACTGGACAGTTTGCCTGCTAGGTCTGCACTTTCTCTCCTCTGTGGCCTCTTGCTTCCTAAGGCTAATGCACCTATTCTGTGACACTTACTACTGCTTTTCTTAGCCAGCATGACAAAAATCTAAACTTGTCTCAATGCATTTCTGCTAATTTTAAGAGACAGGCACCTCACAGAAGGTATTAAAGGTATTGAGAAAAGTTGCATAAATGAGAGTAGTTCCTTGTAGGCCAAAAGACCATGCCAGATGTGAGTGGAACATTGCTCCAACCTGAAGGCAGAGCTTACTGCTAAGTAACTGCAGACAGAACAAAGCCAGAGTTACAGAGAAAGAGAAATGATCCATTTGGAAGAAAATTTTCTACTATCACTGACATTCCAAAAATCAGAAATGGGATTTTTAAAAGAGTATTCAATGATTATATAAGCAACAAGCCATGTAGGGAAAGTTACAAATTCTGTGCATTCCTTAGATTATCTTTGACCTCTCAAAAAAACCAAACCAAACCCAACAAACCTGCTTGTATATTAGGGGTATCTTTACTCATTTTCCTACTGCAAATAATCTCTGATAATGAATGCACGCACAAATTATTCAAAATTATTATTTTCCTGCAAACAGAGTCAGTTTGCACCCTGTGCAGAAGTATCTGTTACTACTGAAAATAACAGATGTACCAGCAGTTGCTGACTTAATGTATGTAAAAAAGTCTATTGCAGAAGTTGCTGCTGTAAACAGTGATATAAATCATCTCTGAATTATACCAGATATGGGGTCGTCAGATCCTTCAAAGAGAAAATTGTAAGAATTTTCAACTATAAAAGAGGAAGCACCAAATTTGCTGTCTGGTAAAAGCTTGCGTAAGCCCAGCTAATTGAGGGCAAATACATTTCTCAGTAGCACTGACATCAGTTCCACTTTCTCACCAGTAGAAATAACTTGCAAACTAAATCAGTCCAATGGACAACAACTTTTGTAATCTATAATGGTGACTTTCAGATAGGAACAGTTCAGTTAATTGATTTCATAGTTTTTCTGTGAATGAAGGAAGGGAGAAAAAATACAGTAAGAGTAACAGCAAAATACAGTAAGAGGATAGTAAAACTTGTTTGAACCAACTCAGAAATTATTGACTAGGTATGCTAGGATCATGTAACTGAAAGACACAGCTGCTAAAAGACACTAAACCAAAAGCACAAGTTAGGTACACTGACATGGAGAAAAGGTGGGTGTAACAGCCAGAGACAAGCATGGAAACTTTTGAAAACTTGAGAAGAGAGGTGGAAACAGAGGTCCTTCTAGATCGCTCTTTGATAATGCCAGAATGGTTGTTGTCTGTGACATGCCTGTTATCTGACCAAACAACTACCTTAGACACTGTCCTTTGTTCCTTCAGGAAAATGGTGGTCCGCATTAGCCTAGAGCATGTCCTGTCGTAGCTTTTGTGGAGGCTGCAGCCATCTATGCCATGGCTATACTTTTACCCTCCTTGTCTGTACAGCAGCCCTGTCTGATTCTGAAGAGAGCTTTACAGTCACCCTTTGCTACAACAAGGTCTATCTGTGTGCTAAAAAACCATAAGAAAAGAAGGTAATAAGAAATGAAGGCAAGTCACTGAAAAAATCTTAGAAAAACCCCGTGGTTTCCATTCCCAGCTAGGGGAACATGAAATTGCACTAAACATTAAAATGTACATCACCTTAGACATGCCTGTTTCTTAATAGTCTGATGATGAAGTGCATGGTGTGCAACTAGAAAATGTGGACTGTAGTAAACTATGGTCCAAAAAGTTTGGCAATTATTGATGTATTATTGGCAATTATTAGGAGATGATGAATAGCCGATATAGATTTATCAAAGGGCAGTCACATACAGCCAATTTAATGCTTTTCTGTGACAGTTTAACTGGCTCAGTAAGGCTCTTGATACCGTTCCTCATGACATTCCTAGAAGCAAAGTAAAGAGATAGTGGCTAGATGGAATCATCATAGCCAGTTCCAGAACCAGTTAATAAAACACATTCAAGGCATAGTCATCAATAGTTCAAAAGAAGATTGCAAAGAAATTTTACTGTGAGAAGTTAATTTTTCCTCAGTCTAGTTCCAGTACATACTTCATTTTACAACATGGATGATGATGTAGATAACATAGGACCAAAAGCTGGGGATCACACCACACTAAAATACTTTCTAAAGTATTGTAGAAACAGTCTGAAATCAGCACAGCTAGATTCAATATTAATAAATGTAAACCCCTAAACTTAGGAAGGAAAACAAAAATAAAAAAAATCCAATGCAGAAATACAAAAAGGAAAATGAACTGTCTAAAAAAATAGCATGTCACTTACTAGGAAGTATACTGGGACACTTACTAACAAAGTACCACAAGCCATGAAAAAGTGATGTTATTTCTGTTCATTTAAGCCAATGAGACAGTGCTTAGGCTGATGCACACTCTTATAACACCACAGAGTGAGGTACAATAAAATCTAAAAGGCTTCAAAAGACAGCAGTCAGAATGCTAAAACTTTTGGGAAGGATGACCCATAAGGAAAGATTGAAAAAATAGATGTGTCATAAAAGGGATGACTGATGGGAGACAGCAGCTGTCCTTGACTATGTGAAAGGTAGCAATATGTAAAGAAAACAGTGAGCAATTCACGTCCATGGAGAGAAAAAGTAACGTGCTTAAATTGAAGCAACGAAGTGCTGATACTGCAACAGAAAGGAACTGGCTGATGCTGATGCCAAGCCATTCTCCATCATATTTGAAAAGTCATGGTGGGCAGGTGAAGTTCCGGCTATCTGGAGAAAGGGAAACATTGCTCTCTTTTCTTAAAAAGGGGAGAAAGGAAGATCTGGGGACCCACATACTGGCAAGCCTCACCTCTGTTCCCCGGAAGATCATGGAGTAGATCCTCATGGAAGCAATGTTAAGGAATATGCAAGACAAGAAGGTGATCCAAGGCTACCAACACAGCTTTACTAAGGGCAAATTGTACCTAGCCAATCTGGCAGCCTTCTATGATAGAGTTTCTGCAATGATCCAGGACTAAAGAGCTATGGATGTTATACACTCATGTTTCTGTAAGGCCTTCGATATGGTCCCACATGACATCTTACCTTCAAATTGGAGAGAAACGGCTATGATGGATAGATTATCCACTGGATAAGAAATTGGTTGGAGGGACATAGCCAAAGAGAAAGAACTGGGGATTCTCATGAATGAAACCTGGACACGAGCCAACAGTGTGTGCTCACAGCCCAGAATGCCAACCATATCCTGGGCTGTGTCAAAAGATAAGTGGCCATCAAGGTGAGGGAGGGGATTTTGCCTCTACTATGGCCTCGTGAGACCTGCCTGTATTACTGCATCCAGGTCTGGGGTCCTCAGCACAATAAAGACACAGATCGGTTGAAGCAGGTCCAAAGGAGGGTGATGCAGATGACCAGAGGGCTGGAGCACCTCCCCTACAAAGACAGGTTGAGACAGCTGGCATTGTTCAGCTTGGAGAAATCTGTGGGGAGACCTCATTGTGGCCTTTCAGTACCTAAAAGAAGCATGTCAAAAGGAGGGAGAGCAACTTTTCACATGGGCAAATAGTGATAGGACAAAGGGGGAACAGTTTCAAACTGATAGAGGAGAAATACAGATTTGACGTTAGGAAGCAATTCTTTACTGTGAAGTTGGGGATGCACTGGACAGGCTGCCCAGAGTTGTGAATGTCCTCATCCCTGGATGTGTTCAAGGCCTGGTTGGATGGGGCTCTGAGCAACCTGATCTAGTTGGTGGCACACAAAGGGGAGGGTTGGATCCAGATGATCTGTATGGTACTTCCCAGCCCAAACCATTCTCTGATTCTAAGTAGCTGAGTAAGTAGCTAAGTAAGACTGTACAGTGACAAGAGCACAGTGGTGTTGTAAATCATGTCTCGGAACCACCTGGAGCAAGAGCATATGGGCAACTGCAACCCTTTCAAAGACCAGCAATGGGACTCAACAGTGTCAATAGCTCTACAGACCACCTATATTGACAGCCCTCCCTTTTCACTAACTGAAACTAAAAAGCTGTAGATTTTGTGAAGATTATTCCACAAAGGTCACTGCTGAATTCACAGTTCATCACCATTCACATGGTATGTTGAAAAATAGTGTGAGCCTGTAGAAAGATGGAGATGGACCTTCTGGAGATTTTAGGTCCTTGGCTGAATCACGGTGTTGGAGCAAAATAAAATCAACTGGAATTCATTATTCCATTCTGTGATGTCATGGCCCTACCAGAATGATGATGCTGTTCTTCTCTGATGCAAATACTGAAAAAGCTGGAACTCACCAGACTTCCTGATCCACCCAGATGGGATTGGAGGGTAGTCAAAAAAACCCAACCAACCAAAACAAAACCCAAATCAAAACCCAAAACTGGTGCTGCTTAATCCAAATTTCACCAGTGTCTGTCCCACAGGTAAAACTCCAGCAACTGCTAATAAAAAGTTGAAACAGTGTCTATATTTCACAAATACTCTCCAATGCAAAGTGTAGAGTTTGCATAATATATTAAAACAGTAGTGTAACCAAAATAACAGACTACATCCTGAGGTACTTAAAATTAAATTCATCTTGTAGGTCACATTCTGGGATGTTTCTCAGGGTAGAGCTCATTGAAGGGTTGGGAACTTTAAGATTTGGGTTATTAGTTGGGGCTAGATGAGGTATCAGGAAAGGAAAATAAAACAGCCATTTATTTTATCCCTCTAACACATGTTAGATCTGTGGCTGAATACTGCTGGTTCTATAATTAAAATTATGTAAATGCTTATAATACATAAGCTGGTTCTGCAGTTTTATTGCAAATTCTGCTCAATGATATAGGTCTTTGAAATATGTAGTTTCAAAGCAGGCACAATGGGTATTTTGTTAGTATGTACATAATATATGAAAATTAAAACAGAGAACAGCAATTTAGAAATAAAAGAGAAAGAGAACAGCTTTAAAGATCACCCATTAACTGCAATTCACAAACTTCATAAGAAAAAAACTAATTTCAAAAGTATGCTTCACATGCCTATTGGATGAAATTCTCCAAAGTTACTTACTATTAGAAGGGAGGCAGGAAGTGTAATCCTTAACAACCTCACAATCCCTTCCAGCAGACTGAGGAACAGTGAGTTGTCTTCTGCAAAAGCTGCATACACAGTTAGACAGCAAGGAAAGACGGAAAAAAAGCAAATAAAAAGAGAGTACAAGAACTCTCCCCAAAGATAGAGAAACATTCACATTTAAATGTACACAGATGGCGGAATCATAAAGCAAAACAGTGAAAACTTTTACTTAACAGGTAAAATATTCAGTCTTGGCTACCCTGAGGAGCAATCCCTTTCATCTGACACTGACATAGAAAATTCACAACTAACTTCTGTTCTTTTTCTGACCCTAGGAAGAAACTTCTCCAGTTACAGCTGAAAACAAGCAACTAAAAAGCTCTGGAAGAGAAAAATACAATTACCTACTGCTCTCCTTCACTCCCACACGCAAACACACAAAGTTTTGGGCAATGATCCAGATCTTTAACTAGCAAATATGGAAATGTTGCTTAGAAGTCCTTTTCTTACCGCCAGTGGAACTGCCTGTTTTTCTTGTAAGTTTCTAATTAGTCCTTAAAGCACCAGAGCTCTGCTTTGTTAGTCACTGTTTACAGCAGTGGTCGGTCTGAACTCGCTGCTGCTTCCTTGGTGGCTCAGGCAGGCTGTACAACCTCAGGCACACACCTACTTCGGGGTCTACCACATTAAGACTCTGTATCAGCAAAAGCAATAAAGATCCTATTTGAGATGGTTGGAATTTAACAACAACCTTCCTACAGAGATGGTGCAGGAACAAAGAAAGAAATCTAGAAGAGGAAATTGTTGACTTCATCATGCTGTCAACATCTTGTTATAAAGTAAAATGGGCAAGAGGTCAATTTTTAGTTTTGTCCCGTGTCATGTACGACATTTATTCAGTGACTGTTTTTTTTTTTCCTATGTTGAGGAGCCCCTGGTGGTCTAGCGGTAAAGGCGCGGCGCTGTCACCGCCGAGACCCGGGTTCGATTCCCGGTCAGGGCCACTCCCGGGCAGGTGGGGCTCGTTAGCCCTTAAAGGCGACCCACCTACGTCCTAAGGACCTCACTGCCACCGTCCAAGCTCGCTTGGCCCCGGCAGATGAACCTTAGGATTAAAGGGTGGGCTCAGTTCCGCGCACACTGTGTCTCACCTAAAAAATCCAATGCGCAGGCTGGAAGGTGTAAAGACCTTCCCCGGATCTTCGCTCGCGAAGACTGGCCATTATTATTATTATGTTTTTCTATGCCTTTCAGTTTTGCTGTTTCTCTCTCAGGAAGAGACATAAGCCCACATAAAAAAAAATTTTTAAATCCTAGCCATGCAAAGAAATGGAAGACTTACGATTTGGTACTGATGAAAAATGCTTTTATGCACTTTTTATTCACTATATGGAAACTATGGAAAAGCTATGATATAACATTTGAGAAGATACTGAGTATGCACAGATGACTGGTTGGCTGTTGCAATGAAAGTGGTTTTAGGTGTAATGGTTCATAAGATAGTGTAATGGTACCTCTGGAAATTAGAGAGTGTGAATCAATCTTATCTGTCATCTTATTACAGACTTAAACTGATCACAATAGTTTATACATGCAATACAAACTTTCTAATTAATATCTCAAGTGTGCTAATTAACCATGCTAACAGAAGATACGGAAGTGTAAAAACATCAGAATTATTTTGTTGTCCCCACTGCCTTAAAATCTAACAGCATACAGCAATATGTATGCAAATCTTTCATTCTGAAGGGATTAACCTCAATTTGTCTGAGCATAATTTTCTGTGGTTGGTCAGAACACTCTCTGCTTGAAGTAAAGATCACATTAGTGCCTCATTATTATCTTTCAACCAAGATGTCTGAAGAAAGGCTTTCTAACAAATGTGCCACTAAAGTCTCTGGAAGATTCTACAGGTTTATTCCATTGCAAAACTTTGCAGCCAGGATTTAGCTTTATTGTTTCCCCTCCTTTTTTTTTCCCCCTTCCCCTTGTCCCTTGCTAACTGTTTAAAAGTCTTCCAAATGCTTAGATTCTCTACAGCAATGATAATGGCAATTTCAAAACCATTACTATGTGCCATCCTCCTTCTATACTGTGCTTTGAAAGTGATAGACAATTTAAAAAACGGTTTGCTCCTTTACACTTTTATTTTGTCTGCACTATTCCACCAATTCACAACATGGTGATTATTAAATAAGTACAAGGAGTTATCTTCCAGCTCACATGTATTATCTGAGCTTCAAAGGGCTTCATTAAGAAAATGCTACTGTAATGATGATAATTTTGTAAAACCCGTACCAAGTTTAATAGTTCTTGTGCTTTGTTTTCACTAAGAAACAATTGCTGATAAGTGAAAATAGCCTTCATTAATAACAACAATAAATAATACCAAAATAAGGACCATGTAACTCTTATCCTAAGGAAATTCTTCTCTTTGTTCCTATAAGGCTGTTTTTATTTTTTTTTTTCAAGGTCAAGGTTAGTATTTTTATCAATCAAAAAAAAAGCCTATTTTGTATCTTTCATGGCTATCAACTTCAAAGAAATCCACAATAAATTTACAAGTGGTTCTTTAATACTGAGTACTTGAAGAGTTAGAGGAGGAGATAATGCAAAGGTGACAGAACTCAAAAAATAATTTGTGTTAATATTTGGCCCCTCATTTCCTAAAAACACAAATTTGTGGAGCTTCAGTGTGACCTTTCTGTGAAAGGAAAACGATTAGAGTGTTTTGTGGTTTTTTTCCAGTTACTGCTTAGAATAATACTTTTTTTATTCAGAACTGTAAGTTTAACTAGAAAAAATAGAATAATTTATTAGGGCATTATACCTGAAGAAAAATTAGCCCAGTTTCAAGTATGTGAAAACATACTCCTATTTCTAGAACAGGGAATTTTGATTCAACTTCAGTGAGAGCCTGAGCAGTCAGTAAGGCACACTTGAAAGCTAGATCTTTTTCTCACACTTCTAAAAATAAGAATGTCTAAAGAATCTGGCATATGCTAACAATTATGTTGTTAAAAATAATATATTTTTGTATTTGCTGGCTATCACTATATGGACAAATTTAATAGAAATTATATTACATACCCTCATAAACATATTTGGATGATGTAAAACATTTTATATCATAAGTTGTAAACTGAACTTCACTTAATGATTTATCTGTAAAAATTTCAAGCTTGGAGAAAAGCTACATTTTACTCAGTGTTCTAAACATGAGGCTTTAGTGATTGTAAAGCACAGATCATGTGACAATTGAAATATTATATGCTCTTACCTAATCCAGTTTCCTTGACTTTGGGGAAAAATACTAATATTAAGTCCAGGTGTGCTGACTCCCTTATAAGAAGTCTCCAGGTCATTATTACTGAAGCTCAGGAAACTGTGATTCATCCTATCCAAGTATTATTCTACACAAGTTGTGAGGAAAAGTATTGTGGACTTTTTGTATAAACTCGGTCGAAAAGCTGATCTAGGCCTGGATCAGCCTAGAAATTACAGAAATTATTTTTCTGTAACTGTATTCATGATGGCAACCATTAGGTATAATTATGTTATCAAATAAGCACTTTCACAGACTATTCTTTTTCCTACTGCTACAGATGACTGTATAATCTGGTGTGTGTTTTTCAAGTGAAATTTTTAAAAAATCAAGTCAGAACAGAAAAAAAGGACAACTATACTGACCTATGCTCATGAACTGTAATTTTTAATAACCGTCAAACCTGAAAATGGTAGAAGGTATAAAATACAACACTAAATATTTCTTTCTTGCTAATTTTCCCTTCATAGTCAAAAATGGAAACTGTTTGTAAGGATGAATAAGAAATGTCCATACACAGAACCTGGTGGACATAAACGTGTTTCTCATTTGCATCTATATTTTCCTCTGGTAAGCTTAGGATTTCATGTACTAAAAAAAAGAACAACAAAAAAAAATTCACAATCTTAAATTGTGGCCTAGACTGTACCATGTACATAGATGTCTGAAGTCTAGGAGGGCCATAATGTCTTGTGAAATGATTTTAGAATACAGCTTTTTTGCTCAGAGTCTAAAGTCTATTTCCTGCTGACCAACCATCTTCCAGAGAAAAAGTAAAAATCTCATTACTTTAATCACGTATCAAGTATTATGTCTGATTCCAGTGATTGCACAGATATGTAAGTACTATATAACACCAATTTTCAAGAACTGTAATAGAAAATAGATGGTTATATTTTGAACACTAAATAAGTATGCAGTATGCAGTCAGAGAGCTTCCTAGCTGTCAGTAACATCTGTCTCATCTGTAATAACAGTATTCTGCTTGCATGACCAACTGCTCTCTAAAGTCTGTTTCTACAGCTGCCTACCAGCTGATAAAGTGTACACTTGAATTATGGAGCCTATCTTTCCTGCACTTGTAATTTTTCACAGATATAGCTGGGTGGGCCTCTGTTTGTCTTCAACCCGTTATTTAAAAATGTGACTACTATCACCTTGATTGTGTGGCAGGCAGACCACTCCAGAAAGGGTAATCATAAAATTTGGGGTAAGCAATATAAACCAAAAGTAAGTCACTGTGAATAACCAAAGATACTGGTATCCTCTGAAAAGTAACTAAGAGGGCATTTTCTTGCTGTTTAGTTAGTTGTATTTTAGGCAGGAAATGTTACAATCTTTCGCAGTGTCTGCCAAAGGGAAGGTCTGTGCATTAAATCTTTGTGATGGACACTATGATGTCGAATGTAGTAACAGCATCTTAGATAATCATCTTTGAAAAATGTGGAGATGCTTACAGGAATCTCTAACACTACGAATTAATAACCTATGGCATCATCTTGATATATGATATTGCTTTCTTCCTCAGCTTACTCCTGTAACTCCTCCACTCTCTAGAGAAGGAAGCAATGTTCACAGAGTTCCCCATCAGAATTAGAAACATTTTAAGGACAGTCTTGCACAGACTAACGTGGCTTTGCACATTGCTTGCTTTCCTTTTTATTCTTTTTGTGCTTGTGTAAAACATGACAGCTTGCAATACGAGTCTAGGCCACAACAAATATTGCAGCAGTGTTCCTCCTTTCATGTAATTGTCTCTTGTGTGGCTCCCAGACACATTCCAGCTCATATGGCCTACAGTACAGCTTACTATCAGGTACCATTCCACAGGCTGTGAGGATGCAGACAGGCTTTGATATAGCTGATATTAAATGCTATAATTACCAATGTCAGAATGTGAGATGCAAATCGGCTAATACTGATTTCAATCATACACAGTGTCCAACCAATGTATATTGCATAAGTTTGTCATTTTCTCAAAACATGTAAAACATGTTTATAAGTGTTGCACTGACATAGATTTAATCTAATTTAACTGCTCATTGGAAACACCCTAGCAAAGGCAATTGAATTCTCTCTAGGGCTAACCGAAAGGTAACCTCAGAGGCATTAGGAAGTTTCCTCTATTAATATTAGAGTTATTTACAATAGATTGGATCCATTCCTAGCGTGCTTTAATATTCTTGACATTGTGGTATATTTAAAAAGTTGTTCTTTCTGCAGTTTACATCCCTCCCTTGGAGTGGAGGAGTAAAAATGTCCGAAAATATGAGAGACAGGTTAATAAGAGCCATCTGAGACTTTTAAGGGCTATTTAGTCATTCACATATAGTGAGCACTCATAAACTGATACAGCAGGGATGAAACCATGGTATCAAGTCCTTCTTATCTCTTCTGCTCACTCAAATTGCCTTGATTTCAAACAGAGGTGGAAGAGAAGGTAAAGCATCCAAGTGCAAGGCAGCAGTGGATTGGCCTTTATGAGTAGCATATGAAGGAGCAGAGCTCCCTGTCTTCTCTCCCTTTTCTGCACCTGCTTTAGAGCCAGGCACAACCTATTTGTGAGGGAGCCCAGCTGGTTCTGGGCTCTCTGTAAGCTGAAATAATGAAGATGGAACACCTACACCTGGCAGAGGTTCAGCCACAGACAGTAAGGGCTGTAACACAGAATGGGTTTCCTGTCAAGAATGCTGACCTATTGTGTTCAGACATGTGTGGCTGTGTGTTCAATCATGAGTTATTATGTTAGTGGTAAACCAATGGTGTGTGTACATGTGTTATCTAGAACTCTATAAGGGTAGCTGCACTGTTGTAATAAGGAGCTGGTATCCTGAAGTCATGTCGTGATCCTGCCTCGACCCATGACATCTATTCCTTATGCTGACTACAAATCCAGAAGACACCAAGACAGTGATGCTGTAACAAGCTAGGACAAAACAGCTTGAAGTAAGCCAGGAAGATGGGAGTAACTTTTTCTGCAAAGAAGATTGGATTCTCCATCTGTCTAAAGGAATCATATTTAAAGCTGATGAAGCATGAGTTGGATGAGCAGACAATGAGTTGGACTGAAAACTTCATAAAGAGCTGGTGATGATGAGTGATGATCAGTGGCATGAAGTGTAGCTGGAGGCCATTTAATAGCAGTAAACCTCAGGGGTCAATAGTGGGTCCAATCCTGATTAACATCTTCATTAATCATCTGGATGACAGGGCAGAGTGTACCCTCAAAAACTTTGCTGATGACACAGAAACAGGAGGAGAGGTTGATGCACCACATGGTCATACTGCCATTCAGAGGGACCTCAATGGGCTAGAGAAATGGACTGATGGAAACTTTGCGAAGTTCAACAAATGCAAAGCCCTGGACCATCCCCATGCACCAATATATGACAGAGGGCACCCAGCTGGAAAGCCGCTTTGCAGGAAAGACACAGAGATCCTAGAGGAGCATGACCACACTGATCCTAGAAGACCACGACTTCAACAAAGTTGAGCATGAGTCAGCAATGTGCCATGGTGGCAAAGAAGCCAAATGTTATCCTGGGGTTCAGCTGGCAGAGTACTGAGAGCAGGTTTAGGGAGATGATCCTTGCTCCCTGCTCAATGATGCTGAGACATGCCTAGGTTCTGTGTCCAAGTCTGGACTCCTCAGTACAAGAGACATAGATGTGCTGGACAGGCAGGTCAAGGGTGACCATAGTGATAAAGGGACCACAGCATCTCTCCAGTGGGTAATGGCTGAGAGAGCTGGGAGTGTTCAGCCTAGAGAAGGCTTGGCTCAGGGGGCATCTTATCAATGTATACAAATATCTGAAGGGGCAGAGCAAAGAAGACAGAGCCAGGCTCTTCTCAGTGGTGCCCAGTGATAGCACCAGAGGTAATGGGCACAACCTGAAACATGGGAGGTTACACCTGAAACATTTTTTCCCATGAGGGTGACTGAGCCCTGGCACAAGTTGTCCCAAGAAACTGTGGAGTCTGACACCTCGGAGGTCTTCAAAGCCAACTAGATGTGGTCACAGGCAGCTAGCTCTAAGTGGCCCTACTTGAGCAGAGGGCTGGACAAGAAGATAACCACTAGAGATCCTTTCCAACCTCAACTATTGTATATGATTCTGTGGAAAAAATAAGCGGATATCTTGGTCAGTTTATGATCTATCCCTATAAACCAGAAATAGGAAATACACACTCTGGCCATTGGAAAGAAACATGTGGAACTCTCAGCGGAAAAACATGATAAAACTGAATATAAAAGCTAATGAAAGGTGAAAAAATTATAGGGATATACTCCAGTATTTCCTACAGCAAAGTTAAAAGAATCTCAAACAAATAGGACAAATAGTACTGGATTCCCCTAGTGAGCTTCTACAATGGAGTGACATGGGAAGAGCAACTGACGTTACCCCTGAATTTCTGTATGATCTCCCATAACTTTCTTATCTCTAAATTGGAGAGACATGTATTCGATCAATGGAGTCTTAGCAGTAGGAAAAACTCTCTTGATGGTTTCAACTGTAGTGAACGGTTCAATGTCCAAATGGAAACCAGTAATGAATGGTGTTCCCCAAGGGTATATACAGAGAGAAATATTATTTAATATCTTCATTAATGGCATAGCGAGACCGAATGCACCATCAGCTTGCTTGCAAGACCAGTTTATCACTATGTGGGTATAACCAAAACTGTGTATTCTACACCCTCTATGTAATTTCTGATGGACTGTTAATAATCAGTAATTTGTTAATAATCGATCATTTTGTAGCAGCTGCCCAGGACACATGACAGCTCAGGTTACAAGCTGAGTGTTAAAGAGCTCTGCCAGGAGTGTTTCTTTGTTTTCACACTAATGACTCAATTGTGATAACTCCTTCTGGGGAGGCATTAGCACCTTCACACCCAGCCTGAGGAGTCATCTGCGCTAATGGGCCATACTGGACTGGTATAATAGAAAGCTGCATAAACCTAGAGCATCAAATACTCCAAAAGTATCCCGCCACTCAGAGAGTTAAATCATTCATTGTGAAACACCGCCCCCTCGGGGAGGTACTGGGCATTCCCATCTGAACCTGCGCATATATAACCTTGGGGGGTTCAGACTTACGGTACCACTTGTCGGATCCAGAGGAGGATCAGAATTCCAACACGGCTGCGACTGCCACTCTGAAAGACTGTGATCATTACTTCAACAGAACTGCAACCATTATCTGGACCAACAGGTTTTCCTTCCTTTTACTTTGCACCCCGGGAGGCCACGTGGTGCTCAGCACACGGTTGACAAACACCGTTCTGTTCTTATCCCAGGGTGTGGGGTTCTACATCTGTCTTTATGGGTAAATACCAGTTTTTCTCTGTATCATTGCATTTATTGTAATCTTTTTAGTAAATTGCAATTCTGATTTGTAATCTCTCTTGAGCTGTGTTAATTACTCCCATCGGCTTAGTTTTCAACGAGTACATCAAGCTGAGTGCAGCAGTTAATTCATGTGATGGCAGGGATAGTGCCCAGAGGGAGGGACCCTGACAGACCTGAGAAGTGGGCTCATGTGAACCTCGAAACGTTCAACAGTGCCAAGGCACTGAACAGGGTCAGGTCAACCCCCAAGACATGTACGGACAGGCAATGAATGGATTGAGAGCAGTTATCCAGAGAAGAAACTGAAGGTACTGGTGAATGAAAAGCTGGACATGACCTGGTCCTGTGTGCTCACTGCCTGGAAAGCCAACGGCATCTTGGCTTGCACCAAAAGCAGTGTGGGCAGCAGGCAGAAGGAGGGGATTCTGCCTCTCTACTTCATTCTTGTAAGACCCCACATAAAGTGCTGCATCCAACTTTGAGGTCCCCTGCATAGCAAAGGAAGTAGACCTGGTAAAGTAAGTCCAGAGGAAAGCTGGAGCACCCCTCCTGTGAAGAGGGGCTGAGAGATTTGGGGTTGTAAAGTGAAGGCTCTGGGAAGATCCAATAACAGCCTTCCAGTACCAAAAGGAGACCTACAGGAAATATGGGATGGGCTTTTTACATGGTCCTGTAAAAGGGAAAGGCTTTAAAGTGAAAGCGGGTGGGTTTAGATTAGATACTAAGAAGAAATTCTTTACTGTGAGGGTGAGTAGGCACTTGAACAGGTGGCCCTGTTGTGATGCCCTACAAAGGAACCTGATTTAGTGAAGAATGTCCCTTACAATAGCAGGGGGTTTGGAACTATGTGATCATTGAAGGTCCCTTCCAACACAAACCTTTTTAGGGTTCTAAGACGTAAATCCAATCTTTATATCCCATGCACATAAACTCCATGTAATTCTCCAAAGGATTTAAAAAAAATAATCTCATTTATTTTTGTGGAAATCTAAGAAAAATGCCCATTTACTATAAACTATTACTAACAGATTGCTATATCTAGCATATGAAACACATACATCTTACTTTTTCTCTTTAATCTGTTGCATTTAATATTCTTTGTATCAAATACAAACCCACTACTATTCCACACATGTATGTGTGTGTGTACTAGATTTTTATACTTACTACATAAATCTATACACATACAAAAGACTCAAGTTCTCTCTGCAGCTTACTTAATATATTTAAAGTTTGAAAAGAAAAAATAATTAACAGAAATAGCTTGGTGTACATGATGGAGTCTGGACAATGCTTATAAGTAACTCACATTTTGCTATATCCATATAACTAGGGTTTTATTGAAATTCAAGCAAAAGATGCTGGCCTCAGCCCCGTAAAGGGGTTGCACTGAACAGAAATCAGCTACCGAAATACATAGGAAATGGCCTGTTCTGCCACCAAGACAATTCTTGCACTCTACTTGACTCCTTTGCAACAGCCTTTGTCATTTAGGATAATTTCTTGTGAATCTTCAGACCTGAAACTTTCTACAATATAATATTTAACCTGACCTTTTCACTTCAGGTAGAAATCATTTAAATATATTTTCATCATTAATGGAAAGAAGAATTCATGGCACAGTTTGAGAATTTGGTAGGAGTTTGACTTTTAATGTAAGCTTTTTAAAATTTGAAATCTTTAGCTAAATGTTTAATATTGGTAGTGTGGGATCATTGTTCTTTTTAATATAAATCTATGCATATACACACTATCTCTAACGCTGCTGCTGCTTTTGAGAACACACGCAAGATCACTCTTGAGGAGAAAAGACAACACAGAAAGAATCGCGTCTTGTCGACATCACCTAGGGAGTCTTTCTGCTGTGCCTTCTGCAACCAGACTTGTCTATCTCGCATTGGCTTTTTAAGCCATCAGCGTGCTTGTAGCAAGCGTGGGTAGAGCCCTTCTCAAATCTTCGCAAAGCCTAGCCATGAATGAAAGTACGTGTCTTAAAACTAGAACACAAAAAGAAAATTTTGTTTGGCAACTGGACAATTTCAAGAACAAGGAAGTGAAATTATAGAAGTAAGTGTTGAAAATCTGTTTTATAACGCTTGTGAAATGCAGGCGATGGTTGTCCATAGAGACAGTTGAGGACTATGTCTGTTGGGATGGTTTTTAACTGCAGGAGTCATGTGACTGAAAGTTAAATATGTTAGGGAGATGTATTGCTGTTCTTGATAATTTTCTGTTTTGTAATTTGCATGTTGAAATGTTTTGAATGTACAGCATTGGTGACCAGGGCTCCAGCTAGGTGCCTAAAGCACAACTTTCTTCACTTGAAGTAAAAACAAATAACTACTACTACAAAATCTATGTAAAATGTAAGGTAGTAAATTACACTAGCTAAAGTGTAATCATAAAAATAATAATAAATATAAAATCTCCTCTGTGAATGTTGTGTTTATCCCAACACACAGCCGAGGGAAACTGATAAAAATTCGTCTTTTCTGGTCTCTCAAACTGCTCAGCTGGTACATATTAGAAACCACACTTCTAGCAATGGTGATTTGTTTATTTCTCAGCAGTTAATGAAATTATTTTTTAACTTTCCTGATTGATGAGTAAAAATACTGTGATTGGAAAGTAGATACATTCACATTACAGAATGCAAATACCTAATTACTACCTTGGACTCAGCTCAGCAAGGATGATCTGTTTTTTCACGCCCCATGCTGACTTCCAGCTGCCTAACTTGAGGGACACTAAAGGTTTGTTCCTTCACTTCTACATACGAGATGAACATTATTATTCATAAAAGCTATTCTATTAAAATAGAAGGAACTACTCACATACATGCATTAAAAACATACGTGCAAGTCTTTGCAGGATTAAAAAAGGCAGGAAGCAACAGGTTAGGGCAACAGACACCACAGGGGTGAAAGGAAGAATAAAGTGATAGGAAGACATAGTTACGTGGGCAGGTTGCATACACAGGTTTGAAGGCATTTGAAGGCCTGTGTTCAAAGTTTGACCTAGCTTTAGACAAATGTGTTGCTTGTCGTGTAACAGCTGTTCCTGAAGCATCTGCAATTCTGGTACTTATGATAGATAACACACACTACATTTGAAGCATGATGAAACCATTAACACATTATGGATTACATCATTGCTAATTTTTTACAGAACAGTGTTATGCATAGTTCATAGATTGGTCAGGTATATATTATGGCTCACCAAGATACAGGGTACACCTTATGTAACTAGCAGGCTGGTGATGTTGTGCTGAGGAACCAGAACAGAACCTAAAATTCTGTTGGTCCTCATAAAAATAGTATATAGCTTAGTTAAGCCACTGGCAAGAGAAAAGAAGAAAAAACCAGGAGAGTTTGCATGCAAATTTGTAGTGAATGAAAACTAATTACACAGGCAATGTACTAACTCCTGTAAACGATGCACTGCCAGTAAAATTCAATTTTCACTAGGAGTTGCATTTAGAAGAAGTAGAGTCAGGAACTCTGAAGAGAAAGGAACAAAATTGTACAGCTTTAAATAGCCATTTGTGTATAGGAAGAAAGCTAACACATTGACCCATTATTCCCCTGATTCTGAAGATTACTTAAAAAAAATCTAAACCACCACATTAAAAATGCTTCTTGTGAAGATCTATCACTCTACAGAACTAACTGCAGTAGAGTCATGTAAAAATGTCCTGCTCCTTTTGAAGAAAGGGAAACATGATGTTCTGCTAGCAAATATATTTACTTTCTACTATATTGTGTCAAAGAGAATATTCATATTTGCAAAATAAACAGGTTGTTAAATCGAATTAGTATTCAGAACACACTGATAATATATTTCAATATTTAACTTGCCATGAAAAATACTGAATATTTCACTATCGATTCAAAGGAAAAAGTAATTTAAAAAATTATAACAGTAGTTTAATTTCACAATAGTTCTTAATACCAAAACTTTTGTGAGCCTTTGTGAAACAAAGTTGGATTAATTGTTATGACTCCACTACTTTGTAAGGCTTTAGTCATACAGAGGAACAGTGACCCTTACCACAGCTCAGGAAAGCTGCCAGAAAGCTGACCCTAAAAATAGGAAGAAAGAAAATAACTCAAACCCTTTAAATATCAGCTTGTTATGCTCTCTGTTCATGCAAGTCTCCAAATGATCAGGAATTGTGGCAGGATACTGTAGTGAACTGTTCATCTGATAGCTTCCAAATATAAGGTCTCACTCTCGTGAGTATTCTACCATAAATTTAAAAATATTTCCCAAAGGATACAGAAAGGTACACTGATGCATATTCTGCCATGGGAAAGGCACATCACAGAGGAGCTAATTTTATCCTGACTCCAAACCTCATGTCTTCCAACAAATTGCTGAGGAGGTGGAGTTTGTCTGCATAGTTTTCTCTCTGGCACAGAGACTTATCCTCAGTTTATATTACTATTATGCTGTTTGTTCTTTTATGTGTCAGCAAACTCAGATACCTGGTACTTATATCAACACCCTGGAAACACAGTTTTTGTTTAAGATGACAAGACTCTTGAAAAGGAGGCCTGTTTTTAACTTTAACCTAACAATATCAAAATAATGGTCTTGATTTCTTACTGCCACCACAGAGCACAGACCAAGTGAGAGTCAGCACTTCCCTGGGAAAAGACACCAAAGTCTATGAGACAGCAGGTTCAGTCTCAAGAGTATGGTGTTCCAACAGCTGAGCTCTTATTTGATTTAAGGAGGGAAGGGGGGAGGTAGATGTATTTTCAGTCATCGGAGGATTTTTTTTTCTTTTCATTGAAGAAAGGATGGGAAAAAAAAAATCAAAACCACAACACCCGGGGATGTATGTCACTGCAGTATTGATGCTCTAGATAAATGCCTCATTTTCCCAGGAGTGCTAATTTAGAGACTAGATCATTTTGCCATTTCTTGCGGAGGGGGAAAGCCAACACCCCCCGCCCCCTCTCCCCGCCTCATAGCCAGCGAGCAGCCCCTCCAGGGACTTGCTCAGACAGAACAGATGGGGAACAAACTCCTGGGTCAGACTGCAAGTCACGTCCCTGTCGGAGGACACGGACCCACAGCCGGCTTCGTCAGAGTAAACCTTGCTGCAGAAGCGCACCCCGGGGCTGCAAGTGCCCGCAGGAGCAGCCCAGCAGCGGAGCGACGCCGCCCGAGGGCTGGCCAGCCCAGCTACCTGCAGCTGGCAAGTGGCTTCCCGCCCCGGGGGTCTCCAGGGGAGGAGCCGTCCCGCCCCTACTCCCGCCGCCCGATCTCCTGTCCTGGCAGGGTGAAGAGTGGCGAGGAGTCGTGAAAGCCCCTTACCTGTTGATTTTCAGGGCGAACGCCCTCCTGTCCGCGGCGGGTAAGGTCGCCATGCGGGCGAGCAGCCGCGGGTGTCGGCTGCCGATGAGGACCGAGACCGGCTGTGCGCACGAATAAAGGACGGCTTTATTTCATTTATTTATTTTTCATAACTGCATGCTCCGGGCTAAAAACCCGACGATCTGCTGACAGTTCTGGGTGTCAACTTCCGCATTTCACCTTCCTCACCGAAATCGGCCGGAGTGGGAGGGCTCTGCCCCAGCGCGTTTGCCCCGCCGCTGGCAGCGCCCACCCGGCATCCTGGGCACCTTGTGCCCCAGGGGCTCCCGCCGGCTGCCCACGGGCACTGGGAGGGAACAGGAACTTCCCCTCCCTCTTTAACACAGGCGAACTTCGAACCGCCCGTGGGCATTTTGGAGGGAAGCATCGAGGAAGGCAAGTGCTTATAGGGACAAAGTTCCTAAGGCACTTAGGCAAGTCCCTAAAGCACTTAGGCAAGTGCTTCAGGAAGGGAAGGCGCCGTGTACCTCTGGACGCGCACAGCTGTGGGTATCTCTACTCATCCCATCAACCCTTTTTCTTTTGGAAACCGCAGTGCGGGTGTCAGACACCTCGGCCTCCACCCCACCACACCCCACACACATACACACACAGGCACCGGGGTCAGGCGCTGCTCTGCGGGAAGCAGCGGGCACGGCTGGGCTCCAGACCGCCCCCCGCCGCCCCCGGATGCCGCCGAGCCAGCCCGTCCTGCCAGGCGGAGCAGGCGTGGCCGCCGGGCAGGGCCAAGCAGGATCGGGCAGGGCAGGCCTTAGTGGGGCTGCTCGGAGCAGGGCAGAACCGTATCTACTGCCCTTCAGGCAGGAGAGAGAGCTAGGGTCCTTCCTTCGGCCGCGCTGGCCCAGGGACGGAGCTGTTCGGGCAGGTAGGGACAGCAAGGTGTAATCTGTCAGCTGGGACGATATTTTGCCAATACACGGGTGCACCCAGAGTGTATGTTTCTCTTACACATCAACTGAGTGTGTAAGAAAAACTCATAGTACTAACATCAGATACCAGCTCAGCTTGGCACAAAGCTGGCCTCACTGCTGCTCTCTTCACCAGCACTTACTGCTCGGATTTTTAAAAAGGCCATTTTTATTGAGTATCTTGAGGTTGTGCTACCAAGTGACGTTTCCTAACTGGTATTTTTCTTTTGGCCTTGGTGGAGGTTTCACTGCTGCTGCAGATAAGCAGAACTCGGAAAGGGGAAACAGAAATCAAGCATGGTTTCTACAGATGAATTCTGAGGTAGTAGAAGCAGTTCAGTTTTAGGTTGTCACGTTTTACATCTGGGCTTTGGTAGCAACAGCATTAGGATTCACCTACTGGAAGGCAGTCATAGCTTAAATCTCCATTGTAAGCTGGAGAGTATCTAGAGGAAAACAGTGAGATATGAGGCAAGAAAAAGAAGCTTGTCAAGTTGTGAAGGCCTAAAATTGTGCAACCAACAATTACCTTTTACGCCATGGATTCACTATCTTTAGAGCACTGTTAAGTATGCGTGGTCTCAAATATGAATGTTAACCTTGGAGTCTTAGAAGAGCACTAGCTAATGGCCCTTAGAGAAGTGTAGAGAGGCATAAGAGGTAAAAGACTTAACAAAAACCCAGAAGTAAACAAAAAGAGTTGAAAATGAAAATAAATACGGGTATGTTTTGTGGAAAAAAACCCAGAAGGATCTACAGCAGAATAAGACCTAAAATATTTCAGAGAAACTTCATAAAGAAAATATTAAACCCTACTATTAATAGAATGTTGTTAACTAACAAATATTTGCTTTGGGAAGAATAAACTGGACACTTTATTTCATGGAGCTTATCTACCACACCCATCCTTTCTTTATGTCACCAAGATAAGGCCACTTACCTACATGTAATTTGAACTTAAATATCAATTAGTTACAAACCACTGATTTGTAGCTAAATCAGCAGCTGTGATTTGACGTGTGTATTGGTGACAAGAAAACTTTTGAATGTCAAATGTTGGTTGTGGCAAGACATTACCTAATTTTTTTATTGAAGCTATAAAAATGAGTTTAGGCTTCAGCTGCTCATGTGGCATGAAATTGGAGTTTCCTTGATTGCTAAATCTTGCCACAGAAATAGAGCTAGCACCAATGCAGATAATATACCAACATGCACAAATACATCTATTTAGGAGTGATCAAATTATTTTGCAGTTTCATGCATTCTTAGTAAGCATGAACAAAAAGATTTCTCAAAAATATTTTGCCACATGCAGGAAAACATACTTGAGGAAATACACAAAAGTAGTTTCCAAAACTTTATAGTTTCGGCTAGTATGTAGCCAGGGTACTGCTGCGGTTTAACCCCAGACAGCAACTAAGTCTCACACAACTTCTCTCTCACCCTGCCCCGGTAGGATGGGGAGGGGAAAATCAGAAGGGTAAAAGTGAGAACACTTGTGGGTTGAGATTAAGACAGTTTGATAGAAAAAGCAAAAGGTGTGCATGCAAGCAAAGCAAAGCAAGGAATTAATTCACTGCTTCCAGTGGGCAGGTGAGTGTTCAGCCATCCCCAGGAAAGCTGGGCTCCATCACATGTAACGGTGGTTTGGGAAGACAATGCTATAATTCTGAACAGCCCCTTTTCTTTCTTCCCCGAGCTTTGTATGCTGAGCATGAGGCCATATGGTCTGGGATATCCCTGTGGTCAGTTGGGGTCAGCTATCCCAGCTGTGTCCCCTCCCAACTCCTTGTGCAGTCTTAGCCTTCTCACTGGTGGGGTGGGGTGAGAAGTAGAAAAGTGCTGCTGAGCAATAACAAAACATAGCCTTGTTATTGACACTTCTTCCAGCATAAATCCAGTACACAGCCCCATACCAGCTACTATGAAGAAAATCAATTCTACAAACAAACAAAACCAAAACCAAACCCCCTAAAATAGCCCAAACCAGCACATATATTCAACAGATACAGAACAAACACTTAGATAATTTTATGTTTTCATCTTTTTGGATGAACTGAATTATCAGAAGCTTACTTCAACATATGAGCAGCAAAACTCATCAAATACTCCTTTTCATTGATTATGTCAGCAATTACATTGCTTTTTTTTGGAGGGGAAAAAAAAAAGAAAAAAAAGTATAGAATTTTATCAAGAAAGTTTACATGGTTTTAACTGATTGGAATACTACCAGATAAGAAGTTGGTGAAATGAATTTTTAAAGCTATCTTATCCAATTAAATATTGTCAGTATTAGTGTTCCAGTTTATTGTTCAACAAACACTATTGTTTGAATTTCTGCAACAAACTAACCTACTAAATACAAGTCCAAACACTCATTTAGAACAAGAAGTAAAACAAGATATTTTCATTCAGGAGATTTAAAAATTACATTAAACCAGGTTCCAGTGAAGGCAGCAAAAACTGAAAAGTAAAGGAAACAGTGCAATTCAAAACAGGCCAAGTTTGCTTTTCCAAACTTATCATGCTTTGATGTCAATAGCTGTTGGTAGATTTTGTATACAATACAATGGAAACCATGCTTACATTCCTCATTTCCTCATCCCCATCCTTCTATCACACAGACAAGTCCCAAATAATGGTCCTAAACTTGCTGCATCACTTCAGCCCTAGAATCGGTCATAAAGCCACACTTCCCTGTAATTCCTTTTGGGTTTCAATTGCTTTCACCATGCTTTGGTCTTCCTTCTGACCTGGAGGTGGTGGTTCCATGGCCAGTCCGTTGCTGTACCTGGGCAGGATGAGGAGCTGCAGGCCCAGCCACAAAGAGCAGCTGAGTAGTGGTAACAACAGCACAGTTTTGTGTTTGAGTGCCTGGGCAGAAAGGGTACTGCTGCGTATTGTTTTGAAGGAATTCGCAGGCTGGGGTAAAGGAAACACTGGAAGAGACAATGACTTGCATGTCTACATGCCACCTACCAGGGGATTTTTTTTTCTGTTAAGGCACACATTTCCAAACATCTTTTTTCTTAAAAGAGAAAATTAGCAGTCACTTCCTCACCAGCAGTGGTATCCTGCAAAGAATGCTACTGCGTGATAGATTATCAGAGTACCATGCACATCATTAAACACAACATTCTGTCTCAGCATAGTCATGGATTGTATCCCAACAAAGCCTTGCTTAAGTTTTAAAAGTCACTTGCTTATTTGTAGAGGATGTACCTTTGATGCTTGACCAGCAACTGAGTTAGGTCCATGGGAGTTTTCTTAATATTTTTGATAATGTATCTAGTAAAATCTTAGTGATTTATTCAAGACTGTTTTAAATAAAAAAAAATTATAAGAAATTTAGTAGGCTAAATCTCAGAAAAACAAGTGTAATTTTCCATTACTCCTATTAATGTTTTAAATAGATTGACAATGAAATACGGAATCTCTCTTAAAAAAAATAGATTTGAAAATCACTCGTAGGTTTAAGTTTCATTTTTGTATTGGTGAAACAGAAGAAAAGGAACTTAGATCACTTTGCAGACTTCTGGGGTTTTTTTTACGAAACACTTAACTCTAAAAGAAGAAGAACAGTTCATGTGAAAGCATATCTTCTTTTTCCATTTGTCTGTGCAAATTATTCTGGAGGAATAAAAATGTTACTGGCCAGATTCACATTAGACAGTTTCTCAAACAGAAATGTTTCTTTGTTCACCTTCACAGTGAACAAAACTCAAGCAGAATAAAATTTCTTACTGTCACCATCTTCTCACATACAAGGCAAATTGCTAAATAATGTATGATATTTAAATAATAGTAAGCCATAAATAAAAGTAAGCCATACCTTTATTCTAATGTTATCAGTTTCACTAAGTTTCACATTGTAAGAGCATGTTGAGCACATAAGTCCTAAGAAAGCAGCAGTGTTAAAAACCACGTGCACTGGCTGAAGTAAGATCTTTCTTCTCTTAAATGACATGTGAATTGTCTGCATTCTTCAAAGAAAAATAAAGTTTAGTGTCAGGAGAAACTGTCAGTGCAAGTACAGATAAGAAAATAGAAATAGTTTAATATAGGAATAGTTAAACACAGATAACAGAAAAGGAAGAAGTAAATGTATCCTAAGGAGTATGCAAATCATACTGAAGTTATGCCTCTGTTCACCAGCTCATATTTTGAGATCACAAAACTTAACTTCATGTCTGTTTCCACATTGTTTTGCAGATTAACTGGTATCATTATATGAATTTGCAATTCCTTTCTCTGAGGAACATTTCTCTGAATTTTGCACATTGTACCATATAGGAACCTCCTTCTCCTGTGGCCGTTATGCTTTAAGACTCATGTTCCACATAATATTGAAATGCTAACGATTTTCTTCTCCTGCTGTTTTGATGTGATTATGCTCCCCTTGCTACTGTATTAGCGATCAGCAAGTTGCAGTGCCCTTCAATGCATCCTCTTCCTTATTTTCTCATGAAAGCCTTTTCCCCCAATTCTCCTCCAAAGCTTTAAATTCTTTTGTCCATCATCCAAATCAGTCTGAAGCAAATGGTTTTGCTTGCACTGAGACCTCCAGTATTTGGGAAGGGATTAGATTATTTCAATTGCAGCCATATAAGATAATAATTAAATACAACTTCTTGATACTCATCAACACTTTACTGTTTTTTGATATTGTATGTCTTGTTTTCTAATATCTTTGAATAAAACATTCCAACTATGCCATCCAGATTTTAGTTTGCTATGTTCATTTTAGCTGCCACCACAATAAAATACGCAGATTTTACAGTTACATTTACAAAGTAGATTTCATTGCACAGTTCAGCAGAAATGAAAGGACAGTTAATACTTACAGCAAAATTCTAGTTTTTGAATATAAACTTTAAAGAAAGAGCCCAAAACCCCAGTATTTATTTTAGGTAATTTTGTTCAAAAGAAAAAATATTGAGCAATGCTATGTGACCTGATGAAAAGCAGAACTGCTGAAAGAACCATGACATTGGTTTCATCACCTTTTTCTTTCCCAATAACCAGTGTCTCACTGACATGTAACCAAAATTTCAGTATTACTTGTCTCAAATTTAAAACAACTTACACCTTTTTTTTTATATGCTCTGCAATGCCAAACTGCACATTCTCAATGCCTTTCTGAGTTTTTCCTCTTTTACCCCATAGTCTTCTTGCAAGTGAAAAATCTTCTAATTTTTCATAATCAATTCCTTAATAACAGAACTATGTAAAGGTGTGCAGTCCCAAGACAGCAAAAACTACCATCAGGCAGGGTTTTAACTGATTTTTCCTTTAAAATAGGATATGATTTTTCCTTTAAAATAGGGTATGTCATACAAGAGCATAACCTGAGTGGCTGAAACAAGAATTCAAAAAGAGGAATTTTACCATGTACTGGACCTAAAAGTCTAGAAATCAACAGACTATATAGTTATACCCTATAATGAATGATTGAGATTTACTGTGGTCCACGGTTAAGGGAACAGGAACTCCACAGCTATTCTTGTCAGCTACCCTCATTTACTACAGATAACTAAGCTTGTTGGCTTGCTAAACTAAAAAGTTCACTTTGGTGACAGAGTTCACCGCTGACAGAGCTGGCATAAGATTTTATAGTGCACGACAACATGAGTTATTTTAACTACAACCAATGTAAAAAAACCACAACAAACACAACCACCAAAAACAGTTTCTCCCACAATCAGAGATTTTAATAATTTGCTTTTGAACTTATTATCTGGACAATCATGTAGCTATGGGTATTCTGTTGGAATAAATGCAGTTGTCTCTCGAAGAACAAGCTGAATCAATGGATTAAAAAAGTTATTTTATAATTTTTTAAAGTTATTTTTACAGTTTTTTAAAGGTGACTTTCACATGCTTGTTATTAGAATGACTAAGGTAGAAGTCAGCTATTTAGAGTGGAATGTCATAAAATATTATCCGTACTAAATATTCTAACCTACACAAGTATGAGAAGAATCAAGGATAAATACTAAGTATATTTACTGCCATACAAGCCAATAAACATACAAACAAGATGAAGCCCAGCATACATTACCATAACAATACTCAAACCAGTGCTACTGGACTTTATTTTGAGCGCAGAGAACCCCACCTGGGTTTTGGGGCATATGCATGTATCAGCATGCATCAGGCCAATCTCTCCTCTGTGCCTCCCCCAGGGCTGTTACATTTACACCTTTTGAGGCGGAGAAATGGAAGATATGTGACCTATTTTCTAAACCTATGGCCCACAAAAAGCTGAGGAATGCACAACACTGTTAAAATTAGCAATAGCTATGTCTTATATATGGATGTGCCCCCTCATGGTCCTAAATGTAGAACAGAGAAAGCCAACAAATTTGTTGCTTATCTTTATTTGATTACCGATAAAAGACAGCACATGTACCTGCACCAGATTTGTTAATCAAATGGAGGAAGATGCCTTCAGTGCTCCTGGTGTGTCTGAACCAGGCTTGGGGCTGACCTGCTGGAAAGCAGCTCTGCAGAGAAGGACCTGGGTGTCCTGATAGCCAACAAGCTGCCCACGAGCCAGCAGTGTGTCCTTGTGGTCTGGAAGGCCAGTGGTATCCTGGGGTGCATTAGGAAGAGCACTGACAGCAGGTCGAGGGAGCTAATCCTGCCACTCTATACTCAGCCCTGGAGAGGCCTCACCTGGAGTGCTGTGTTATCATTATGATGATTAAGAGACTGAAGCACTTCAGTTATGGGGAAAGGCTGAGAGACTTGGGCATATTCAGCCTGGAGAAAAGGTGATTCAGAGGGGATCACAGTAACGTATGCAAATATCTGAAGGAATAGTGCTAAGAGGATGCGGCCGGGCTCTTCTCAGTGGCGCAAATAGGAGAGAAGTCACAGGTCAGAAACTGAAGCACAAGAAGTTCGACCTGAACATGAGGAAGAACAACTTCACTGTGTGGGTGACCGAGCACCGAACAGACTGCCCACAGAGGTTGTGGAGTCTCCACTACTGGATATCTCCAGTCCATTAGTGGATATCCCCAAGAACGCTCTGGAGGCAATCCCACGTGCTCGATCAGGGAGGCGGCACCAGATGCCCCACCGGCAGCCCTTCCACCCCGACGGCTCCGTGCGCCTAACCCGACATGTCTCCTCCTGCCACCGCCCCACGCCCTGTGCGCCTGCGCGGCAGAGCCCGGCGGGGGCGGGGCCGCAGTGGGGGCGTGACGTCACGCGCATGACATCATCATCGTCACGGCCGGGCGGGCCGGGCCGGGCCGGGTGGCTCCCATGGAGGACGAGGAGTGCCCCGAGCTGGTGCCGATCGGCGGCGCGGGGCAGGCCGAGCCCGGCCCCGGCCCCGGCCCCGGCCCCGGCCCCGCTGGCAGGATCCCGGTGACGATCATCACGGGGTACCTGGGTGAGCAGCCCGAGGGGCGCACGGCGGGGACCGCATGCGGGCGGGGAAGCGCCGAGCGGGGCCGGGGCTGCAGCGCGGCCGGCAGGAGGGATAGGGGCCCGCGGCCGGGGGGAGCAGCGCAGGGCTCTTCCGCCGCCGCGTCGTGTTTGCAGGGCGATTTTGAGCTCTGCACTCAGCACCTCGTGTTCATGGTTCGCCTCGTTCAGATCGTGATTGACAAATTGCTTTTGGACACCCTTCACGTTAGGGTGGTGTAACATGTCTGGCTCGATTAAGTTCGGGCTGAATTGTAGTCTGAAAAGGTGAAGTTCGGCGTCCCTGCGTCACACCAGCACTCATACCGTGTGCTACACAGTCGCAGTTATGAACGGTAAGGATCTGGTTAAATTTAGGATCGCCAGCACTTTCCTGATGCTACATCACGCTCTTTCAGGAAAACCCTAAGGGCAGGGAAAGAAGGTTGCCTTACTAAATTCCCCTAGTTGTGATGATCGTCCAGTTTGGACTGGATGATCCCTGCCAACCCTAACAATTCTGTGATCTTGTCCACCCGGAACGCACAAGATGTGCGGATGGAACTGCTGGTAAGGTGGTATTGCAGAGGTTATGTGTTGTGTGTTTAACAGTGTTCTGCTTAAAGGCAGTGGCACATCCATGATTAGTGACAGAAACTTTGGTCAGAAAAGGCAATGGAAGGGAGAAAATTAAATGTGCCTTTTGTTAAGAGAAAACACGAAGTTAGTTTTCTAGGAAAAGACTGCCCCGCTGGTAGGGAACTTTAAGTTTATCAAGAACTGACACTTAGTGAATGGAAAACAATGGATCGTTTAAGACTGAAATATAATGGGCTCCCTGAGGTCAAATATCTCTACAAATTAATTTCTACATCGTTACAATAGAATGTAGGATATTAGAATGTAAACTGATATTTCAGAAGAGATTTGCCTGAAATGTACATGTGCATAACAGTATTTGTTTTTTATTTGAAAATTTAAGTTTTTTTTTCTTCTGCATTTTAATAGAAATATGATCTATGTTCTAGGAGCTGGGAAAACCACTCTCCTAAATTACATACTGACAGAACAGCACAATAAAAGAATAGCAGTTATACTGAATGAATTTGGAGAAGGTATGTAAATGTGCAGAAATCCTTTTTTTTTTTTTGCCACAAAATGACAAGTATAGAAAATTGCTGGAAATCAAGACCATTGTAATTTGAAATCCATTAATGAAATTATTAATACACCCCCTAGTTTTCAGAAGGGTAGAAAGTCTTTTTGGTGGTGTTCATAAAACAGTGCTATGCATTAATGTGTTTTGCACTTAAATTCAGGCCCTCAGAGTAAAGTAAATGAATATTGTTGGAAGTGCTGTACCTCCATGTGTCCAACCCAGTTTCAAGCAAATGGAAATTAAATTAACTTGGTGGTAGATAATATTTTCTTTCCTTTCCCCTCGGCCATTTACAGATCACAAATTATCTTAGACCAAGAAATGGGGAGATGTGTGCTTAGTGTCTGTGGTTCTTTGGATTCTTTGCTTTCAGGATTTTTAATTGCTATGGCTATAATATCTGTGCCATAGTCAGCATTGCTTACAGTTTGCACTGTGTTGGTGCTGGGCTCTTTATTTGTTTGTTTTCATCAGCAAAGATGCAAGTTGCTTTTCTGGTCTGGAGCCTAAAATAAAATGTAGAGACAGCCTTTATTTGATATGGAGGCACTGGCTGAATTCCTGTTCTCTTAACAAAGTTTGTGGCACTTACGATGTACCATCCTGTGAGTTTTGGTCTTTGTAGAACCAACTTTACCTTGGCTTTTAAGTTTGTCATAAAGTGGGAAATACTAATTTCTGAAGAACATGTCAGAAACATGGTCTCAGAAGAAAAGACTATAATTCAAGAGTAGAAATGTGTACCAACTTGAATCTTTTTCTCTCTCTTACAGGCATTGTCATGCAAGATTGTAGATTAAAAATATAGTACTACTTGTATTTTCAGGAAGTGCCTTGGAGAAATCTCTGGCAATCAGTCAAGGGGGAGAACTCTACGAAGAATGGCTGGAGCTCAGAAATGGCTGCCTGTGCTGTTCAGTAAAGTAAGGAACTTGTTTTACAAGTTCTTACAGTGAGTCTTGGGGGAAATTGAGGAAAGAAGATATACAGGATTTGGTTCCTAAAACTGGTGGTAGTATTGATTGAGACTTCTTTTATCAGATGAAACAAGAATTGGAATTAGGGAGATAGGAATTTATTTCCTTTTGCTGCCTTCCTGGTGTGGAGTTAGTGTCTATTAGAAAACTAATCCAGAGTAGAGTAGAGAGCTGTCCCTCTTCTGTTAATATTATGTGCTTCCATGTAGAGAGCTAAAGATTCAAGGAGGCTGGAATTAGGACTCAGGTTTCCCAGTTTTCATGTTAAATACTTACTCTGTGTTTCTTTCTCTGTACGGTGGTTAATACTTGAATATTGTATACATCAGAAGGGGTGAATGGAGAACCTTTCACGACCTAATGAAACACAATATTCAAAATTGTAAGCTGATGGTCATGTTAAAAAGCAGGAGAGTATTTGTTTCTTTGGCATGTTTTTTACCCTGTTTGTTTGAGTGCTAGATTGTTTGTGGTAACCTTATTATAATAAAGACCTGTTTGTCCTGAAAATTTGGAAGAATTGGTCCTATGCCTAAACTGATAATAGGTAATAAGTGGAAAACAAAAGACCTTATTGCATTGTGTTCTGCTGGGGTGTAAGGAAGGGTACTGTTGCTACTATGTTCTATATACATTGTTTCTTTTATATAAAATGCTATACATTTATGCTTCAGGCTGACTTCATCAGCTGCGATTGTACATCTTAATTTTGCTGTAGGTGAGATGGAAAGGTGGGAAGAGTAGCATGGTTCAGTTCCACACCATCCCTTTTTTCTGTAATCTCAGTTACCAACCCTAATATATTACATATCTACATGGGACCCTACTGTCCTTTACAGAGTATTCAGTGTTTGAAAATAAATCTTCATTTGAGTCACCTTTATTGTGCCTGGTGGGAATAGGCAAATACTCTTTTCAGACTAGAATAAAACAGAAAACTAAAATTTGCCTAATATTCGAGCAGCAGTATGATGCCTAAATTTTCATTGTAGGCTGTAAGTCCTGACTCAGGACTTTGGCTTTGATGATATTAACACTGTGTTCTGCATCAGAAGATACATGTTAATGCATGTTTTAGCTTGTTTTCTCTGTTCTGAGGTTTAATTGTTTCTTCTTACAGGGACAATGGTGTGAAGGCTATTGAGAACTTGATGCAAAGGAGAGGAAAATTTGACTATATATTATTAGAAACAACTGGATTGGCAGATCCAGGTAGTTCACATTATGGCTTTCATAACCATGATAATTATTCTGTTTTTATGGAATGTTTATTTGCCCACCAGTCAGTTCACTTTGCAAAATGTAATATAAAGTGGTGAGTTGTCAGGCATATATGCTTTGATTGCTGTATAGACTCCAGTGAATTGGATAAGGGCAGATGTGGGGTTGTGGATGGGTTGTTTACCTTGCTCCAGATTAACTCTAAAGCTTAACAGAAATCCAGTCTCTCTTCAAGGGAAGACATTGGTCTTAGAGAAAAGGAGCACTCTCTGAAACTTGTAGTTTTCCGTAGACTTTTAATGTTCTTCATTACTCCTTTTAAAACATAAATTGTTATCATCTAATGTATTGTTACACTGTTTGTGATAGGCCTTATATTTTGTGAAGTCCTAATAATACACTGTGAAACAGACCAATACAGTCTTCTTACAGAGCAGTCATACATTTTGCAAAGTTTTCGTGTATTGTTTAGTGATATTTATTATAAAGAGGTGTTTAAACTTAAGCTCATGTTAATAATAGCTATGTAAAACAATTTTATCCAAACCATCCCAATGAAAAGTATGTTGTTGATAGAAAGTGAAGGAAATTCTTATCAGAAATCCAGTTGTTTCCCCTTTAGGAGACTGATGCTTTTCAGCTCAAAGCTAGATAGTTGTCATGATAAAGTAATTTTCTTCAAAAGACGGGACATTGATTTGGCCTCTGTTACACACAAATTCTGTTTGAGTCAAATTGGAAAACTATTAAGTGTTTTGGAAAAAAAATCAATAGATATCAGAAAACCATTACATGTTGTGGCCCTTGCTCTATCTTGCATGAGTAAGCACTGTGAACAACTGACAGGTATTTGGTGTTGATACAGAGTGATGTTCGGAGGACTGCATCTTACCACTTCAGGAAGGCAGTTTTAGGTGTTGGAATGACTTTAGTTACTGATTTAATTTTTTTTTCCTTCTAACGTGTTCAGTAGTCTTAGCCTGAGGGGGCTTTGAGCAACCTGGTCTAGTAGAAGGTGTCCCTGCCCATGGCAGAGGAGTTGGAACAAGAATCTGCTTTGCAGGGCTATTTTAGCAGAAAACAGGAGTAGCATGCTCCTAGGCCATGTGTAATCCACAGGTGTCAGGTCACAGATTCCAGGTCTTTGATAAATGTGGTCCCAGTTGTCCAAATAGTCGGTGATTCTTTTTTTCTCCTGATTTGTCAGTTTAATATTTTCGATTTTACAAGTTACTGTATAAAAAAAGACAGTGCACTACATGTTTCGTTACTCAGAAACACCTCATCTGCATGGAAATTCAGTGGGTATCTTCCTTTTGGCTGGTGGGGTGGGAGTGGAGGTGTGTGTCTCTGTGCCATGACCTATAAACAGTGGCTGAAAGATGAAAAAGGGAAGTACAGAATATTTAGAAATGAGGAAGATTTAATGATATTTAAAGCTTTTTGTAGTCATAGCTGTGGATGTGCACACCAGTGCAATGCTTTGGTAGCTTTTGTTAGGCTCAAATGTGTGGCTTGACATAAGTTATTTGACATCTGTGATGCTTTCTGAGTTTGAAGAGAGTGATTTCAAGTACAGCACTACAAATACATTTTTTCTATGGATTGTCTGCATGGTGGTAGTTTACTGGAAAATCTGCATCTGTATGTGTACTACACTTTTTAGGAGCTGTGGCCTCCATGTTCTGGGTTGATTCTGAACTGGGAAGTGACATATATCTTGATGGTAAGAAGTGCAAGCTTGTTTTCCCATATATTTGCATTCTATTTGATGTAATCTTAGAATTTAAGACAAGGTTTAAGAAAATGTTTGAAATGCATGAACTTGGTTCTCACATCATCTGATTTGACCACAGAGATACCCTTGCTTATTCTGATGCTTGTTTGTCTCCTTGACAAAATGTTTCAGTTTGCTAAATCCAACAAAAGTTTTGTAGTGCTTTACTGGGGGATCAGATATGGAGAGATTGTGGTTGTGTCTTGATTCTCATTAGCTAGATGTTATAAAACATTATTTATGAGTAATAGTAAAGCATGCTTTACTCCTTTTTCTTACTTCCCCCCCCCCCAATGCAATCTTTCCTAAATTATTTCCTTTTTTTTCTAAACTCGTGACTTGTCAACATCTGGATGCTTTTGCCTTTTGTTTTTTTTGCTCCCTCTGCCTACTGGACTCTTGTTAGCTCCAGTATTTCCTGTGTTTCAATAAAAAACTGTATTTACTGAAATATAAATCATCACTGTATGTAGTTAAGGGGCATTTTTTTAATGTAGGAAAAAATAATTAATTTTTGGCTTAAACAAATGTCCTGCTAATGCTTTGGTCGGTCTGTAAAATACCCATTTATCCAAGGAAGGAAACATTGAGTTGAAAAAGAAAGAGCTTCCTAAATTTCTACCAGAGACTTGCAAATTCCTGGTCACTTAGAATCAAAATATTTGCATACCTCAGTCAGTCCTCTTAATTTGTTTCAATATCCTGTAAAAGCATACCTCTGCCAATTTGCTGTTGTGGAAAAAGAGGCATCCCCTTTGTGAGAATTTATCTCACCTGCTTTTGTAGATATTTTTTTTACCACAGATATGAGTGACAAATAAAAAAATATTTGGGTGACGAGTCTAATGTTCAGATACTTTCAATGCTTCCATTTTATATAACCAATTGTTAGTGTACTGGTGTTGTTTCTTTTGTATAGGAAGCTTACAACTTGTTAAAACTGTCACCTGCTTTCATCACATTTCCATTCCGCTTTAATGTTTTCTTTCAGGAATTTTATGTGTTGTTGACGCAAAGCATGGATTGCAGGTAAGTTACTGGATTTATTACATGTTTTAAAACTGCAGCATTAGAACACCTATTGTGATAATGTTCATGTGGATGAATTAATTTTTACAGTAGCTGTAATTCTTACTGTGAATGAGGGTGTTTCATTAGTACTATGTTTTGAATGGGAACAAGGGATTACTGATATTCATAGAAATTTAGATTTTTACTTACACAACTAATGTTTGCTAAGAGTTGTGAGGTTGCTAGGTACTTGGTTCCTTCTAGTTCTATCACTTCACTCAGGAATCTTGCTTTTATTCCAAATAGGCATTTGGCTTACTGTAAAAACAGTGAAAAAATCAGTCTTGCCGAGTGTCCGTGGTCCATGTTAGTGAAAGGGGAGGACTAAGAACAGGCATACCAGTGTGATAACAATTGAATTAGGGCTTAGACTGGGAAGGGTGCTGATGAAATGGCAGTTGTGGTGAGGAGAGATGAGAGCGCCAGTGTCCTGGTACTGCTTCATATGAAATGATTATTTCATTATATGGGAGCAGACAAAAAGAGCAGGCATTAGAGTAATCTGTATAAAGTATAATGTAAAAACAGACATATGGAACAGTGAGCTTGGATAACAGCAAACATTGTGATTAAATCAAATAGTTCAACTTTTTTTTATAATAGGTACATGTTAATATAGTTATTAGCAACTTAATAACTTAGGAAATGATTGGGTATTAATTTTGTGGGATTCAAAATAAAAGTAATCATAAGAAAAGTTGCCTTCATGGTACGAAAATTTCATCATACTATGGAAGTGTTTTTAATATTTCTGCATTTTACATGAGGGAAGGGGCTGATTGGCCCTTTTAAGCAGGAACTATCTTCTCAGATCAACTATCACAAGAAATCAAGTAATCATATCATGTCTTAGGTCAGCCCTTTTTCAGCTGAGTGCCCTCATATAAATTCGGATGTGTTTTATGACTTGCAAAAATGTTGTTCTGTTTATCTTGCTTTTCCTGCAATGCTGAATTGTTGTCTTGAATCAAATATAATTGTATTGCATGTAGCACCACTACATTATTACTTTTTGACAGATAATTTATAAAATATTTAAACTCTCAAGTAACATGTCAGAAACAACATGTTAATGTTTAGAAACATTCAATTTTTCTATGTACTGTTATCTTTGACAGCTCACTGAAACCTCCTACATTATCTAGTCAGTAAGCCTGTAAAAGACTGACATTTACTCAGAATAGCAGGAATTCCAGGTTTTCTCAGTTATCTACCAAGTAAACAACTTTTGCATTGTATAAAGGACTTGCTAACTTGAGCAATTCCTCTGGTTGCAAAACTTGACCTCAACAGCTGCTTGTGATTCAAAGAATTTTGAAAGCAGTACAGGTAATGATGTTGAGATAATAGGCTGCAATTTAAGTTGTCATGCTTCAGAGAACTAACCCATCAAAAGGAAAGCTGACAAATAGCCCTGTGACCAGTCAGCTAAATTGAAACTGAAGTGGTAATTGATATAATGGGTTATCACTGTAATGAGTTTGTCACCCAGCAGTCTGAAAATACTCAGTTTTTTAATCGAGGGCAAACAGCTGGACAGCTTGAAGTTGCATTTGTCTACTTCCAGGACTTGACATCTCGACTACAGGCATTGTTCTTTTCAGGAGAATAAATCTGACAACATTTAATTCAATAGAATCAATACACAAAGGATTACAAAGGAAAGATCAGAGGAGAGGTTTCCTGAGAGACATCTTGTAGTTATGCTCTGTTAAGGCTGCGCATAGTCAGGAAACACTTTCATTTGTTTTAAGGTGACAGACTCACAATATGCAATAATTTATTTTTGTTTTTCGAGTCAAATATTGTTAGATACCTGAAAATTCCACTTGAAGAAAACACAGTTTTATAGGTTTCTTTTTTAATCTATATATATCCCATGCCAATTAATTCAACTTTCATTTGGTATTTCTGTATCTTGAAGCTCAAATTTTAAAGTAATATTCCTGGTACGTTTGTAGCTGATGAAGGAATGCACAGGACTCTAGTCTTCTCAGAGATGTAAGTGGCAGGGTCTTACTAATGTTACAGCACTGGTTTAAAGTTTCTCCTTCCTCCAGATGTCTGCTGCCTCCATGTTAGGGGGTAGAAAATAACTTGAAGCTACATCTTTGCTGCTTCAGCATAGTCTGTTGCTGTGGCTAAATTAAATTAGGCTTTATGTTGCTAAACTTCAGGCTACTGCTTGAGATGCAGGAATTTTTCTCCCTTTCACTAATTCTTCTGCGAGGACATTAGCTTGGGCAAACAAGCGGAGCACAAAACTGCAGATGATACTTAACTCCTGCAGCGTGACCAGAAGCTTCTGATGTTAGGCAGACTTGCCAAGGAGTAGTGGTTTATTCATACAAACCTGGAAAAAGAGTTACCAGTTTTTGCTATCAAAGTAAAGTTTCTCAGCTTCTTCAGAGAAAAGGAGTGTGGTTAAAGTTATGCATATAAAATACTGTACTGCAACTCTAACCCATTTTCAACAGATAGTTGAGGTCACACTCACTGGTGAAACTACTGAACTTTCATTTTTTTCAGATATGTTTTTTCATGGTTACTGTGTTATGGTGACTTTTTTACTTCATTGTAAAGTTGAAAAATAATTAAAATATAATACAGTTTTTCAACTCTTTAGCATTATAATAATAAAATTAATTAGAATAGTTTTCATAAAAATAATAAGCTTCTGTATTGGTGAATGTATAAATATTACCTTTTCACCATCATTTTCAGAAAAATTATAGATGCCATCTTCCTCAATACCTCGTTGAAGAACCTCAGGTGAACTGGGTTTGACCTCCCTTAGTTTCAAATGAATTTAAATGTAATTAGAATATGATTAATCCGGTTGTTTTAATTTTTGTCTAGCACTTGACAGAGGAGAAGCCAGAAGGCCTTGTCAATGAAGCATCTCGGTATGGATGTAGAAATTCGTTTTATATATCACAATTAGGAATTGCACTGTATAGAAGTTCATTGGAAGTGGCTTCTTTTTCTTTTATAAGGCTTTTTTCTCCTCCTTTGCTTTAAACCGAAGTAGATTGGTGTAATGAGATAGAATATAGAAAAGTGACTTTATACTCCATTTGGTCTTTCTGCCAAGACCTGATTCTTGTCCTTCAAAAGTAATGGGATTTTGCGTAAGTGAAGGGGAAACGTGTGGGGAGGGGAAGAAAAAATTTCGTGTTAGGATCTATCTGATGCTCAAGGTAGAACTGGAGATAGAGGAATATTTTTTGATAGATGTGGAGCTACAATAATTAAGTGTAATTGTCACAACTGAAGTTTTCATAGAGTCTTAAAGTATCACTTTACAAAGACTGCGTGCAAGAGAAATAGGAACTTGTGAAGTTGTTAGATCAGTAAGCACTCTGGTGTAGATGACATAAAAAACCCCTCTAAGCAAACAAACCAACAAAAAAAAATCTGAAAAAAACACACTGAAACAAAAAATCTAGCAAGCTTTGATTTGGTCTCTTAGGACATAGAATAACACTTCTAGGAGAAGCCAGCAGTATTTAATCACGCTCCATGACATTCTAGTGTGATTAATGTTTGCCCTTCTGTTCTAACAAAGTTCATACTATTTTTTGGGGCCATGGGAGAGAGATGATGTTTCTGCCTTACAGGTAAAGTGTTTGTTCATATTGTCTTTTGTTTCTTAATACACAGGCAGGTTGCATTAGCTGATCTTATAATCATCAATAAAACAGATTTGGTTTCAGAGGAAGAAATGAATAAAGTCAGAACATCTGTGAGGTATGAAGCTTTTGGCATAACTGTAACAGTTAATTTAAATGTAGTTTGTTACTTCTTGCCGTTAGTACAGAAGTTAGATCTCATGATTACATTGACACCAATTGTTAGCTTGTAAGGGAAAAGAGACTGCCTCTTTCTAATGGAATTTCAATACTTCTGTGTGCTTACACAGCCTTAGCAGTTTGCCTGTCTAGGTGAGATTTGATCTTATTTACTAAGTACAGGCCTTTGTCTTAAGTGTCCATGCTTTTACATTTCTGGGCAGCTGCTGCCATTTTTCAGAGAAAAAAAATCTGATGGTAAATACGAGTTCACTAGCAAGTGCAAAGATATATCAAGGAAGTCACAAACAATTGTCATGGGAACAGAAGAACCAATCTCAACTAGTCTGAATCGAATCAGTGAGCAAAAACATCTTTTCTATCAATACCACGACAAGCCAAATAAAATATTTAAATTTTTAAATGCTTTACAGCTGTATAGTTGTTTGAAATCTGAAAGTAAAATTCTTTAGATCCAGCACAGTGTATCCTGAGGCGCCTTGGATAAGAAAATGCTGTCCTCAACTGGTAGCATTTTATTGTCAGAACTTGTAGTTTCCCAACTCTGAGGGGAAACCAGTTATCTCAAACCAATTGTCTACTGGTTTGATCTACAAGTTGTTAACAGATTTGGGATTCTATTTTACATGCTGCTGTCCATGCTTAACATATTCAAGCAATATATCAGGATTGTATTTTCATCTAACTATTGATTTTTCTGTTTTATTTTAGGTCAATAAATGGACTTGTTAAAATTCTAGAGACACAAAGATCAAGGTATTAAATGGCCAGTATTACTAGGTACTAGATCCTGCTTCTTTTGTGACAGTTTTAAGTTTTCTATTAGATCAGCTTGCTTAAAGAAAAACTATTGAATTAGAAATATTTAATTCAGTATTTATTTTATGAATAAACATCCAGATAAAAGAATTATTTTAAATAAGTAAAAATGTATTTTTTTTTGTTAGTTTTCCTATTACAGACGCTGGAATGGGTCAGGTTGGAAGGGACCACAGTGTGTCGTCTAGTCCCACTTCATTGCTCAAACATGGTCACCATAGAGCACACAGCACAGGACTGTATCCAGAGGGTTACTTGTAAATTCTTTAGTAAATGACACATAATGTCTCTTCCATGATTAGACATTCCAAAAGTGAAATAAGCACAAAATTAACTTATTGGAATGTTATTTGAGAACATATCCTTTTTAATTAGGGAGGTTTGTCCCTTAAAAACCTACATTTAAAAGGGATTAATATAGCACTTTCTTGAGAGTTTTAGTATGATTTTTCAGAAAGCTGCTGAGAACAAACAATGGGCACTGAGCTTGTCATGAATTTTACACAGGAATTGTTTACATTGTATTACATTATAAATCTTTTATTTAGAAACTGCTTTGTAAAACTACTGTTGAATGTAAAAGTTAATAATTCTGGCTGTGCTCTGGAGGTGGCTTTTTTAAATCTCACGTCACTAATTGCATTTGATAAACTATCAGTTCCTTTTAGCAGTGAAACCTATAGTCTGTATTTCCTTCTAAAAAACCCAGTTTCTTATGGAAGTTTATACATAGCCGTTCTTACAAGCAAATATGATCAGAGTTGTCTGTTCTGTATTACATTTTTCATTTGTCTGTTTCAGATTTTAGAATTGAAATTCCACTTAGTATCACTTACCTCATATAGTTATTTCAATTTTCTTTGCTAACAGCGTGTCAGTATAAGCTACATATGTTCCAGGGGTTTGTGTCTTGAGGCAAGGCTCAGGGTTCCTTTTCTCATTTTGGGGAAAATCAGGGTTTTTTTCAGGCATGCAGTGTAAGGGATTTCTTGGAAATAATTTGTATTTTCCTGTATTTTTAAAAATTTTGTTTATGTACTTACTGTGGAAATACAGCATTTCCTTGTAGGAAACAGTACCAACCATGGACATCCAAAAATAAGGCTAAGTGTGTATGGCATTAGTCTGATAGACAGGAAAACAAACATAAGCTTCAGTGAACCCCTTTAAAAATTATTATTTAAGTATATATGATATTTAAACACAGCCAAAATACAAAGCTTTTGTTTTTCCCTCTGTTTAGAGTTGATCTCTGCCATGTCTTAGACCTACATGCCTTTGACAGTTTATCTGGAATAAGGTAAGGTGATAATATTGCTATCTTCTATTAGAAATAATAACCATTTTATAAATACATGCATGAAACAGGCACCTTCAAATCCTGGCTCAAATTCACATCTTAGTTTTTGTAAAAAATTCTAGTTTAGTCACTTTTTAAAGTGACATCTTGATGACCTGGAGGCCTCCTTAGATTTCACAGAAAAGAATGACAAACTGAGGTTCCACAGCAAACAGAGGCACTGCAAATGCTGGTTACTGTGTTCCATGCTCCTGGATTTTTTTAATGGCAACTGTGTGCTTCAGCATGTTGGATTGGTGCAAAAGGAAAATTGGAAGCAAGGAAAAAGAGATTTCTGTTCATTTTGTGTGGTTAAGTTGTCCAGCAAAGGGATTGAGAAGTACTGGAGCAATCATAAAGGGAAGGAAGGAATATGCAGCTGAGGGCAGTATTAGCTTTATTTTTCCTCCTAGATGCAGACTGTTCAGGTAAGGGAGTATAGCCACTTCCTTATTCACAGAAGGGAGAAGTTGCAGGACATGCAAATTAGTAATTTCTAGTAGATAAGATGCTTATGAGATTTGCCTGTGAACTGGTGCAGTACTGACCCAAGTGATAGCCTTTTTTTTTTTTTTTTTTTTGCTGGTGTTGGCTTTTGTCTGATCAGTGAAAAGTAGTGTTTGTTTCTTTTGAGCTCCTTAAATGGCCTAAATGGCAGCATCAGGGAAGTTACAGAATAGGCATCCAAAAGAAAGGAAGGCCAATATATACTTAAGGGCAATAGATAAATATTAGTTTGTAAGCCAGATCATAAACCCATGTCCTGAGTTCTTGTAATGAGTCAGCTACCTAACTTGACTCATCCTGGAGCCACACAACAGGGATAAAGCAGTAAGAAGGTGTGAACCAGAGAAGAATTGTTCTTGATAATGGGCGGTTGACAGTTGGATCTGATTACCTGTAATATTAGGTGATGGTCTGCAAGGTTTACTAGGAAATGCTGCACTCAGCAAATCTGAGAAAGTCCTTAAATAGCTGACAAAAAACCCAAACCTTTCTTGCTTTCCTCACTCTACTCTTCTCTCATATCTCATTCTTAGTTCCTTTAGAGATTCTTGATATTTGGTATTAAAACAAAAGAAACACTCTAAAATGTCAGCATTTAAAGACACATTCTAAAAGCACCAAGAACGTTGTAGACTGCTTAAATGAAGTTCCGTTTATTTTATGTTTGAACTCTACAGCAAAGTTGCTTACCCTGGTATCAGTTCATAAATACAGAACCAGTACACTAGTGAAGTGTTCTTTTAACTGCATACTGCAGTAAGGATTTCTGCCAGCATAGCAGACAGGATAACATCTGATCAGTATGTCTGTACTGGTAGAACCTGGCAGTCTGTACGTCCCCTGAAGTCACAGGAAACAGATCAAGAATTCTGGGTTCTGTGGAGGGCAGTATGAGAAGAAGGCAGCAAAGCAAGGAAGATGCGAGAATGAGGAATGTTACTTCAGTAGCAGAGAGTGCCTTTTTTCCCCACCATTAAAACTTCTTAAATTTTACAATAATCAAATTAGGAGGAGGCATTTTTATTTATGCAAAGGAACATCAAGGGTGCTGTACTCATTGAAGTATAAATATTTTTAATACCAAAGATACTGCACATCAGGACTCTGACTCTGTTCATATTTTAAAAGAACCTAGTTTTCTAACACAAGTAGTTAACAAATATAATCAAACAAATATAATCAAACATTTCCATGTTGAGATTAAAATGGAATTAACAGTTGAAGCTTGTTCTGAGTATATAGTCTATTTTTGTTACTTTAGTTTTGTTCTGCAGTACTGGAGTTTTTAAAATTTTTAAATAATGACACTTTGCCCACCTTACTCAGATGTGACATTTAACATTACTTATTTTCAGTTTGCAGAAGAAGCTTGAGCATATAAAGACAACACACGCACATCTGGATAAGGTAATTACCAAAAATACTGCTTCCATGTTTTTGTAACAACAGGGTTGTTCAGGGTAATTGCAAGCTTTGCATGCTAATTGTGGTACCTTTTCAGAAGGCTTCAGTTAGGAAGTAATGTGTTCTAACATATTTGGAAATTACTTAGGACACATAAAAGAATGTACTTTGTTTTAGACAAGATTCTAAATGGCTATATTGTCTTACTTTCAAAAATAGCTTTGGGGCTTCCACTGCTACAGTCAGCTTCATTATTCATTGATTCACATGGTGGGTGTTACTAAAATAAATAGGACTACTCTTTTGAATATTTATAGAAACAAAGCCTTAATTTGTAGCCAGTCTTTATCTTGCAGGTTTTCTGTCCAAAACAAAATCTTTATGATTGAATTGTGGGTCACAGTCCTCCCTGGGATATCTCCAGATGGGTGGGGTTCCCCAATAGGTAACAGTCCCTTCCGGAGCTGCAAAAAAAGAAAACCTTTTATTTTTGTAAGTTATCTTAGAAAAGTGTGCTTTCCTTCTAGGAAGTTGCTATGATTAAATTTAATTTTAAGGTTAAAATCTGATGCATATACAATGCCTGCATTTTTCTTTTTGAACTGCAGATCTTGACTGTGAGGTTACTAGTCTTGAAAACAGGAAAAGACAAATATAATCTCGTTTTGGAATTAAAGATTAAATATAAAATCAGTTTCATGCTTAACTATAATTGCTATGACAGTCTTAAGTTCATCGTTTTTGTTTCATTAAAAGTCTTAAATATGCTCAGTTATAGAGTCTTAATAGATCCCTAAAGTAGTTAAAAAAGTTAGGTAGAAGCCTTGCTGAATGTTATGAGTTATAGCATCCTTGTGTTATTAAAGAGGTTAATTTTGTAGTGTGGAGCCATTCCAATCAGTAGGAACAGTGAGAGTTCATTGTTACTATCTCTATTTATTTTAACACCCACACATTTAAGATTATTATTGAGACAGATAAGGCATAAATGAGAGCAGAATACCTCTCATGGTAGGCTGTGAGTCCTTGTTAGCTGATAGAGTGTGCTTATTATCTTTGTGTGGAAGGTCAACAGAAGCAAACTGCGCTATGTGTGGAGCACGTGAACTTCTGTTGTGTTTTGAAGCTGCTCTTGTGTTGGCTCTTGGTGGTTTGTTTAGATTACTTTACTTGGTCATTAGATAAACATTTGCTGCTTGTTGCTTTTATTCTTTTTCCTTAAGTCAGATAAGTCGTCTGAAAGTAATTGAAAGAATTTTAAGTTGTACTGAAAATAATTCTCTCTTCTTCCATGCCATTGAGAGGTTATAGTGACAAAAATAAGACACATTATATTTCTTTTTAAAATAAATTGTTATTTTGAACTACGTGTTTTATTTTCATATTCTCTTTTGATAATAATTAGTCCTGAGCAGTAAGCCAGTGGTTGCTTTGGAACAAAACATAACTTCAGACATGTTAATTTTCTGAATCTATTCCTACATAATCTGTTTATAAAAAGCTGTTCATAAGAGGCAAGTACAGATGGATGAAAACTATCTTGATTATTTTTTGTCTGATAGAATTGTGATGAAGATCAGTACGCCAAGAAAATAGCATTCTTATCCATATTTGAAAGAGAGAGGTTATTAGCCTCCAAGAATTAAAATTCTTAGGCTTTCTTTGAGAATGAACATCAGCTCCAGCAAAAAATTGCATCATAGAAGCTGATGGCATTTAACTATTGAAAGTATTGCATATGCCCGTTAGGTGCACACCCAACCAAGTAACAAAAGATAGAGTATAATTTAGAAAATTAGAGCAGAACAGAAATATTTTTTTTTTAAAATTTGACATGGCTATGTAGTTGCTACTTTTTATGAGGCCAAGTTATAAAGAACGCCTTTTGAAATTACTGTAATGAGATGTTTATTCAGTTTAATAGGTAACAATAAGTGGATCTTTCAATTTGCAGGCTATAACCACAGTAACATTTGAAGTTCCAGGAAATATAAAAGAAGAAAACTTAAATCTCTTTATTCAGGTAAGTAGTAGTACGTCACTGTCAATTGAAAAAATCATTGTGGCATTTTGTAGGTATCATCCAATGCCATTTTGTTTATGAAAACAACATTTCTTTTCATAGAATCTTCTGTGGGAGAAGAATGTGAAAAATAAGACTGGATGCACCATGGATGTCATAAGACTGAAGGTTAGTCAGAAATTATCAGCTGCTTTTTGTGATTTTCCTCTTTACTAAAAAAACTAAAGCTGCAGTGTTCTGTCAATTCTGGACCTTTCAAAGGTGTTACTGGATCACTGTAGCAGAGCACATGAAGTAGGGAATAGCTAGTTGTCATTGTTCCAGGGACAACTCAGAAGGAGATAGCTGGCATAAAAGCCAATTATTGATCCTACTTGGTTTGGATGGAGAGGGCAGATATACAGTCCCAAACATCAGTGGCAGAGTTAATAATCAAGACATGGTTATATCACTTTTCATTTTTCACCTCCATTCCTTTGAAAGATTCCAACCATCTTATATATTTAGGTTTTGGATACCAAAGATTGGTTCTATAGATTTTTACATATAATTATGGTTATTGCAGTAATATGCAGAAGTTGAATTTGGCATAACGTAGGAGTGCAGTACTAGTTGTAATCTATACTTAACAACTTCTTACAATATTATCAGGCTGTAGTTGTAAAGATGCAGATTGAGAGGAGTAGAGGTGACACTTCAGGATTTACTGTCATTTTCCTTATACCAAGCAGCCAAATAAATACTTAAAAAATGAGAATCAAGTCAGTCATTTGGTAGGCTGTGAGAAATAAAAGAAAGTATTCTCTGGTTTGTTTCCTGAGAAGACTTGTGCATCATAGATAGCAACATATTTCGTTGGAAGGTAGGTGGTTTTCTTGCTCTTTCAGCAACAAAATTAGAATATCCTTGTCTTCTCTTTCCTGACAAATAGAAGAAAATAGCTACTGATGCATCTTAAGCCATCTGAAAACAGTAACGCCATGTGCAAGTACGTTTTTGTTGTACTGAGCATTGGAATCAAAGTAATTCTTTAGGAAATCTGAGGCCTGTGATAATTTGTGTGCTGGCTCTGTCACAGAGCCAGCTTTGCTTTGCTGTCCCATACAGCAAAGCAAATGACCCCCAAGTAATTAATTACAAAATGGGTTCCCAAGTTCATTGCTTTTATATTTATATCTTATCTGCAGTCATAATCCTTTTGGTAGTAACAGACATAGAATTCCAACTGATAGGTCAAATGCAGACCTTTATTTATTAAATATTTTTAACCTTTTTTTCTATAGTGGAATTGTGAGACATGTTTTAGAGAATGTGTACCACTTGAATATTTTAGAAAGTTTTACTATGAAGTGATGAAAACTGTTTTAACAGAACAGTTGATATGGGGGTTGATGGACTCGCTCCGACAATAATCCCTTCTAAACATTTTACTAATTGTTTTACTTCAGTTCTTTCTCCAGTATTCAAGGACTGTATTTCAGAACAGTTGAGCATGAGAATAATCTGAAATCAAGCATTTTTGCTCATTTTACATCATTGCTGGCAGTCTGGCTTTCATGGGCTCCCATGTCATACGCCTTATATGTAGTCAAGGTGGTGGAGTAGCTGATGACATTTTATTTTTGCCCAAGCATGCTAGGTACTGACCAAACAAAGGATAGAGGGCACAGTGTGATGAAGTGTAGTTATTAGTCTCTAACAAAATAAGGAAGTGTGAGAATGAATGTTATGAGTAGAAGTGATGATAATACATGGTTATTTTGACTAACAGGTGCATATTGCTAGAAATATTACTCTCTGCTGGGACTGATTTCAAAGATTCTTTTCCCCCTCTTACACACTTTATTTTTAAAGGTTTGTTTATATATCCTAACAGTTATTTTTCTGATAAGGGACTGGTATCTATTCAAGGCAAATCTCATCAGGTGATAGTCCAAGGTGTCCATGAGCTCTATGATCTGGAAGAGACTTCAGTAGCCTGGAGAGAAGATGAAAAGAGAACAAATAGACTGGTTCTAATTGGTAAGAGGAAATTACACATCTCCTTGTTTGACTTTAGGAAGCTGATTTTTCACAGGCAGTGACTTGTCCAGTGAAAAGCAACCAGATTAAACTAGCCTGAATAATTGCAGTATGTTCAGCATAACCTCCAATCAAAGTTTTATCCATCAAACTTGCTGCAGTTTTAATATTTCAGATGAGATGGATATACGTGGTCTGTTTTAGTGACATTAAAATAAAATAAAATTCTATGTAGTTATAAATTATTTTTCCATCTTTAATGTTATTTTTAAAATCCGCAATTATAAATTGGGTGATTGGGATGGTTTGAATGAATCAAATATTCAGTAACTGTAAGGAAGGTGACTGTAGCCATTAAAATGTGTGAAATCAGTTTTGTTTCTGAAAAGCTTCATAGGAATGTGCTATGTTTCTATTTTCTTCTTCTTACTCTCTGCTTTTGAAGTGTTTTATGATAAAAAATAACCCAGTTTTTCCTCGTTTCCCTTACTTGTACAGCTTGAAGTCTGCTGTTGCTGTTGCATATACAATCTATACCTTGTTATCCGCAGCCGAATTTTATTACTGCTGTTCTCACTCATTCATATAATAAATATTTTGTTTACTGAGAAGACTGGCAGGTTACTACCTGCATGCATTTCTTCTAATGCACTTTAAAATACAGTTAGATATTTTATTTCTCTTTACAGGCAGGAACTTGGACAAAGAGACCATTAAAGAAGTATTCATAACCACTGTAAGAGAAAAGCAAGGAAACAGTTGACATCAAACTACAAAAAAGATTAAATGTCTCTTCTTAATCCTGCAATCTGTTTATGACAGAGAAGACTGAATGACATGGGATATAGCAGTTTCTCTGTCCTTTTTCAGTTTATACAAGAGTTAAACCCTGAAGTCTTCCTAAGAATCCTAGCTGACTGACTGCTTAAACATTAGCTCCTATGGTCTAGAATCAAACACAGTTCTACCATTTTGGATCTGGCTTAAGTTGTGTCAGTAACATCATGCACCTGTGCAGAAGAGCAGATAGGCAAAAGACTGTTGCTTATGCTATACATGAAATATTGTAATATGGTAAATGTGTTTGAAGCCTAGTGCTTTCTCTAGCTGTCTTCTACTACTTGAAATAAAGCAATAGTGATTGTTACCAGTGATGTAATCACAGTAAAAATTTTTTAATGTTTACTAGTAAACTGTCTTCCATCTCTTTCCACTTGTATTGTGATTTTTTGAATGAATATTCATCCCAGGTACCACTAAACCTGTTGTGTATATGAAACTAAAAATACATAGATAGCAGAGGCTCAAGACCACATGGAATATATGCTATCTACATAAAAACTGTGAATGCAGTGTTTGGTCACATAGTCAATGGGCTTAAAGATGTAGCTGAACTCTTAGATCTTCTAGGCCATGACCCTGCCAGTCCAGGATTTGGGTGACCAGCGACAGCACATTTTCACTATGTTGTCCAGGCTACCCTGCATGATTTGTTATGGGGTTCTGTGACACAGCTTTGAAAACTTAGTTTGATGTTTTTTATCTCTGAACTCATTAAAATTTAGAGTTGAACTTCCTGCCCTGTATCTTCTCCAGTATTCTTCCTTCCCCATTAACTTTAGAGGCACATTTTGACTAGAAAGCAACATGAGTGAATACAAAAAGATAATGTGGAATTAAAAATATTTCTAAGCAGAGTACTAGGACATGCAATTCTGAAGAATGGAGACTTAACTACAGTTCTACATGAAAGCTTGCTGAAGTCTAAATAAGTAGAAATTTGTTTTAAGTACTAGAGGTCTGTTACTTGTCCTGTACCCAACATAAAAAAGAAAGGGGGCCATTCCCTTATCAGTAGTCTTAAAATTTTTCGTTTTGCTTCTACTAAAATATATAACTTCAGAGTTTGTTTTTAAAAGAGCTGAGGAAGGAGACAATAATCTTTCTCTGTCAGGAGCTGGTGTCTCATGTGATTAAAATATTTGTCCTGTTCTTAACTAAGATAGAGCTCTTCAGTCTCCCTGTGGATATGCTAGCAGGCATGACTTCATTCCTTACATTAAAAGTAATTTTAGACAGCTTGATGTAATTTCCAGGAGCTATTTTCTCTGAACTAAAGCAAGGTAAAAAGAAATAACAACCTGCTTACAATGTTCCTTTCTGTTTAGCAGAGCTTGGTGGCATTTGAGTGAAGTGGGAATATTCCTGAGTGATACTGTGACAGTTTACCTTAGCAATTGCATCTCTTCATTTTGAAAACTAATACGTGTTCTCACACTGATATATGTTTTGGACTGCATAAATGACACAGTCCTGCATGAAAATTAGTCAAATGATTGCCTTCAATCTTATTGATCGAATAATAAGATCATGTATGTGCAAAATTGTGGATAATGCATTTATATTTTTTGCTGCCTTTGTTTTTAAATTCTCCCATTTGTCATAGGGAAAGTAATCAAATAGCTTCTATCTTTATAAATGCCTCATGTAATTGAAGGACTCTGTTCTCTTTAGAACAATTAGTGTCTGAAGTGCCCAACTATCATTAACTTTTTGTTTGAAAAAAAGTTCGGAGATTTAGTAAGAAGAGCTTAAACCATGAGTCACAAGGGCAAAAGCCCCTGTCATATTTTAGATGCTTATATTTTAATATTTACTTACCAACCCCACTCTCCAACACACTCTAAAATTCCCACAATGATTGTCATTAAACTGGGTGGTTCTTTTTTTTTGTTTGTTGCTGTAGTGGGGAATCTCTGCAGCTGGAAATCTGTACAGCTCATCTTGATGCTTCTTATTCTTTCTCACTGGGACTTTACCTGCACTGCTTGCAAGTGTTAGTGGCAGAGAAGCTTTAGTCAATGTGCACAGCTTTGTCTCTGCTTATTTTTTGTAAACTGCCTTCATATTTCCATCCTGGGATATTTCCCATTATTTCCATGCTAGGATACTTCCCGTATTTCCATCAGGGATCCCCTGAGATGGAGAGCAAGCAACTCCCAGACAGGGTGGGAGTATATGTCCCTCTTGTACGTGCTGGCTGATAGGAGGCCCAGTGCTTTGTCTTCCAGTTTATTGACACATAATGATACTGGTATCACAGCCAAAGGCCTCATCTTTATCCTCTTTTCCCAAGAAGACCACTCTTTTCGTTTCTTGGATATTTATTTACTAGTGATTTCTTGTCTGTTGTTGCATGTCCAGCCTGGGGTCTTAAGTCCTCTTTTTTATCATGCCAAAACAAAAAGAGGAAGAAAGGTAAATGACAGAGCTGTAAAATGGTAAATGACAGCAGTAAAAGCTGCCTGTAGCAAACTTATTGCAATATTTGTCTTACTGGGAGTTATGTCAAGGATGGTCTTTTCCGAGGAACTGGAATTGGGTTAAGGTGAGAGTGTGTAGGAGGCTGGAGGGGACAGGCTGGCAACATTCAGTCCTGTCCTGAGGTTGTGGTGGCATGGATGGTGGGGCAGCTCAGGGATGCTTGGGATGGGATGAGGAGGAGTCTGGTCAGGAAAAGCATTAGCATTTCTCCCCCTTGCAGGTCCCAACAGGGGCACAACAGAGAGCGAGCCAAACCTTCTGAAGAAATGGTGGCCACCCACACCTGGGCTTCCCAGCCAAATAACTCCCAGGATAATAGTGGTTCGTGCCCCTCCACCAAGACACATGAAATAATAGGTACAAAATGGTCTTGTCAACAAATGCCACACATTTTGTTCCTTAGCACGGGCATTTCTCTCCTAGAGGCAAATTGCAATGATTTGATCACCTCTGCTTTCATGAATATCAAACATCTACAAAAATCAACTTTCCAAAACAGTGTTTTTCTCTACAGTATTCTACTTTATACATTTTTTATAGGCTCTATTAAATGTGAAACTAACAGAAATGTTGCCCTTGCACAAACTCTTGTAGCATTTGTTTATATCACCTGTTGGTTTTAATCTTCAGGAATTACCCAAGGAGATGGATGAAGTTTAATTTTTCTATGTTATTATGCCCCATAAAATTTAAGCAGTTCTGAATTTGGTAGAGTGCCATGAGATTCTTACTCTTTATTCCTTAAGTATAACCTCTCAGTGCACTGGAGCAGGTGGTTGTGCATGTCCCATCCCAACCCCTGTAGGCAGGATGTGGCTAGAGAGGATAGGACAGATGGGGTTGGGGTCCCAGCCACCTGCTGTCCCCATGAGTCACCCTGCTTCTCTGCTTCTGTAACCAGCCCAGCTGCCCTGCAGAGCCCACAGCAGCAGCACCTGCCTTTCATCGTGGGGCATTCCTTCTACCAGGAGTGTTGGCCTAAGCAGTGTTGATTGTTTCTTCTTCCTCCCTCAGATCCACTTGGGCATCATTTTTTTATGTTTGCTACCATGCTTTGCTGATCCTGCACTGCTCTTCAGCTTCACACTGCATCCAAATTTACTATATAAATGATATATACATTATATACAATATATACAACTATGGTTGTAACATGAAAATAAGAAGGTCAAACACATTAGAAATTTATACTGGCCAATTAGAGAAACTGCTGTTACAGGAAAACCAAGGAACACGAAGCTTTAGGCAGATCAAGAAAAGATTTGCCAGACCAGGTGTGACCAACCTCAGCCCTGAGGTGCTGCATACTCAGTTCAAAGCTTATGGCCTGTTACTGACAGTGGCAGTGGCATACTGCAGGATAACAAAGTTACATCCCAATGCTCTGCACATGGTCCTTTGTTCTTCCAGCCGTGGACATGCAGGCAAAGGGAACAAAGAGGAAGTCGAAGTCTGGCTGTGGCCAGCAACCTCACAGAGACAGCCTGCTCGAGGCATCAGGGATCCAGTGCACCGTGATCTCAGTCCTGCATTCACCGACATCCACAGAAATGTTGGGAGAAGAGTGCAATTGTAACAGATCAAGCATCAAGCAGCCTAGGATGTGTATTGCCTGTTAAGAAATGTGTTAAACACTTGTTCCTTGTTTTTACTTATAAATACTGGTCTAAAGTGTGGTTTGTATAATAACTTTATACCATTCTAATGTTGTAACAAGATGAAGGGGCTGGACATTTGTAAACTGATATTGTTGCCATCAGTGTATTGGGGGCTACCTGAACCAAGGCTGGATATTCATATGACATTTAAGCTGTATTTTCCAGGAGGACTCAGTTATAACCATAGAGTCACAGGATCATAAAATAGTTTGGTTCAGAGGAGACCTTTAGAAGTCATCTAGTCCAACCCCCTGCACTGAGCAGGGACATCTTCAACTAGAAATAATAGCCTGGATAAACAAAGCTGCTTAAATCATAATGTTTTTATTTGCCTCTTTGTAAAAATTCTGTAACTTGTTCCCAAAAACATGCCTGTGGGATCAGCATTTTCTTTAGAAGGAATTGGAGGAAGGTGAGTAAAAATTCAAACTGACACAGTTTCTGGAGTTCTGGTTTGCCATCAAGATTATCAGAAAGCCTAATATCTCAGAGGACAACTCCTCAAAAGTTAGGATTGTAAAGCCACATGATACTTGAGCTGAAATAGAGAATTTACTACCCAGTAAGTAAATTTTACTCAGTGAAGAACTCTGCTGTCCTCTTCATGAGAAACAGAATTTGTTTCCAAAAGGGGATTTATCCCAGCTCCTCCATTTCTTTGCCTGTTTTTGCCTTCTAGTAATCGACCTGCTTGCTCACAGGTAGGAAAATGTCACAGTAAACGGGTATTTGCTGTCATCTAGTGGTAACATTTATTTCAGCAATTGTTTGTTAGCTCTGCAATGATGTGGATTTAGTCTTCTAGGAAACTGTATGTCTGATTTGATTTTTATGCCCTTTCTAGGTAATAAAGGAAAGGATTTATGAAGACTAAAAAACCTGTATCCCTTTACTTATGGTTCAGTCTAAAATCACAGTGAGATTATTTTTCCCTGGAAATTCTTTCCTCTTTCTTCTAACACTGAGAGAATACTGACATTACATTTTTTGAAGGACTTCACCAACATCATTACAAGATTGAATTATGATATCAAAGGTGCCTGAGAAGGTAAACCTTAGCTTTCCACCCCCACTGCTCTAGGAAGCCAGATAAACTTTAACCATGTTGTTCAAAAACTGGACAGAGTGTTTTCTTTATAGCATCTTTTTAGTTTATTGTTCTCCACACTCTCCTCAGTTATTCCTGATGCTACAGGATGTACAGTGGGATATCATCTGTAATCATCTGTATTTTCATCTGTAATATACTACTCATGCTGTAGTGGTTTACAGCTCCTGTTGCTTTGTTTAGCTCTGCATATGTCAATAAAGCTGCATCAGCTTATGCTCTTTGAAGAACTGTCAAATAAGGCACCTCTGCTTTGCATCAATTAAAGGCAATTACACTGACGGAATCAGGAAAATCAAAAATGTTAAACCTGGGATGCTGCATTCTACCCAAGGTTTGGCAAGCAGAAAAGGATGCATACAGCACTCCCGGGAAAGGGTAGGATGGACGAGAAATTATGCTATGCCATAACACATCCTTGATTTAGAGATAACACTAAGAACATGTGAATGGGGTCCTCAAAGACCCACTTCAAAATTCATGTGAGCCTTGTTTCAACTATTTCTGTTATAACAATGGCTATTGTAAAGAAGAAAATTAAATTGTTGTATGTTGTTAAGTATGCTTCCAGCACCTTCCACTTGAATGTGATTTTAGGAAGACTGAAAGACAAGCTTGTAAACTTTGGCCCAAGATCATGCCAGAAGAATTGTGTTAAGGCAGGGATAGCTTCAACACAGGAGAAAAACTAAAAATAAAGGTCCAGAAGCCCCAGGACGCTTCCACTCTGGTAGGTGTTTGCTGATTAATCACATGGCCATGGAAGAGACTGGATGGGAATTGGCATCATTGACATAATCTGAGTCAAAGTAAAACCTGACAGGCAGCAGGGGGCGGGATGGGTGTGGGTGTTGACCAGAAAATGTCAACAAGAGCAAGTCAAACCAGCACCCTCGGTAAAAGAGGTAGGTAGAAATAACCGATACTTCTGGGAAAGAGGAGCATCCTGGGACAAAGAGCTGGTAATTCTAGAATAAGGAAGTCAGCATATTAGTTTTCTAAAAGCACTGGTCTAAACAAGACAGACTTGTTAAAGCCAGTTCCATGACAGATTCTTTTTTGCAGCAGTAGTCTCTGAAAACCTTGGCACAGGTGTTGACTGCAGGTATAACATTAACTTCGTGTTTATGGCAACCTAAAGGAAATTACCTACTTCACGCCTGCAATTTATTATTTTACTTTGGCTATTTTTTAGTTGCAACTGCCAAGTGCTGCCACACTTACTGTCCACAGCACATCAGATTTTTTTCCCCTTACACTTTTGCAGTGTATATAAGAATATAAATAAGAAAATCTGAAGTTACCCTGGATTTATCTGAGACTAGATGGTCAGGCAAGACCAGGAGTGGAAGACAAACCAAACCCAAAAAGTTGGTTTGTCTGACAAAAGTTTCCAAAGGTGAACATTCAAATGTTCATCCCTAACCAAGCACCCTTCCTGGCTTGCAGGTAGTGAGAAGTGAGAGCAAACTTCTCAGAGACGAGCCAGAGGATATGGTAGGTTACATAAGGGAAAATGAAATCAGCCTTTTCCTGTGGGCAGAGCCTCACAGAGGTTGACAGAGACGATATCCCCACAGAAGGAGGCGCTGCTCGACCACTTTCCACACCTCATGATGGCACCTGCAGCCACGTGGGGTTTTCAGCTGCAAACCAGGGCTCAGACCCAAATCTCTTGAGGTATCTTGAAATTACACCTTTGACTCATTTTGCCTGATTTTTGTTTGGACCTTAGTCAGTAGTTCCTTTTGGATTATTTGTATCATTTTAAAGCACTGATTTTATGTCTTTCTAACCTCATTGGTGGCCAAAGAAACAATCAGACTCCACTTGGATGTGGAAAGGTTATTTAGCAGACATGATATGTTGCTGTGAAGATTTTTTCTTCTTTTCAGAGCTATTGTCAGAGGATACAACAAGTTCCCTGGCAAAATCTATTTCTCATGTAGAATTTAGATTATGTATACTGAAAAATTACTTGACCCTTAACATGAGACAGAGAAGTCTTAAAAAGAGAAAAATCTTTGTGTGGATCACACACAACCTGCATAGTGAAGTTAACTGCTCATTTTTCAGTGGATGCAAAAAAACCCCAAAGCAAACTGTTAAGCAACTATGCAAAGTGATCAAAACCATAATATTGACACTTTTTAAGGATCACTGGAATTCTTTTTGGGCACCTTGCTTAAAATAGGGCTTTTTAATCCCTAGGTCTCAAAGTGCTTTCTAAAAGGCCAGTGAACTTGATTGGTGAATTGAGGGACTTAAACATATTGTGTCTTCCCCAAAAACTCTGAAATAAAGCTACTATTAAAATCCTCCCTGATACGAAGGAGCAGTTTTTACATGCTGCTTTGAATTCTTGTCAGAGACACTGAGACACAGAGCAGGGCAAGGGCATTTTGCTTTACTTACCTTGCTACGTTGTTGTAGAAGCCAGTATAAGACAAGGACTCCCTGCACCAATCATTATGTTGAATGTGTATCTTCCTTCAGATATGTTTGTGAAGGGATGTTGTGGAAAAATTTCTTCCTCTATGTTTTTAAACTTTTTATAGGCTTTGACTTAATGTTAAAATCATGGGCTTTTTAAATGGATGGAGAATAGATCTCTAATATAAATTCAGTCTCTGCTTCATGTACAACAGTCTCTATCAGTACAAGAGACCTAGCAGTTTTCCTGCAACCTTTACTACTTAGCATCCCTGGGCTAGTAGATAGATAGGGAGGATGAATTTGAGAACGAGTGTCTCATTTCTGCATTATCACTGCCCAGCTCCCAGGATCAAACAAACCATTGTGTCTCACCTGAGATTTTCATTTTACTCAGTGATTCCACTGAGAAAGACAGACATACATAGAGAATGTGCTCACTTGTAAGGATTGGAGTTAGACCTTGAAGTTATTTGTTTGCCAGGAATTTGCAGCGCACAAGTGGCTGATGACGTGGAAGAGGTCACTCAGTTGGCAGTATCTGTAAGACATATTTTGTCATGGTTATAGAACATGATGATGTCTGAGCACTACAGCCTGGAAGGTCAAGTTGTACGTCACTCTTACTGGATGCAGTGGTAGTACCTATTTCTTGCACCTCTGAAAATTGGATCTAAAATCTGCAGGTCTGCAGCAGTAGGAACAGTCTGTAGGTTGTGCTTTGTTCTTTCCATATTATGTGCTGGAACACCAATCATATAGATAAAGTTTCCACTCTTAACTCATGACATAATTGGTAAGTAGCCATAAATGGAAGTGTAAGGCTTCCACAGTGAATATGGAGTAAGTTTCTCCTAAATCAGGCCTTGACAATCATGATGCTTACTTGGCAGTACCAACACCTTCTTAAAACAGAACGTATCTGTCTCTGTCACACAGTCTAGCAAGACTGTGCTGATTGCACAGTTAATTTTACATAAAGTGAGTTTAAATAACTTATTTTCCAGTTAGAAAAAGAGTATGAATCTCTTGACAGTGGGCAAAATTAATGGTGGGAAGCATCCTTCCATGTTCAGCACTTCCACACAGAGTTTATGTTGGACTAAGAGAATCTCGCTTCCTGAACAGGAATTTAATTAGCTGATTACAAATGTTAATATTTGATAATGTTAGTATTATAGATGGCTTAAATATATTTCCAGATTTTGTGATGAACTCACATAGGATTTGTTCAATACATCTTTTGTTTTTTGGGATTGCATCTCTGCTACCTTCATTCTGGGCATTAGCTATATTGAAGCATATTTATCAGGTAGCAGGAGGGAATCATGCAGCTGAGTGTCCTCTCCAATTGCCTTCTCCTCCAACCAGAACCCCAGAATCATAGAATATTCTGAGCTGGAAGGGACCCACAAGGATCATGAAATTCCAACTCCTCGCCCTGCACAGGACACCCCAAGAATCCCACCATGTGCTTGAGAGAGTTGTCCAAACGCTTCCTGAACTCTGTCAGGCTTTCTTGAACAGAGTTTAAGAAAGGAGACCACTAGGCTGTATACCATCTTCCTGTCCCTAGCCTTTTCCTTACTCAACTCTATTATAATGCCTTCCATCCTTGAATCATGTTACTTCCCAATCTGTATTTAATTAAATGACACCAATAAACATTGCATGTGCTGATGGTTCATCATTCTATTCTGAACTTTCTGGTATTAATTGATTTTTAATCCCCACTAAAAAAAAAAAAAATAAAAAGAAAAAAATCTCATGTCTGTGTATAATTCCCAACATAAACTCAAGTGGAAAATATAGACTTTCTTCCCAGAAGATGCACTCTGCAAATGTCCTAACTTCTATTGGTGGCTAGTGTGAGCCCAAATAATGATACAAATTCTACAGCTTATTTGACTGATTGAATCTAGCAGATCTTAAACAAATGTTACTGAGCAATACCAGGAAGAACTTGAACCATATATTACTTACAGTCTTTTTATCAATTAAGCATTTATTCCACCCTTGATCCCCTTGTGCCAATCCAGATGGGCTGCCTAATGAGAAGCTGTAATTTGTTCAAAAGCGTATCCACTATGTCCTGGAGTTCAGACATCCAGAAAAAGCCATTGCACAGCAGTGTCTGGTTTGGTCCACATAGCCATCTAGCAAATCTAGCACATGGAGTAAGACTTCAGTTTACCAGTTTTTATTTTCCTTGATCTACAAGGAATCTATAACAGATGATGGATCTAAGCAAGCTGTGTAAATAAGTAGAACAGTGCTCTTGCTAATGAGGTGACATACTCAGAGGAAAAGCATTGCATACCCCCTTGCATGATTGGAGAGAGACCTTACTTTGGGAATTACATTTTGTTCCTCTCCCATACAGCTCCCTTTCCGAGCTGCTGTTAAGACACATTAAAGAGTCAGCTGCTTGGCCCACTCGTGGCAGGATTAGAGTGGGGACAGAGACCACTGCTTGGGTCCATGTTCAGATTCTGCTTCTTGCCCATGTTGGCAAGAACCATCACGATTGTCATTCATATGCTTGCATAACTCCTCATGGCCTAGCATTCGATGCCCTTGCTTGAGTATTTCCGTGGAATGACTTATTGAAAACAAAAGTGATGGGACTGGTCTGTCAGTAACACTGGAAAAGAAAAAATTGTTAGTGATTCTAAGATATCCAAAGCACTAATTTGAGTGAGCATATTGTTGTAGTTTTGAAATGGATGTTTGTCTTGAATTTCTCTGCTATGCACAAAATTATTTGAATAAACTTTCTGCAGTCTTTGGACATTTTGGAGGATGTTCTTTTTACAACAGTTGCTTTTTCTGTTAGGTTAATGATTGATGATTATCCTGTTTCCCTTCCTCAGTCCCTTCCTTCCTTCCTTGTTTCTCCTGATTGGATGAATAGTGACAGGCAATTTTGTAAGTCAGACCTGGCTTATACAACATCACATAGCACTAATGTTGACATAGCAGTAAATCAATTATCAGTTATCAGAAATACATTTTCAGGGAATTTTTCTTGTTGGGGCTTTGTAAATCAATGTGCATGTAAGTTTCTGTGAAAATGTTCCTTAGAACAATTTCATAGTAATTAGAAACTTATAACTGTAGTGGTGACTAAGTACAATTTCCATAGAACCAATTGAGTTGGTTCTATGGAAATCCATGAGATCATACTTCTCAATAAAGCTTCACTACTAGGGAACTAACTTGCATATAAAAATGTAAAATACAATTTCTCTGCCTTTTCTAACCATAATAGAAGGGCTTGCATAGAGAGACTTTTATTTGAGAGCTGAAAGATAAGACAGATCAAGTCAGTCAAAATATCTCCAAATTTTACAATTTTATTTTTCTCTTTTAGTTTTTTTTTTTTTTTTAACTTCTAAGTAATTTACATTTTGAAACAAAGTCATTGCAAACAAAGCATTCACATGTAGGAACTGCCTCAAAACCTAACACTGGGTTTTAAAACTGGTTTTGCTTTTATTAGCAAAACAATATATTAACTGCAATTCTTGGAGGGGTTTAGACAAGTCAATATTTATTTTTATTTTATTTTATTTTTAGAACTTTTTTGCAAAATATTTTTTTCAATAGTTTAGGTTAACAATCTTCATCTTATAGTATGTGTATGCCATTCTTCAAATTGTAACTGCGCTATAAGAGAAACTGGAATATCCTGTTCAGTGGCAGAATGAGAATTTGAACTTCAAAATATGGCACCATGGGGAACAGCTGAATTAATTTTGAGTATCCATATTTCTATCTGAAAGACATTCTACATGAAACAACTGTAAAAATATGTTTTCATCTAAAACTCAGGTATTATACTGGTGATGAATGTGAGCCCAAGTTAAACTGAAGGAGCTTGCTTAGTTAACTTGCTTAGTTAATGGCGCTGGTTCAATTCTGCTGCAACATTTGCAAGCTGATACAAAATATTTTTCCTTAACAGAAAGTAAGCTTCAGGTTCACAGCAAGTTCTATTATATTAGCATCAAATCAGAGCTGGGCTGGGCTTCCATAATCTACCTTTAAGAAGATCCACCAGTAACTTCTGCCATTTTGCAGAGGGGACACCTCAGGTCACCAGATCAACTGAATCAGAAGTAATTGTGTGGCTAAAAAGGATTTTTGTTGCTATGGGACTCTTTCCTTTGAGTCAACACAGGCAACAACCCAATTCCCAGTTCAGTGCATGAAAAAACTGGACATCACAGGACAAAGAAAGACATCAGTACAGTGCTTCTTTTTTTTTTTTTTTTTTTTTTTTTTAAAGATAAGCAAACATAAAAATTATAGCTCCTAAAGTAATTAACATTGCCATGTTGTCACAAGACAAAGGAGCTATGGTAAACATTTTAAGGCTCAAGAATTAAAAGGCTTTAAGAATCAAAGTAAGGGGTGCATATATTCCTGAACTAGACAGCATATGTCAAACCAAGTTTCTAAAACTAGCAGTAAGAAAGCTAATTGTTTTACTTGGAAATGGAACAAATTTAACATGTATCTTATCTCTACATTAAGTTATTTTTTATTTTAATAACCTCTCAAAAACTAACTCACAGCACACTATGGTAATATGAAGAATATATTTAGCTGTTGTTTTCCAAGAAGACATTCCAGACTTTTAATATCATCCCACATTGATAATTAGTCATTTGTTAGAGATACACAGCAGTAATCACTTAATGCACTGCAGTACTGGCCATTTACAGAGACCTTCACTTTTCAATGAAATTTGCTGAGAGTAGAACTGCTTGTGGGATTTGCATTGATATAAAAGAAAAATTGAAGCACTTTTACATGGATAAATGTATCAACATAATGCTACCATGGATACTGGGAAGTTGTAGAATTTATTTTAAAAAGTAAGGAATTTTTTTTTCTTCAGCTTTTGTACTAGAATGTTTAGGCTCTCTACACTAACTTTTTCATGCTTTGCACTGCTACTGTGAAGGCTTGTAATTTTCTTTTAATACAAAATCTGAGCTCCTCCTGAAATAGCATGACTTTATGAAACTGAGTTTTGCAAAGTATTATAGGAATCACAATGAAAGAGGAATCACATAAACTTTTGCTTGGACTTATCTCAAGCAGAGCTTGAGTCTGAACTAAAAAATTTACAGTGTTCATTACAATAATCCATTATACTTCTGGTAGAGCACTTGTCAAGACAATGCTTGAAAAGACTGTAAAACCACACTTTTTCATTATTCTTCAGCAATATTTATAAATTATATGAGTTGAGACAAGCAGTTCTGGAAAATTTTCGCTGATTGTCCCTTGGGAATGTTTGCAAAATTTTTAAAATTGATTCGAATGGATATATTTTCTTCCAAACGATAAACACATTCCTCCAATACATATGAAAAATACAATCTACTCTTTATTCAAAGATTATTGCATTTCTTCTTACTTTGGTCATATGTTTTCCTTTATTTGGCATTTGGATTTTATAATTTGTTCTTTCTAATGTTTCTGATCTTTGTTGCTGTTTCCTTGTTGGGTATTTGCTGTGGTAGATAGCAGTTATCTGATTCTATTTCAGCTTTCACTAATGCAGACTGTATGTCATGGTTTCACTGCTGGCAGTGCCCAAAATTTTTTGATAAAGCAATCTCATCTATAGCTGTGCCTTGTTTACAGTATGAATATGAGATCTGGCATTTCCACAGAGTCGATTTGTTTCCTTTTGCTTTTTAAAATGCATTCTGAATCAGTGCAGGAAGCCACAATCACAACTACAGGCTAGGAGGTCTAACAAAAGACAGAGATTACCTCTTCCCTGTATGTGCTCTGGTTCTCTGCGAGAGTATATGGCCCTGTACAAAAGCATTTTGTCAATGGAGCTAGAATTCCTGTATCTGCTTCAGTGGATTAATTTATTTAAATTAAAGTGTTAGGCCTTGCCTACCCTAGCACGCATAGTGTTCTATTGTGACAGCAGTGGTTCTGGCAAAGGGATAGATGTGTAGCAGACAATTGTATCAGAAACTGTCAAACTCTATCTGCTAGGAACCACCAAAGAGTCTGCAGAAGCAGGGCTTAAAACCATGACTGAGCTCCTCTGGTTACTATTCATCAGGTGACACTCACCGAGTCCTAACGAGCTCTTTGTGTAAGAGACAAAATCAGTTTACCCCATGTTTCCCCAGCCACCTCCTGTCACACAGCTAACATGTTGTCTTGTTGAGCCATGACACTCCTTTGGGCTTACGAGCAATTTCTGAGCACTCTTTCCCAGAGAACAGAAAAATGCCTTACAAAATTGTTTTTGCCTGCTCAGATGCAGGTCCACACCAGGGATTTCTTTAACACAAGAATCACATCGAGGTTACATGACTATTTTTTCCAACTCTCCAGCCAACAGGGTTGTCCTGGTGGGTGCAGCGTGGAAACAGCTTTTGGACGGAAAAATTCAACCGATGTTTGACAGTTACAGGCATCTGTAAACATAGCCTTTATACAGGGAAACGTCAGGCATCTTCACAATCACTAGGGCCACCACCTCTGCATTTAATTAAAGCAGAATGAACACATATGTCAATGATCTGAGCTTTGCCGCCGGCTCCTCTCCATGCCCGGAGGTAGGCGGCTCCTGCGGCGGCCGGCGGGGGTCGGCGGGGACGGCCCCAGCGCTGACAGACCGTGATCCCCCCGAGCAAGTGTGCGGCGCTGGCTCGCCCGCTCCTCGCTGCCTCCAATTACACCCCTGGCAGGAGACGCTGCTCTCGGCTTCGCTTTCCAGGGTTATTTTTGGCCGCGGCCGCCGCATGGCGATGGCAGCGGCCTGTCGGGCCCCGGGCATCCTCACGGGCGCCGAGACGCCGGCAGGGGCCCCGGCGGGGCGGGCGGGGGAAGGGCGGCGCGCACCCCGCTCCCGCCCCGGCTCCCCCGCGGCGTCGGGCTCCCGCCGCGGGCCGCCGAGGGCTGCGCTGGCCCGCCCCCGCCGGGGAGACGCCTGTGGGCTCCTCTCCGCCGGCTCGGCACCCTGCGCGACGGCTGCCGCTCCCCAGCGGAGCCACAGCAGGGCGGGCGGCGGCCGCCATGGAGCGGACCCCCATCCCGGTGCTGACCGTGCAGACGGCACCCTACGAGGACCAGCGGCCGACGGGCGGCGGGGGGCTGCGCCGGCCCACGGCGCTCTTCGAGAGCCAGCGCAACTACCTGCCCAACTTCGTGCAGAGCCTGCTCTCCTCCGTCGACCTTCGCGACCGGCAGGGCTGCACCATGGTGGTGGGCAGCGACGGCAGGTACTTCAGCAAGACGGCCATCGAGATCGTCGTTCAGATGGCCGCGGCTAACGGGGTAAGTGTTGGCCCTTGGCCCCCTCCCTTCAGCGGGACCCGCGCGGTGCCCGCACCAGCGGTCCCGGCGGGAGGCGCGGGGCAGCCCCGGGCACGGGGAGAGCCTTCCAGTGTCGTCACCCGGACAGCGCTCAATGTACAAATAAAACCGGGAGGAACTTCGCGTCCGGCAGTTTCGGCGCTCTGCCCGGCACCTGCCCGAGCCAGCCCCGTGCCGGTTCGTGTGTCCCCTGCTCTGCTGGGCTTTGGCGTGCGTGGTGGCTCCGGCGGGGTTTGACGGTGGGGATGATGACAACCTCAGGAGACTGCTAGCCGTACCGTGCCGCTTCGCTTTATTTTAGGAGGAGGAAGGAATGAGCGCTGAAAAATAGAGTTCACTCTGAAGAGAAAATGTAGCAAGAATTAAAAATATGTGCCTGGGAAACAAAGGTATCAGAAGCGTGTTTGCTGCTTCGCATAGTTTAGAAATATTAATGGAAAATGGTATTATTGAGGGAAGACGAGTTCAGCATTTTGGCTGCATTTTAAGAAAATAGTCGTTCTTTTCTGTTGTTAGCTTGCAAACTACAAAGTGTAAGAAGACAGAAGTTGCAGAAGCTTCTGTGACCTCATGGGATACAGATTTCTCTTGTGCAGTTTTGAAAATAGGAAAGAACTCGAGAAGAAAACTGATGTCTTCTGCTAGATACATGCACATTCATGTGTGGATATATATGTACAGAAAGCTGGAAATACCAGATAATGTAGGCTTGAAGTTCCCAATTCAAAGCAGAGCTGAAGCTACTGTCTCTTGTTATGATGGCTAAATTGATCCTTTAGATTTGGCAAAAGGAGTGATCTGATTTTATAGGGCTTCTTTTGGTAAGGAATTAAATTTTTTTCAAAAGCTCCATCTTTCAACTTTGAAAGGAATCTCTATATGTGTCCAAATTTTTCCTGTTAATTTGTTATCACATACAAGCTATACAGACTAACCAGTCTGATATAAATAATGAACATTTTTAAATTAATTTGTTATCACATACAAGCTATACAGACTAGCCAGTCTGATATAAATAATGAGCATTTTAAAATTATTCCTAAAGCGTGTTCTCAACACACTAATAGCATCAAGCTGATGCTTAGTGATACTTGAGATTTCAGAGAGATTGTTTATGTTACATGCTGCCTTCTTTGTGCAAAATAGCCATTCACACAGGGAGTTGGTGCAGATGCCAGAGTTTACGTGGCTCAGGGTGTGAGAAGGGCTGTCAGGGGAACACTGGTTAAAGTGAGGACATTGGCAATGGAAATACAGCTGGGATAAAGTGCAACAACAATTAAAGCAAGAGTCCAGCAGCAAGAACTGCCCTGCTGAGGCTGAGATCCTTGCCTGTCCTTGCATGCTGGCAGGAGCTATAGGAGTGGGTTACAGCTGCAGGGTGACCACAAGGACTGAGAAACAAAAGAAATTTAGGATTTAGAACAGCAGGAGCTTCTCAAACAGCTTATGCTGACTAATTTTTTCTATCAGACTACCTCCTTCCTGCTGCTTCTGTCACATTACCCATTTTACTCTGTCTCCCTTGAATATCTTTTTGACCTCAGGAGAGTTCCAGTTTGTCATGTTTCTGGCACCTTGCTGTAATAATGATTCCACTTCCTTAAGTTACTGCAAGTTTCTTGGAAACAGTTTCTCACTAGTGTTTTCTGAAGCCAATTCCCAAACTCTTCTGCTCACAGTTTCCACAAATATCTGAATTTATTCGTGATACTCTTACTAATGACACAGTCCTCACAAATTTGGTAAGCCAGCTGGTGGGGAGTTACTGATACTGAAAAGGCTTCCCATTTCCAGCTTCTAATACTTCTTTCCCTCTCTAACATTTTCACCCTGCTTGCCCTCCATTTCTCTCAAGCACACTGTAAATGTGTAAGCCTCACATTAATTTAATGAGTACTATTTGTGTCTTTTGGTTTTTGGCTGTTAAAATACACCTGCTGGGAAAATAACTAAACCTACTTGATGGCACTGTTTAGTGCTGTGCTGTGTAAATCGGGGTAGAAGAAGGAAATACTCACGAGGGCAAAGATCTTTCCCTTTCGATCAGGTTAATGTCAGTAGAAGGCATGTAGGCCCTATCACAGGGAAAGAAGTGAACTGGTATAGGATTGGATGAAATGTGTGGAAGCCTTGAAGCTGCATTGAAAACCTTAAGCCACCCTGAGTGCCAGGAGAGGGATAGCCACATATCGCTGATAAACTGAACTTGAATCTCCCTCCTGGGAGACACATACTGAGTGTCACTGTTAGTTGTGCCTGTTGAGTACAAAAATAAAAGTGGCTTTCTATTATCAACCATAAATGTATTGCCCTTTAGAGTTGCTAGGTTCCTCTTGTTCTAACTTGGTGACCCATCCCACATTCCCCCCCGCGCTAACAGCCTAGCACAATTGGCATAGGCTCCAGTACAAGGAATGAGATGAGGTCCCCTTCCCAGTCAGCTGCCAGTGCTTGGCCTGCTTTCTTCTTATCCTCAGTCCCACTGGCTCATGCCCTCCAGCTCGGGCCTGAAGGAACATGTTCCACAGCTATAGCCTGTGTAGGTTTCCACTGGTGGCAGCAGCTATGGGCTGGTCCGTGCTCCATAGTTACAAGCAGCACGTGCGCCCACAAATCTTTCTGTTCAGAGCTGAAGGTGGCTAATCAGGGTCACCCTTAAATGGGGCACAGAACTGGGGCTGTAGCAAACACATTTGGGTAAGGGACTGCGTGTCATGGGAGGGTGGGGCAGAGTGAGGAAGGCAGACAGAGGTTTTGTACCATTCTGGGTTGCAACAAGCAGTTTTACAAAGTATGGTGGTAGGACAGTATCTGAGGGTCTATTGCCCTTTTCACCTATGTCCTGCCAGTAGTAGTGTCCTTGAGTGTTAATGTCTGGAAGCACTGAGGTAGAAGGCTCCAGCAGCTGCAATACAGTTTCTCTGCGAATTAGATGCAAATATTCCGTTAGACCCACCAACTGTATGGGCTATCTAATTTTTGATGCAAAGTTTAAGATAGGTTTAAATGAGAAGCTGCTGTGAGTCTCTGTGGCAGATCAGAAGGTAAAGATCATACACTGAATATAGAAAGTCGTGACATGCTAGAGATTGCAGAGTATTACTAGTAATGCTGTAGAAGTTTGAGATAACAGAGAGTTGAGTTTTACAGTTGTATTCTGTATAATACCATATTGTTTTCCTTCCCATGGCCTTCCATGTGAATCTTGACTTCCCTTCCTGGACCTGTGTCCAGGAAAATTGATTTATTTGCTTCTACATTGATTGTGGCACTCAGTCATCTTTAGGGTACTATACTAAAAGGTAGGAAGGCACAACTCCATGTTGTTCAGGATGTAATTTGCTTGCTTCATGTTCTCTCAAGTATAATTGACTGAGGCATATGAGAGATTACTTGAAAAATAATTAAAAAAAGCATTAAGTGACTCCATGACAATCAGCTGAATTGTCTGAAAATGCACAGCTGCAAGCAGTAATATTGCATAAAAATGTTCTTGTAAAGTACTTGTTATTTTATTCTTTCAGCTGTAACCACTTGCTGAGGATCTTTGTTTCTGCTGTTGCTACTAAACCTAGAGTGACAAAATATAACGTGGCATAGGGACAAAGTATTAGAAGAGACATTACATGCCTGTGATCTTGTAGCCGTGTAAGTTTTTGAATTCCAAAGATAATCTTTCCACGCTATGAAACTGTCCACCATTTTCGGAACAATGTTACTGAAACTTTATTTGTGAGTCAGTGTGTGGATAATGTTTGGTTACTGTTTTAGCCCAGATTGTAAGAAGTCTGTAACATCTGATACTAATTAAATTAATTAAAGAATTAACTAAATGTCCATTTAATATTTGGTTCAGAGACAAAATTAAGAGCTTCTGAGTCAAGAGAATATTACATTCTACATTCTTGCCACCAAAACAAAGAAAGCAGAGGAAGATGGGTAGCACATTTACACGTCTAAGGTGTTCAGTGTCCTCAGGGAGTTCTGTAAAAGCACTGAAGACCTTAATATAAGGTGAAACTTTATAGTAGTTGCTGCAAATAAAATACCAGTGTATCATTCATGTAATTTGACTTCAAGAACCTTAATTTAGAATACTAAGTATTTCAGTATTTCTATAGTATAGAAATTAGTATAATAAATAATATTTCTAAGTAGTATAGAAATAATAACCTTCTGAAAAAAGCTGAAGGCAAATCTAGTTAGTCATGTTTATATAAATATTTGGCATCCAGAAAAATGGGTAAACTAGCTTGTGTAACTCTTGTTGAATTGGAAATGGGAAATATGAAATATGGTTGGTGCTAGGTGATTTATGCATTGAGTAATCTAAGTATTCTATTAACTTTTAAAAATACAGTTTTGATGTGCATGAAGGCAAAAACTTAAACTCACTAGTTTAGAGGTACAGAAAATGTGCTCGTGCTAAGCCTATAAACAAGTATAAATGCATTTATACTTAAGTACTCAAGATAGATTTAGTTTTACAGTTTTCAAGCATGATGTAAAATATTATCACTGTCATATTCCTTTTGCTTACCCATACACAATGCTGTTTTAAGAGCTGGCACCCATTTCTGACAGCTGTATTTGGAAGATTGAGTCATTGCTCTAGCTTTCTACATGCTTCATAGTTTAAAAAAGGGAGAGACAATATTCAAAACAAACATTTTCAGTATTTATTTTCATCATGTTTTTCTTTCCATAATAAATTTTTTTTTGTTTCTTAAATCCACCCCCCCCCTTTGGAATTGTTCCAACCTGGGAAAAAAAAAAGACAGTGAAACAAAACATTTTTCTAATAGTAATAAGAACAATTCAAATGAACCTTGAAGATTTTCCATGAAGTGTATTTATAATTTTGATAGCTCTCCTGTTTCCCAGCAACAATCCATAGGCTTCAAAATTATCTGCAAAAACTGTGAAAAGAAAACTGGGTGGACAATCAATCACTGTATCTTGAGGTAGAAATCTCAGTTAATGGAATGCATTTTCTGTGCATTTTTTTAAATTTGAAAGCAGATTTTTCTCTTCTCAGGGAAAGAGAAATGGCTGACCATAGCCTGTACTTTGTGAGATTTAAGTTCAAAAAGTAACTTGTGCTTACTTTAGAAGTTGATTATTTCTTTGTAGAGATCCTATTTTTAAAAAACTAAAATAGTTCACAAAAGCAGGCTGAATAAATAATGTATTAATCCTTTGCTTTTCTGAAATTATTTGGAACTGCACTTCTGAGTAATTAAGTGCTTCACATGAGTGACCGGAAGGTCATCTGTATGTGAAGGAACAGCTCTTTATGGAAAGGAGAGAAGTAGCACCTCCTGTGCTGCTGCTTTGCCACAGAGAGCTATCAAATGTCCTTCAAACTTGAGAATGAAAACTGAAGTTCAACTCCCGGTCTGTTTTAAGATGAGGAGAAGGAAGAATTCAGTGTTCTGGCTTTCCTTCTGCCCCCCCCTACCCACTCCTTACCCCTTCTGAAACTACTACTCAGTAGTGGTGGGGGGTGGGATTGTTTCTTACAGTGATGTTATTAAAAAACTCTGAACATTAGCGATACACTTTTCAACTCTATGTGCAGCTGCATCAGTTATCATCTGTGACAATAACCTCTTCTCTCAATTTTTTTTGTGTCCGCCTGTTTCCCAGAAATTGGAACTCTTTTGTATTTCTTTGCAAATACATTTCTGATTTGCTTCTAAATTATTTATGTTCAGCTGAAACTGTAGTATCTGTGTAGGGGATGAAGGCAAGGTTTTGAAATTGGAACCTTGCAGTGGAACGGCACATAATACCAAACACATTGAGTCAGTGTTTAATAACGCCACCTATAACGGTTTTTTTTTACTTTAAGAGTGGTGGGAACTTCCCTGCTCAGCTGTGCCCTGGGAAACACACCCTGTTCATTTGGAATAGCCCAGGAATCACTGATGGCTGAAGGAAGAGCAATGCTTTATATGGAGCAGGACATCCAAGAGTGTCTTAGCAATAGAGATGTAACTGCAAGAGACTGCCGGTCCTAATGTGTAGTGATAGTTGTGGTTGCCCTGAAATGCTGCTCTTTGAAAAGCAATTCTCTTTCTGTTCTCTTTCATGCTGGTTGAAGCCCCAGACCTGAAGAGTGCATCCACATAGTCAGCCCTAAACTATATTGGTATCTGAGGAGATTTGCTGATTTGTGGGGATGCTTGGAAAGGTTTGATAGCAGGATCATAGCCCAGTGCTATGCTTGGGAGCTTTGCAAATCACTGTCATGACTGTGCTCTTGCTTTACTGCCAATACACAGGCCACTGGTGTTAAATGTGCCAGGATACAATGTTTTTTGTCAGTGCTCCAAATTAGCATGCAACCAACTCATGTATGTATATTTCTCTGCAAAAGAATATGTTCCACATTAGGACTTTACATTTCTATTCTGTAGGTAAATACCCTATGTGTGTGTTTATATATTAATGTGTGTATTATTATTAATATTAATTTATATATTAATGAGTGCTTTGGCTTTTTTTTTCCACCTAGATTGGCAGATTAGTTATTGGACAGAATGGCATCTTGTCCACACCTGCTGTTTCCTGTATCATCCGAAAGATCAAAGCAGCTGGTGGAATTATTCTAACAGCTAGCCACAGTCCTGGGGGACCTGGAGGAGAATTTGGAGTCAAGTTTGAAGTTGCCAATGGAGGTATGAGTTTGGTAACACACTACAGCATTGCATCTTGGTATGCTGAAAATATACTGTCAAGGATAACTAGGTACCTTTAACTATGTGTTTTTCACTTTCTCTGGTAAAACTGCGAAGAACATAAGAGTCTCTTTTTTCTTTTTTTTTCAGTAAGAGGAGTGTATTTGTCTGCATGGGTCTGTACAATAAGTGTTAAATGCTTACTGGAGTCCTTGTGGTATCTGTAAGATTTCTGTAAACAAGAGGTTTGCTATCGTGTTTTTACAGTATTTTATGTAGTCTTCCAGATCACTGTAACAGTTCTGATCCTTTTATAAAGATACTTACAAGGGAGCTCTGTTTTGCTCATATTTTGTGTTGCTTGTCTTGGCATTTACTCTAAAGCACGTAATTTCAGAAATACTGTAAGCAGTATAACTCATTGTCTTGTATGGAAGAAAGCACTTCTTAATTTTACCCAGGAAGTAACTGGTCTTATCGAGTGAGAGGGTTGTAGCATCTTAACTACTGAAGTTCCACCGCTGAATAGTGGAATTTGGGTATGTAGCTAACGTCCTGTTTTCCAAAACTGACAAGCTAACGCAAGTAGGTATGTTATACATTCAGTATGTTTTATATTATAGATCTGTGTACACCCATAAAACATTATGGTGGCAGTTGCTGACACCTTGTATACTTCATACATACAGAATGTTTTCTACCTGAAAAAAATGAACTGAAACTGTTTTTAAAATCTTTCCTTCCCCACTTTGGAAGTGGGTGAACTTGAGAAGGGAGTGCTTCTCCCTTGCCCCTTGTTTAATGGAAAAACATCCATGGTTAAATTCATGGGATTTTATAAACAGAATAGGCTTGAATCCCAGAGAGATTAGAGGGACTCCATAAGGGCATCCAGTGAGAAAGCCAGGGTCACAGCGGACACATACCAGAGCCAAACTTTTAGATGCATTAGCACTCTATAAACTTTAAAACACCACATATACCTAAAATCTCTTTGATAAATGGGAAACAGTTGGTGGGGCAGTCTTTTTAGTGTGCTTTGCCTTTTTAAAGAGAATTCAAAAAGGCTATTAAGCTTTATATATGAAACACTCCTCAAACTAAAATCACAAGGTATAAGTATTTGTGCTAATCATTGAGATCATAATGAAAAGCAATTAAAGTTACAGCTGAGAAAATGTGGGCTGATTATTAGGCAAGACTATTGTAGTAAGAGAATGGCTAGACACAGCAACAAGCTCCTAGGGAAGGTTGTCATTGCTCTACATTATTTCTCAGTCCATTTTGCAGATCCAGGTCAAGCAGAAGTGGTTTTTTTCTATTGCTGTAGAAGAAAATGTAGAGTGACACTGTGGGATCTCCTTGGCTGGAAATACCAATAAACAAGATATCCATCTATCAAGGATGATCTGGAGCTAATGAAACGTGTCCTCACCCTTTGGATGGGTTTCGATTAGATGAGTAAGAAGTTGTATTCTAAGCTGAATGAAGAGCAAAGTGACTGTTACTTATTGTATTGACTTGGACCATCTGCTACACTGCATCTGAGATGGAACATAGTAATTTACGTGGCAAAACTGCACTGCATATAGCAGCATTGCTAGAGGAATGGAAAATTAGCACTGAAAAAAACTCTTCAAAGGCACTTTGGCACAGGAGAGAGAAGGCATAAAAGAGAATAAAGGAAATAATTTTTAGAGTGAAATTGTGATTTTAATACAAGCTATAAAGAGTCAGATAAGCCAGAAAGGACTTCTGTTGTAACTTAGACTTGACTCTTGCACTACATATGGCATAATTAATGTGATAATTTTTCATCAAGCCTACAACTTTTATTTGGTTAACAGTAAATCTTTAAAAGTAGAGCCATTTTTCAGGCTTTGGCAATGAAAGTAATTTACAAGTAAGATGCATTTTCTATTTCTGAATGATGTCATTATTTCAAGTTCAGATTGCTAATTGTTGAGCAAATTCCAACAAAGATAGATTTCATTAATCTGTTGAAGGAAAACTGCAATACAGCACCACTGTAAAAGCCTGTTAAGGCTTTTAAAAGTGATAATTTTTCTTATGAAATAATATGAACCACCATACTAACGAACCTTCACAAGTGTGCATTTGCAGAAAGTGCTATGAAACAACTGCTGCTGAAGGATAGGCTTTCCTTTAATAGCTTTGTTGAGATTCTATGAAGAGTAAAAAAAGACAGTCTTCGAGCAATAAACTCAAAGAAAGATGGCTGTGGTTTTTTTTGGTTCCCTCATCCTCCCTGCTCCTGGGTAATGGTTGATTTAAATACTCTATGTAAATCAAAATATGATGTGTAACATACTATATTTCCATGTTTTATTTTTCAAAAAATGTTTTAAGCTTGTGTTGTAGTGAAAGAACAGACCTTATTTATTGTAGTACTTTGTGTTTATTCTGTACTAACTCCAATATATTCTGAAAAATATTTGCTATAGCACTTACTTTTAAAGTAAGGAACCTTCATTTAACAGAAATGACCTACCACATTATTTTCTCTTTTAGGACCTGCTCCAGATATGGTTTCAGAAAAAATCTATCAAATCAGCAAAACCTTGGAGGAATATGCAATTTGTCCTGATCTCAGAGTTGATTTATCACGCCTGGGAAGACAAGAATTTGATCTGGAGAACAAATTCAAACCTTTCCGAGGTAGCAATGTCTGCTTTTATGCATGCTAAATACATTGAGTCTAAATATTAGTATTGCTGCAGAATTATAATGGGTAATTATATAAACAAAACTTTAGTTCTTCAAAATGCCTTACTAAAAATTATTAAAGTTAGTATAGAATCACAGAATGGTTTTTTATTGGAAGGTACCTAAAAGATCATCTTGTTCCAACCACCCCTGCCATGGGCAGGCACATCTTCTACTAGAACAGGTTACTCAGAGTTCCATGCAGCCTGGCCTTGCACACTGCCAGGGCTGGGTCATCCACAACATCTCAGGGCAACTTATTGCAGTGCCTCACCACCCTCACAGTAAAGAATTTCTTTAGAAAATCTAATCTAAATTTCTCCTCCTTTAGGGAAAAACCTGTCTTTGCCAAATATATGTGCTTATGCTTGCTAGTAGTTAAACACCAAACACAAACCTTTTTGGACTAGGAATGGTTTGCTTATGAAAGTCTAATTGTCAGGAATGTGTGAGAATCTAAGTTTATTCACTCTTTGCTCATGCTTTCTGAAAAGTTGTGGCACTATGCATCCAGTGAGTCCAAATCTAAAGGGAGTGCTGAAGCACATGTTTAATTTTAAGCATGTGAATACTTTTATGCTTACACTTGATTTAAAATTACCTAACCTAGATATCTCCTTGAAAGAGTCAAAAGCAAAGGAAGGGGTTCTGAAATGTATTTCAAATTTCATATATATTTCATATATATATTTTATATATTAACTTGATATAGATAATTTAATATAATTTAATATATTTCAAATACTGTAAAACTCCATGTGACCTCAAAAACTTGTGCTCATTCCTGATGCCCTAGAAATAAATGTAGTTTGTTTTCTGTCCAAACTTTACATTTTAAGAAGTAAAGTTTTTCATTAAAAACCCCATTAAATTATGTTTTGGTTGTGTGTTTTTTTTTTTTTAAATTTTATTGTAATTAATATATTTAGGTTTTTCAGGCAAACAAAAAGCAAAGAAAATTCAGCTCTAGTACCACTCCAGAATGAAAAAATTGCCAGATTTTTATATTTTGGGTTTTTTTTAGCTTTTTAGTCTCTCCTAATTGTATGTTTGTAAACAAAAATCAGACATCCCTCCCCCACATTAGTACAGAAGTGCATAGAGATAGTTGCAATTTTTCTGTATGTTTTTCTAAGAAAAAAACATATCTCAATCCTGTCTTCCAACAATATATCAACCTGAGACAGGAGAGCTACCAGGGAACCCTGCTGAAGCAACGTAATTGGCCTATAAGTGCACAAGTAAGCGTAGTTTACACAGATTTGAATGCAGGTTGAAAGTGCAGAACGAATGCAAGTAATTTAAAAAGTAATTTAAGGTAATATCTGACGTATTTAAAACTTCTGCTTTTTCAGTTGTCTGAACTAATTCCTGTGAATCAAGCCTACACAGGTGTTGAAGCAACTGAGTTGGGTTTGGCAGGAGCTAAAGTAATTTTTAAACTTTAATCCTTTATCTTAACATGTGTGAGCAGCTCCGCTGGAGTTGCCACATTTGTTCATATGTGTAAAGCTTAGAGTCTACTAAAATACTGCTAAAAACAGGGCATAGAAGATATGCAATAATATCATTTTAGTGAAAGCTGGAGACTTTCAACAAATACCATAGACCTGACTAATTTTCAAGTAGGTTTTACAGATTGTTTCTCAACCTTGAGAGCCTTTTTTTTGTTTCTTCCTTCAAGCACATTGTCACAATCTATTCTAGTGTTCTTCTCAGGCTCAAAAAATGTCTGTGTCATTTTCATGTTACCTGAAAGAAGAGCATTAGGGCAAAGTTAGTGTTTTTGAGCAAAACTGGCTGACATTCTAAGTAATAATTTAACTTGTAATTAAATATTTTAAGGTACTTATTTAACCAGATGAAAAGATATTTATAATGTATACTTTTTAATTTAATCAGGAAGAGCAATACATTCCAAGATGACTGAGAATCATGACTTTTGACAGTTGTTTAGTAACTGCTTTCATTATGATGGACTTATTTTCATAAATGTGTTTTAGTTTAATGTTTTCCATCCAAAAGAACTAGTAGTGCTCTGCTTATGAATTTAAAATTCAAGTTATCAAGACCTTAACGAAAAAAAGATGTTGTATCTGAGCCTTACTTTCCTAAGTCAGTGATATACAATACAAAAGTATAATGTTAGGTTGCCAGCAAACTGGACACAGGTATTCCTGGTGCCAGAATTTAGAAGAATAGGCTGTATGTCTCTCTTGATGCAGATAGATACTGATGTCAGAAGAATAGAATGTCTGATGTCAATTTGTCATGGTCATCTTCATCCTCTGAGAATAAACCTATTTAGCTTGGAAAGTTTTTCAGTGGCTTAGTGAATGATATATACAGAGTTTACTTTGATATAATGTACTCTCTTTAATGTTCTCAGTGAAATAGGAACTGTCAACTTACATTATCTGTGTGTTTTTTTAGCAGTCAAAACTGTCTATCTTTTCAGGCTTAATGCTCGCCACGCTAAAGGGCAGGAGGTGTCTTTGACTTTACCTCTATGGGCTTCAGAGCAAATCCATGTTACGTAGAGTTGTGTGCTCTGACTTCAGTTGAGTTACATGACTGGTGGAACTGTGTTAGAAGAGAGATTTTCCCATGTATGAACTGTAGTCACTTTTTTCTGTGTAATTTTTCTAGTGGAAATTGTGGATTCTGTGGAAATCTACCTCAATCTCCTTCGAAGTGTTTTTGACTTCAGTGCGATCAGAAATCTGCTGACCGGGCCCAATCAGATTAAAATAAGGATTGATGCCATGAATGGAGGTATGAACTTAAGTGGCTGTCAGGACAGAAATAATTTCCCAATAAAAAATGGTACACTGCAGTGGTTTCCCAATAACAGTACAGCATGTAAAAGTCAGACTTTTATGTAATGTTAAGGATAATAAGAAAGGATTTGAACATTATACTACCAACAAAGGCAATCTTAACAATGGGTTAGATCCCTTAGTAGGCAAAGGGGTTTATCTTACTTCATAAATAAGCAAAGGCATGTGTGTCCAATAAAAGTTCTCTTTCTGCATTTGGAAGGAAGCAGGATGAGGTAATCCCTCCATGAGAGAGTGATGAAGCATGTTGCGGTATCCAGTGAATGAGGAGCTTCTACTAAGAGCAAATTCTAAACGTTATAAAACTAGAAAAGTCTGAATAAATTGCACCCAGAAGCCCTTAAAGAGTTGGCTGAGACCTCTGTCTCACTGATGTTAAAAGTAAACTAATTTCTATGTGCTGTGGACAAGTTGCAGGTGTCACAGAAGACATTAAGGAGACCAGTATTAAAAAAGATATAAGCTGTGTCACTTGGGAAAACATAGATCAGCATGCCATCTATCTTAGGCTATACTATGAAAATATAAATAAACATTTCTACAGATAATGAGTTGAAGGATAGGAGCATACGTAAGAATGTTCAGCATTATCTCATGGAAAGCAAATTGCATCAAACTAAACAGGTTTCATTTTTTAATGGGATTACAAAAATCAACCAATAAAGGGAGCTGTATAGGCTTAGAAAACTTCTGTAAAGCATTTTAGTCTTGGCCTCTAATACAGTGTGATAGTCTTCAAAAGGTCAGAGTGTTCACAGGCCATGGCCAAGGATTATATTCTGCATCCAATCAGTGTGAACACCCCATTTCTCCAGGCTGTGGCAAAAGAGCAAATGGTATCCTTGAACAATGTAGAGGGAGCAATAAGAAAGGCATTGCCTGCTGTCACATACAATACCCGAGAGAACGTTGCCCAAATACTTTGTAGAGCTCTCAGTCCAAGTCTCTTACTGAGTTAAAAATTTTTACCTGTGGTCAAAGAGATGCATAGTCTGGCTCAGGGTTAGAAAAATAGATGCACACAAAAATTTTAAAGAACTGAGTTTAAGTTGAGTTTGTTTCTTTTTTTACAAGGTGATGACCTTTATTTACAAGCTTCATGACCTTGCATCTTGGTGCAGAAATACCCATACTATAATATAAAGTACACATAGATTAAGTGTATACAAGACTATGTCTCTGTACAACAAAGAAAGTTGTTGGGGTTTTTTTCTGCAGAAAAATTACTTTTCAGGCTGTTATTCCCCAAAATGCCAGAAAGAATCAATAGAGAGAGAAGTTGAGCCCAGGTAAATCCATATTGAAATGTTGCTTACATATTTATGGGTAACAGTGAATAACCATTGGAGCAATCTGTCAAAGGTAGTTGGGGTTTACCCTTCTTTTGATGGCATGTGATCAAAAGACTTTCTGGATGAGATGCATTAGACAAAAGTGAGTCCCTAGCCACAGTATAGTGAACATTAGAGAGGATCACATATATATGTTGAAAAGCTGTCTTCTGAAATATATTTTCGATCTGCACCTCTGGAATATGTTTTTATACCATAGACATTGGTATTTTAACACTGGCATAAAAAAAGAGTAATTTGTCAGGAGTCTGCTTTTGATAAGAACCTGAATCATGGTATGTTATAAAGGGTTACATTTTCTTGAAAACAAGGTTCTCACATGTTTTTTTTACCTTTGGTCACAGTTGTTCCAGTTAGCAAGATCTTGGAATAAGGTAGGAGGAAGAGAGAGCATGAGAGACAGACCAGTCACTCATATTTTTTCACCTCTGAGGCACCTGTTCAGAGTGCCTCAGGAATGCAGAGTGCTCAGTTAGTGACTGATTAGTCACCAAATGCATATAATAATTTTGATATATAATAACACAAACTGGGATCTTAATTGGCCTTATCTTTAACAAAAAAAAGAAGTATTTTGGAGTTAGTTTTGCAAAAGTTTTTATTCATTATCTGCATGGTAGCAACTAAAATATACTGAAATTCTTTGGTGTCCAAATCTATTGCAATTTTCACATGAATTGGAATGTTAAGGTAGGTGTATTTCCCATCTGCATTCCCCTGCTGTTTACTTTTTGTGCTATTATGTGGTAAACTGTTGTTTGCGTCCCAGGACACAAAGAATAACATTTGAATTTTATGCTGGTGAGAAAAAACCCTTCATACATATGATAATTTCTTTACTTAATAATGGATAAATAAAAAGTGCATCTTTTCCCATTCAGTGTTTACTTTTTCACTTCCTGTAGTGGTGAACTGGTTTTTTTATACTGAATTACAAATTAATTTTTTACTGGAAGAACAATCACATACTTCTCTGTGAAATAAGAGTTTGGGTTTTGTTGTTAGGACAGATGTATAGAATTGCTATGTAAAGTATGTTTTATATCACCTCTCCACAGTGCTGTGAAAAATTTCAATGTCAAGCATACGCTTTTGTGATTGCATGGCAGATTTCTGTTTTTGCAGTTATGGGACCTTATGTGAGAAGAATCTTGTGTGATGAGTTGGGAGCTCCTGCAAATTCTGCCATAAACTGTATTCCTCTGGAGGATTTTGGTGGACAGCGTCCTGATCCAAATTTAACGTATGCAACTGCCTTGCTGGAGGCTATGAAAGGTGGAGAGTATGGATTTGGAGCAGCTTTTGATGCTGATGGAGTAAGTATTTTGATATGTCTTGAGGTTTCACTGCTGCTGTTTTGTTCGAGGTCAAATATGGGACATGTAAGTATAATTTATTTGCTTTTCAGTAACTGATTTAAGCTGAAAGTGGTATTAGTTTCAGGTACAGATGGTAGAATTTGCAGCCCATCAATCAGACACATATGTTGCAATTTACCTCTGCAGATGGTTGCAAATCAAGCAGGATTTCAAGGCAGAATAAGAATTATTTAAATATCAGGTTTACTCTTGTATTGGTGTAACACTCTTATTTCCTGGTTAGAAAGACACAGCATATATACATAATGTGGATTTGCCACACTAAGACCTAAAAACGTTATGTCCATTTTGGTTAGTATCATAAATTAAGGGATTTTTAGCTAAATAAAGCATTGAATCATAATTACTGTTTATTTTAATTTTAATGTCATATTATCAGCATTATAAACAGCAAAGTATTACAGAAACTTTTGCCCTGACAAGGTGGGAGAAGGTCGAAAAGGTTCTGAAGAACAGAAGCTGTTTTCTATTGTCAGTAAACACAAAACACTCTCCTACTCACCTAATAGTGCGTGTCATTGGCAAAAAGATTCTCCTACACAAGCATTCCCTTGGCAGGAACAGAACTACTGACGTGACATGTAGGCAGCTGGAGCTAGAGACTGATCTGGAACTTTGATTTGCAAGGCAGGCGGGAGTGATGGTGCGATAGTGAGATTGTAAACCTGCCAGGATGATGCCAGTGAATTATTCTACCCAAAGAGGGATGTGAGTAAGCCAAGGCCTGTCCCTTTTTTTCTCTACCTGCAGTGATCTAGCAAAAGAAATTACAGCTCCACAATACATGGAATTGTAATACTTTTTGAATTTCTTTTCTTCTCCAGGACCGCTACATGATTCTTGGCCAAAATGGTTTCTTTGTGAACGCATCAGATTCATTGGCTATAATTGCTGCCAATTTGTCTTGCATTCCATACTTTTGTCAGATGGGTGTCCGAGGATTTGGCAGGAGCATGCCTACCAGCACAGCCCTGGACAAGTAAGATGAAACATTTATTTGTATCACCTTGGTCATTACTTTAGTTATCTTTATTCTTTATTACATAGCAATTCCAACATTGTGAAGCCTTTGATAAGAGCTTCTAATTTTCATCATCTTTATGTGCTTTACTGTTTTAACTAGTTTGATGACATTTTGATTTTATCTAGACTAATTTTTCCCATCTTTACTTGAATGAAAAGAGTTTAATTCAGTCTGGAAAAGAAGTAGATAGGTTAAATCTACAAGTATTTGCTAATTCCTTTTCAAAAAACCTTGGCTCTTTTTATTAGTAAATAATGGTTTACAGTTTATCTGGCAGCCCTTCTTGTGAAATTCATGAAAGTTTAAAACAGAGAAAGTACTAATTCAGTACTAAACAAGTATTAAAAAAAAAACAACCTCCCTCTCTCATCATAAACTGTTGAAATATATAAGGTGTTAGAATACAAAATGTGTGAGAAGTGACTGCAGGCAGTCATGAAATCCATTCCCAGTTTCAAGACAGATTAAAAGTATATCTAAAGCTCTTTCTGACAAGTCCAGTCTACTCTTTAAAGATTTGCTGGGTGAGCATCTTGTGTTAGCAGCTGAACTTTGAACAAGTATCATCCAGGCCTCAGTTTTCTGTAAATGTCAGGATACGATGATTAACCTAAATCTTATTGCCGTATATATTCTGTGTGGAAAAAGCATTCCATAAATCCATCGTGTCTCAATGTAGATCTAATTGCATATCTTTACTAAGACAAGAGTGATCTGCTGCCCCCATTAAATATGTCTAATCAGGAAACAGTAATTTTAAAATTAAATGTAGCTTGGATGAAAAGGTTGATTGCTCTCTCTACAGTTTGCCTATTCATGAAATTTCAAAAAGTTACTAAATTCAGAGCTTTCAGCATCCTCTAATATTTGACAGAGTCTTCAGGAACATGTTCCTTCCTTGTGAGTAGATCATCTACTTTAAGAAAATACTGTTAGGTCAGTGTGTGTTGTATTTTGTTTATTCAGCTCAGAGATCCAAAAATCTCATTGTTTAAGTGACAAAGATAATGTTATATTAAAATATGTTATAAAATAAATAGAGTTCATTTTGTGTATAAACACAAGCATATCTTAATTCCTGTTAGACTTGAAGAAACAGTGACATTTAAATATGTTTGTCTGTCTTCTTGCCATGAAGTTTGATAAATATGCCAGAAAGCATGGTCTGAAGTCCCCTTCAATAATACTGTGACTGTTTGAATTATATTCTTTACAATGTTTACTTGACCTTCTGGTGCAAAGATGGTCTTGTGGTTATTGCTGCCTTATTTAGTTATGTGGAGCTAAGCCTAATTATTAAATAAAACTGAGCAATTGATAATGATGGAAGAATGTAAGTATTTTCCTATCTGATGTTACAAATATTTACTGTTATGAGGTTTGCAGTCTGTATCAAGGACACTTGAATTATTTTTTTTTATTTCATTTTGTGGTTGTCTTTGTTTTCTTGAAGCCTTAAAAGTTACATGTTGTCATGTAGTTCAGTGTAGACCATCTAGTTCTAACCCCCTTGCCATGGACAGGGACATCTAACCACTAGACCAGGTTGCTCAGAGCGCTATGGAACCTGGCCTTGAATACTTGCAGGGATGGGGCATCTGCACCTCCGCTGTTTAACAACCTGTTCCAGTGCCTCACCATCCTCACAGTAAAGAATTTCTTCCAAATAAGTAATCTAAACCTACTCTTTTTCCGTTTGATGCCAGTCCCCATTGCCCTACCACTACATGCCCTTGTATAAAAGTCCCTCTCCAACTCTCTTGTAGATTCCCTTAGTTTCTAGAAGGCTAGTAAGAAGTCTCTCTTGGGCATTCTTTTCTCTGGGATGAACAGCCCCAATTCTCTCAGCTAGTCTTCACAGGAGAGGTGTTCCAGCCCTCTAATCATCTTTGTGACCCTCCTTGGGAACTACTCCAACAGAGCCACATCTTTCTTGTGCCAAGGACTCCCAAACTGGATACTCAGTGGTGTCTTACAAGTGCAGTGTAGAGGGGCAGAATCACCTTCCTGGACCTGCTGGCTGCTCTTCTTGTAATGCAACCCAAGATACAGTTGTTTTTCTGGGCTGCAAGCACACATTGCTGAGTCATGTAGAGATTCTCATCAACCAACACAAGTCCTTGTCCACAGGTCTGCTCTCAATCAGTTCTCTGTCCAGCCTGGGTTTGTTCTTGGAGTTACGCTGACCTTCATGTAGGACCTTGCCCTTAGCTTTGTTGAACTTCGAGCTGTTTGCATGGGTCCAGCTCTCAAGTTTGTCAGTGTTCCTGGGGGTGCCATCCCTTCCCTACAACATGTAGACTACACTACTGTAGTGGATTTTTGTGGCTGGGTTTTGGTAGCAGGGGTGGGGCTACAGGGGTGGCTTCTGTTAGAAGCTGCTAGAAGCAGCTCCTGTCCTGTGGAGCCAATGCCAGCCGGCTCCAGGATGGACTTCCTGCTGCTGGCCAAGGCCAAACCAATCAGGAGTAACAGTAATGCCTCTGTGATAACATCTTTAAGAACAGAAGGTTGTGGCGCAGAAAGAATTCCATCCAGGGAAGAGCAGAGTGAGAACATGAGAACAACAATACAGACACCAAGGTCAGTGCAGAAGGAGGGGCAGGAAGTGCTCCAGGTGCCAGAGCTGAGGCCCTGCAGCCTGTGGGGCAGCCCATGGTGGGGCAGCTGTGCCCCTGCAGCCCAGGGAGGGACATCGGGGTGCAGAGACCCCCCTGCAGCCCATGGAGGAGCCCATGCTGGAGCAGGTGCATGAAGGAGGCTGTGACCCTGTGAGAGGCCCAGGATGGAGTAGGGTCCTGCCAGAGACCTGCAGCCCTTGGAGAGGGGAGCCCACGCTGGAGCAGGTTTCTTCCGGGTAGGACTTGTGGCCCCTGTGGAGGACCCACATCAGTACATCTCATTTGTAAAGGACGGCACTCCATGGAGGAGTGACCCATGGGACAGCAGTTTGGGAAGAACTGCTGCCTGAGGGATGGACTCACACCAGAGAGGTCCATCAAGGACTGTCTCCCATGGGAGGGACCCCACGGAAGCAGGGGAAGGACTCCTCTCCCTGAGCAGCAGCAGAAACAACAACTGACTGCAACCCCCATTCCCTGTCCCCTTGCACCGCTGGGAGGGGAGGAGGGGCAGGGGAAAGTATTTTTAAGACTGTTTTTTTCTCACTCTTTGGCTCTTATCCTGTTAGTAATAAATTTAAGTACCATTCCCACTTTGAGTCTGTTTTGCCTGTGAAGGTAATCAGTAAGTGACTTCTCCCAACTGTTATCTCAACTCATGAATCCTTAGCTGTTTTTTTTCCTCTCTCCTCTGTCCAGTTGCAGAGGGAGAGTGAAAAAGCGGCTTTAGTGGATACCTCACGTCCAGCCAGGGTCAACTTACTACAGCCACACGGGTTGGTGTCATCACAAACTTACTGAGGGTGCACTCAGTCCCGCTGTTCACGTTGGCAACAAAGCTGTTAAGCAGTGCCTGCTCCAATCCCAAGGAATACCATTTGCCACTTCGACACTGATCTATTGACAGTTCTTTGAGTGAGAGCATTCAGCTATTTCCTTATCCTGCTGAGTGGTCCATCTCTCAAATCCATTTCTTTCCACTTTAGAGATAAGGATGCTGTGCAGGACAGAGCTCTTCCCTTATCCACTAACACTGTAACCCTGTCATAGAAGGCCCCCAGATTTGTCATGCACAACTTGTCCTTAGTGAAGCCATACATACTTTAGCATAGTTTCCAGGAGGATCTGCTCCATGATCTTGCAAGGCACCATGGTGATATTCAGACTTGTAGTTCCCCAGATCTCCCTTTTATACTTTTTTAAAAATGGGGGTTATGTTTTCCCTTTTCTAGTCATTAGGAGCTTCACTGGATTGCCAGGATTTCTTAAATGTGATAGGTAATGGCTTAGTAATTTCCTTCACTGGTTCCCTCAGGACCCATGGATACATCTCATTTGGTCCTGTGGACTTGTACACCTTCAGGTTCCCTAAGTGGTCTTGAACCTGATCTTCTCCTACAGTAGGCAGTTCTTCATTGTCCAAGTCCCTCCCTTTGTGTTCTTCAACTCAAACTGTGTGGCTGGGGCACTTGCTGGTAAAAACTGAGGCAAAAATATCATTGAGTACCTCAGCCTTCTGCAAGTCCTGGGTTACCAGGTTTCCCATTTCTTTCTGGAGAAAGTCCACATTTTTCCTAGTTTTCTGTTTATCACTGATGTATATATAGAAGCTTTTCTTGTTGCCCTTCAGTCTTTCTCGGTAAATTTTGCTAGTATTTTACCTCTCTCAGAGTAGAAAAGTTTTCTCATAAGTAGAAACAGAATTTGCCGAATTTCAGTTTGTATACACTGTGTCTTCTTCTGTTACAGGGCACTGTTTTAAAAATCTGGCTCTGTCTTTGTTACTCCCCCAACCCCCAAATTGAGTATTTATGCATGTTGGAAAGATTTCCCCACCCTTAACTTTCTGTCTTTGAGATGAACAATGCCATCTTTCTCAGCCTCTTATGATGTGGTCCAATCCCTTAGTCAACTTTGTGTCACTTTTCCAGAACTGCTCCAATAGGCCCAGAACTGGACTCAAATCCCCAGTTTGTCTCACCAGTGGTGAGTAGTGAGGAAGACTCAATTCCCTGCACCTGTTGGCAATGCACTTCTCATGTTATCTAGGATATTGTTTGCCTTCTTTGCCCTAAGGGCTTATTTCCGGCTTAGAGTGAATCCTCTGTCTACCAGGACCTCAGGTAGTTTTCTGTTATCCTGCTCTTTTGCTCCCAGTATGTGCTGATGTCAGGAGTCATTCCTCTCCATATGCAGAGCTTGGCGGCTTTGACCTGTATTGACTTTCATGAGGTTCCTGTTTGCTAGTTTTTCAGCCAGTTGAGGTCTACCTGAATGTCAGCACAATCTTCTGGAGTATTACTCCTTACAGTGTTGTACCATCTGTAAAGTTGCTAAGGGTACACTCTGCTCTATCATCCAGGTCATTAATGAAGGCATTAAACAGTGTTGGTCACAATATTGTTCCATAGGGGGAACCCCCAATGACTGACCTCTAACTGGATTTTTATGCTGCTAATCACAACCATTTGAGCCTTGGAACCCAGCCATTTTTCAGTCCACCTCTATTGTCTCAAGCTTTCTATGTTTCATCGTTTTGTCTGTGAGGATGTAGTTGGAGGAACAGTTGAAAGCCTTGCAAAAGTCAAAATAGACAATATTTGCTGTGCTCTCCTTGTTCTCTGAGCCAGTTAACTTATTGTAGAAGACTACTGGATTGGTCAATCATGATTTCATCTTCATAAATCCATACTGACCTCACATGGAGGATCTTCTTGTCCTTCCTGACTTTAAAAATGACTGGTTGTTTCATCACCAAGGGATAAACATGAGACTGACTGGTTTGTAGTTCTCTAGATGTTCTCTCTTGACAACTTGGAGATAGGAATGTCTGTCAGCACCTGAGACCTCATGAACTTTTGTATGTCTGGTTTGTTTAAGTGTTCCTCAAGATATTCCTCCTCTTCTGAGGGTAAGTCATCTGTGCTTAAGATTTGCACTCATCCCTCACCTCACTCTCGTCTTTAGAAGGCTCTCTTGTTACACAGTGCTAGTTACAGTAGAAAGTATAAATTGTTAAGGTGAGTGAAAAAAACATCTGACAGTGAAACCTTGTGGGTATTAGTCATAATGGACGTAATGAAATAAATTCTAGTGAACTTCTATGTAGTGATTGTAATGAAAAAAGCTAAAGTTTTGAGGGAAGCATTAAAAATTGTCATTGGATGTTAGCCATAATCTATCCTGTTTACATAACTTTCCAAAACTATGTGGCTTTTGCCTTTTTTGCAACTACTAAATAATTGGACCAGTGTGGGCTCTCCACTCACTGCATTTTCTGTCAAAAAATATCCACTTGCTCCACCCTTGTTCTCTCCATGGGCTGCAGAGTAATCTCTACCCCAGCACCTAGAGCATTGTTTGCTCCCCTTCCCACCTCTCTGGCCTTGGCATTCAAAGGGCTGTTTCTTCCTCAATCCCCACTTTCCCTTTTGAAGTATGTTTTCCCAGAAGGGCCACCAGCTTGCCTGCTAGGCTTCTTTGTGCCCAACTGGGTCTGTTGATGCTGACTGGAACTGACTGTGTCTGGCATGGGACAACCAGGGCCTCTTCTTGTAGAGGCCACTCCTTGTAGAGACTACTCCTGCAGCCCCCAACCCTGCCGTGTAGACCAAGTATAGTATCTAAACCAAATACCTCAAATACTGAAATATTTATGTCATATCTGGCATTCATTCAAGTTAGTATTTATCCCATTTGAGGTCATAGATGCACAGCAGATCTTCATGTATTCAGAAACTAAGCGGTAAGTTTTGTTCTTATTCATACCAGTCTAAACCTGAGGGTTTCTTAGGCTTGTCCCACTTACCTTGGTCGATTTAATCTTGACAGTTTGAGTTAGTCATAATTTGGCCTTTAGTGCATGTTTAGTACCATTCAGTTCCATGGAAATCGTTGTTTAAAAGTACTTTGAAAAAATCTATTTTGTTAGTGAATTTGAAGAAATAAATAAAGGAAAAGGACTTTCAGGCCAACTGTTATCTACATTGTGTAATGGTATGGACAAGAATAAGAACAACATCTGATTAACAAGGAAGGGAAAGCGTACTTAATAAACAGAGTATTTAAAAAGGTTCTGCTGTGCTGTTGAGTGCTATTTCTTATTTTCTGTATTTTGTTCTAACACTAGAAAGAGAGAAGCTGTGTTAAATGTTTGAAAATGACAGAGCAATATTTATAATAGTAGGTGCAGTGGGATAGCATAAGTAGTGCCTAGGAAATGCAAAGAAGCTTATATTTTGCTTATATCTCCTTCTGAAGAAGTTAGGAATTTTAACTTTAAGCACATCTAACTAGGATTAAATAATACAGTCACTACTCTATGGGAAACTAAACCAATTGAAAATCTTTTCCCAACACATGTTACTAGAGTACAGAAACAGAGATAATGATGGCCAAAAGTATCTTGTATGTGAACATCCCTTCATGTTCTTCTCATGAGAAAAAGCTGAATTGTGGTAGAAACACTTCATTGTATTTGATAATACCATCACAATGTCTCTGGAGTAACAGTTCTTTGGCCATCACAGCCCCAGTATTACCTGAATGGTGTAATTTGATTTGTGTTTACAAAATGAATCTTGCTGTAGGATACTCAGCTGTCTCTGTTGGCCTGTTTCTGGACCTTGGTAATAAGAGTAGCTCTCATGTGGGAGAACTGGATTAATTCCTGTCCACCTGGGTACTGTCTTCTGAGGTTATGGATATCTCCCCTGTATATGCTAGAGAACAAATGAAACCCACCTCTTCTTATGGTGTGTCCATTTTGTGTGGAAACAATTTAGCCTAAATTACTGAACTGGAGCTTTTCCTTAGCTATATTAAAGAAAAACATCATGCTCAGTAATTTAAAGAAAGGATTTAGAAAATCCTTTTTCACTTTTGTGCATGATGATGTGTTCTGTAATAGTTTTTTACAGAGCATTATTAAACAGAAGGAAGCAATAATCCAGAAGACTCTAAATATTGCTTAGGAATACAGCATTAACAAATGGAGCAGTGAATTACAAGATAATTCACTGAAAATATTTAACATTTACATATGTTTGCTTGAAGTGACTGCTGGAATATAGTAATATGTACTGTAGGGAGAACATAACACTTGACAGGAAACATCTGCTTTAATATGCTCCAACATCAACAGGATTGTGGCAACACATCTCCAGACTTCAGTTCTCTGACAATATGTACCCTTAGGTTGGTGTTCTTTTTTTTTTGGGGAATGTGAACCTGTGTACCCTGTTCAAAAAACTGGTCTTGTTTCATATCCTTGTATTCTGGTTTATCTGATGTCTGCATAACAGGAAAGGAAATGAAATACTGAGATGTTAGTTAACAGGCTTTAAAGTGAGAATCACAAGGGTAAGTAAAAATTGTTGCTGTAGGGAATATGAAGCTGAGTGTGTGTAGAAAATAGCAGTCAAGATGATTACTGGAGAAAAGAGTTTTTGAGAGAATACTGCTTTGACTAGCATCATCTGCTACCATGTTTCTACAGCTAAGTAGTTTCAACAGCATGTAGGTGCTCTTATTACATTTAGCCGGGGTAAAGCTAATGTGCAGATCTCTGCCACTTTTCATATGGGAGCCCATCTTTTAATGCAACTTTAATATGTCAGTATTCTGTCTGCTGATTGTCTGTGTACTCTCTGGTCATCTAGAGACAGGTTTTAAGGGGGCCTGCAGTGACAGTGAGAATTCTGAGTTGTTTAAAACAGCATCTTGATGTGGTGAAGGGCAGAGATGCCATGAGCTCTAAACAATGTCTTAGGTCCAGAAGGAGGTTGACCCTGGTAGCAAGAAACGTTTTGTCTGAAGCACACGAGGAATTTTGCTTAAATCATAGAAACCTTTAGGTTGGAAAAGACCCATAAGATCGAGTCCAACCACTTTTCCCAGTCTTCTTATTCTTCTTCCTGTTCCTTCTTCTGCTCCATTCCCCCACTTCCTTCCTTATCTCCCTCTTTTTCTTCCAGCTTTTATTTCTTCTATTCTTTTGCTAAACAATTCCTTCTATTTTACCTATCTTTGTTCTCTTTCTTATTTTTTACATTTCTGTGATCTTCCCCTGTTCCTCTTTTCCCATTTCTTTGCCACTCAGTTTCTCCTCCTTTTCTTCATATATATACCTCTGGCTATAGAGAAGAGCACACCACATTCCACTTGTACCTTTGTGATTATTTTCTTGAATTACTGCATTACAAAGCCTACATGGTTTTTTTGTCTGTCTTTTCATGTCCATTTCTTCTCTATTGTTGATTATCTGAAGAAATTTGTGCCAGAAGAAGGACAGGCACTGTGAATTTCTTTTTTTCTTCGTGTATGTCCTTTACTGTTGAGTTGTAAGGGATTTTCCCAACAAAATTCCTTCTCTGAATTATAAATACATGATTTGTACATGGTTCATACTGCATTCACTCTGACTGTGATTTGTTCAAGTTATGCCAGTCATGACCTCACTCTTTTTATCTTTCTTCAGCAGGATAATTCAGTCTCACTCTCTCTTATCTGAAATAGGCTTGCTGTGAATTTTTTAAGACACCTCTGTCAAACTGAATCTATGTCACATACATCTAAATTAGAGCAGAAGGAAAATTTATGTTCTGGAATACTGCAGAAGGACAGCTGCATAAAATCTTCATGAATGTAGTTTAACATGTTTGAAACATGAAGTTCTGAAGTTTTTTCTATATCAGCTTTCAAATGTCTTCTAAATGTTTTATTTACACAGATGTGACATGTTTGAGAAGACTTGTGGAGGAAAAAACAACTATCTTTGTATGGCATGAATGTTTGTTGATTAGCTGTCCCTCTTAGTTCTACAATGCGCTTGTACTCTAGCTGCTATCCTTTCATCCCTGAATGTTTTCTAAGCAGTAGAAGTTATTTATCATTGCAGATATTTTCAAGAATATCTTTTAGGAGTTGTCTTGGTCTTTATGTTTTCTTTGATGTTGGATTTGGTATGTTTTAGTATGCTGTGGTCTGTTTGACTGTTGCAGGCCCACTATATGCTTGACCATCCAGTCTTTCATTATCCTTGCCTGCACTGATGAAAACATGCTATAGTCATGAGAGACCACATTTTTATGTATGTGGGGTAAATGTTTATTTTCAATACTTTTCAGGATAGCAGCAGTCAGACCCTCAAATACTTTCTCAGTGAAAGATGAGAACTAACATACCTCAGTGTATTGCATACTTTTGAACTTTCCAGGAGAGAATTAATCTTGTGTGTAGTGACTGCTCGTGAAGAAAAGGACAGAAAACATGTTAGTGTCCTGTGAAATATCAGTAGGAAACTCTGTGTTGTCCTTTATGGATAAATGGTGAGAGACATTAGACAGTCCTGTAGCTTGCTTCCTTGGCGCTCAACTTAGTTTTTGTATCTGAGAGGGATTTACTGGCCAGTTCTGGGCCTGGAGGCAGCTGTTCCCTGTTGAGAATGCAGGCTGCAGAGCAGCCTTACACAACATACGGCTCCTACTCTCATTCATAGGTAGTTGCGTTCTAACCTGTGCATGGAGAGGACTGCTACAGCTGCTTAGCTTAAAATGAGCATCTTCACTGGTTGTGCAATGTGAAGCTTGCAGAACTGAGTCCAGAAAGGTGTATTGAGAGCTTTCTTCATTTAAGAAGAAAACAAGGTTCAAAACTATGTAGTCCTCTGTTTCCAGATTAGGCTTTGGCTGAAAATGAGGTCAGTTTTTCAACCAAAGTTAGAGAGTGTGGGATTTGGTGGGAAATAAGTACATTCTGTAAACTTGATTCACTCCTGTTAAGGAAGAAGTATGTGTATTTGCAGTTTTAACAAACAGACTTAATGTGCCACATCTGAAAAACTACCTGAGAAAAAGAAACTTTTTGCAAAACCTCCCCAGTAGGCCTTGCACTGTGCAATAGACAGGTGTTGGGTAACAGAAAGTCCACACTTTTCTTAGAGCTGCATCTGTCTTATATCTCAGAAAGTATACAGCTGTGAGTAAACAACAGGAATTCCTACAGATGTTCTCATTAAAAGTCCAAAAATGTTTTGATTAAAATATTGGAAGAAATCCTGCAGCAAGTCAGTTACAGAAGACTTTGTGAGTACTAAAGAAGGTTTGAAGACCCCTTTTTTTTTCAAGGGCTTACGCAGTCTTGCACACATACACTTCAACCTAGAAAGGCTCCCACGTGGATTAGCATGTCTGAACATGTTTTGCCCATACTGGATAGCACAGCTGATGTGAGCCTGAGAGCAACATGTCCCATCAAAGAATTTTTTGTAAATGGGTGACACTCAGGGAAAAGGCTTCCTGGTGATTTCAAAGAATACTTTCCTGGCACAGAATTTCCAAACAGTGTGTTTAAAATTCTGCTTCTAATCTACATTAAAGTATAATCTTCTTACACTTCTTCTTTACAAATTATGAAGACAGGAGATTGTTGTTTATGTTCCATGTTTTTTGAAGAAGATCTCTGTAAAATTGTGACAGAGCCAGGGTACTTAACATTATTTGAAGAAATTTGAAAGTCCTGTTAGAACAGGTCTTACTTTAGGTCATAATCACTTGAATTGTTATATTAATTTTGAAGGAAAAGAAACATTGTCTTCTATTTCCTTTCGTGGGGAAATGAAAGAGGCCTAAAATATTTCCAACATCAACAATTCTGGGGTTCTGTAGTAATAGTCTATATCTATGGTATATTGTAGTTTCTTCTTCTTTCTCAATTTTTTCTATTTCTATGAACACTATCGTAAAGTTGTGAAACTGCTTTTTTCCTTTCCCTTCCCAGCCAAGTCACACATAAGAGCACTTATTAATTTTCCGTCTCTAAAATCCACAGAACAGTTTACAAGAGAGAAAAAGAAGAACTAGTGTAAACAAGGCAATCCAAATTTAAATGGCATCATTAGGGAGCTGCTGGAATAAATCATATCCAACAAGCATGGATGATAAAACAATTGAATCTGTTGATGAGGTTAGGATAGCAGATGTCATTTACTGCCATTTTAGCAAGGATTTTGAAACTGTCTCACAGCATTCTTGTACCAAGCCCAGGACTTTCTGATTTGCATGGGTGGACAAATAGATAGGTAAAAGTCTGGTTTGATTGTCAGACTCAAAGGCCATTGGTTAATGAACTGGTAAGAACTGGGGTACTGCAGGGGTCTGTTCTGTGACCTGTCCTGTTTGACATCTTTATCGGTGGTCTGAAGGAGGGGGTGGAGGATACCCTAACAAGGTTTACAGGTTGTGGGGGATACCTGTTGGTGTGCTGGAGAGCAGAGCCATCAGTCACAGAATCATCGAATCATCAAGGTTGGAAGAGACCTACAAGATCATCCAGTCCAACCATCCACCCAGCACCACCCCTGTAACCCCTCAACCACTAAACTATATCACCAGATCCAGATGAGTCTTGAACACATCCATGAATGGTGGCTCCACTACTTCCCTGGGCAACCTATTCCAATGCTTGACCGCCCTAAGAATGAATTTTTTTTTCCGTCGTCTAATGTGAATCTTCCCTGTCTCAGCTTAAGGCCATTTCCTCTTGTCCTCTCACTGCAGGTACAGTAGAAGAAATCAGCCGCCACCTCACTACACCCTCCTTTCAGGTAGTTGTAGAGAGTGATGAGGTTCCCCCTGAACCTCTTATTCTTTAGACTAAACCAACCCACATCCCTCAGCTGTTCCTCATATGATATGTTTTCTAGACACTTTATGAGCTTTGTTGCCCGTCTCTGGACACATTTCTGCACCTCAGTGTCCTTTTTGAAATTAGGGGCCCAAAACTGAACACAGGATTCAAAGTGCAGCCGCATCAGTGCCAAATATATGAGGATGATCACACTGCCCTGGTCCTGGTGGCCACAGTATTTTTGATACAGTCAGGGGAACATGGATAGTTGGCAGGAATGGATGTGTGAAACCACTCCCAGATACTGTTTGGTTTGGGTATCTGCAGTACAGGAAAGACGTCAGTAAACTGGAGTGAGTTCAGCATAGGATCACCAACACAGGTGGGGGCCTTGAGCACAGGCCCTAAAAGGGGAACTGAGTTTGTGCAGTGTGGAGGTGGATAGCTTTGATGGGACCCAACAGCAGCTACCTATACCTACAGAGTGCCTGTCAAGAAGCTGGAGCCAGACATTACACTGCTGTGCATAGTGGAAGAACAAGAGGCAATGAAATTTGAAAGAGGGAAGTTCAGTGTTCAACTACATAAAGCCCTGAGAAACTTTACCTTATCTCGTAGTTAGGAGGTTGGACTAAGACCTTCTGTGGTCACTTCCAGTCTGAATTATTTAATAATACCGTGTTCCTATGAAGAGACCTCTGCCAAAAAGTCCTTACGCTACCAAGACTGTTGAGCCTGCCTGCACCCTTGCAGTCTTGTAGTTACTATGTAACAGAAGAATGATCTATAGAAAATGTTCATGCTGCCCTAAATTGTTTACATTTTAATTTTCTTCTAAACTAGGGAGTTACACATCTGGAGAAACAGAACTGGTTTTTTTCCTGATTGTCTTCGTTCTCTGCGTGAGAGGATGGAAGTAGTATTATAGGACTTGGGTGAAGGAGAGGCTGTTGAAGCAACCAGTAACTTCTGATATGTACTTAAAGCTATTCTTTCTGTCATTCAGACAATTCAGAGTACCAATAATGCAATTTGAATTGCTATCAATATAAAGTTTTGTAACACATGGTGATTATATTCACATCTGGCTTGCATCTGCATCTGAGCACAGGCACGGTGAACCAGCTGACCTCACTGTAATAGGCCTGAAAAGGCTAGTGATTATGAACCATATGTACTCCTGAGTTAATGGAGGGTCTTTTCCCTGTACTTAGTCCATAGGATTATTGCATTTCCTGAAGAAGACCGCAGGTCTTGCCAGCCTTTAGTTATGACATTACTGAGGCTCACCTCAGTAAATATCTGCAGAAGGATGTAAGGAGCATACCTCTTCATTACAATTCGTAAATCATTATGTCACTTTCTGGTATAATAAAATATTCCTGACAGTTTCTATCTAATAGGAGAAAAAACGCTTACTCCTTGCCTTCATAGACAATTTTTATTACTGCAAAACATGAATTCTGTATGCAGCAGTGACTGTGAAGAACTCAGGACTAGAACTCAAGATATCCCTGTTTGAGGGTGGGAAGATGTGAAGGCTTTAAGTGTTGGTTGTTTCTTGTTCAAGCTTTGGAGTTCTTTTTGTTTTTCTGTAGTTTGCGTGCATTACAGACCCTTCTATTATTTCATTGTTGTACTAAATACGAAACTTTTGCCAAATCCTTAGTGGGACAAAATCCATTCTGAAATTAATTTGTGTCATTTTGTGCTCAGATGTGTCTCATACTGGTAGGTAAGCTTCACTTTCGAGGGACTAGTTTGCCTTAATCAGCTTGAGTCTTTTTGTTTGTTTCTGTTACTGCCCTGCATTAAGAAGGTTTCTCCCCTACTTGTCTTTTTCAGTAAACCAGCCACAACTCAGGCTGTTAATGCAGCATACTACAACATACCATTGACAGCTGTTCTTCTGGATATATATTAAAAAACCCCTGACTTTGCTTGCACTGCTGAGCTAGTCACAGGTCACTCTCTTGGGAACGGAGCAGACCGTCTAATACAGTTAGTTGCAGTCATAAAAAAAAGTGAACAGGGTATTTGTCAAAACAAGGCATAATCTTTCTGCTGCTGAGCCATGGCAGAATTTGGAATCTAAAATAAACTTGGAATCTTTACAGGAATTATAGTTATGTAAAAGTTCACTAAATGCTAGAAGTCACCATACCTGATCACCATGCATTCTCTTTGTCCTTTAATTTACTGACAAGGAGGAGTTAACTTACTCAATAGGCATATGAATGCTGAAATAATAATGAAAAGAGATTCTTGTGTCTCAGCCAGGAAGGGAAGGAAGGGCATGAATGACCTGAGGCATTACTGCAGTACATCTGGAGAGCATGACCACATGCTTGCCAGATGGTTGGACTTTTCTTCATTACTACTACGAACTTTGCAATCAAACCTCAGATACTCTGTGGATCTATAGTACATATGTGTGCAATTTGTCACTAGAACAGGCTCCCCAGGGAAGTGGTTGAAGCACCATGTCTGCCAGAGTTCAAGGAGCATCTGGATGATTCTCAGTCATATCATTTTGTTAGATCATCTTGCAAGGAGCAGGGAGTTTGACTTGGTGATCCCTACGGCTCTCTTCCAACTTGAGATATTTTATGATTCTAATTTCACCTCACAGGGACTCTGAGCACTATACCAGCTGGTTTTGTTATGTGAAAGACAAAATTCTTTAGCGGTATGTTGCTGCCAAAGCACATCTCTCACTCATTATATACTCACAGAAACACGTGTTTGCTAGTTGTCTGTAGCAAAGCAGCTTTTGTCTCTTGCTTTATCCTTACTTTTAGCACAGCCATATCCAGATCCTGTATATGTCAACAGCTGTTTCTAATCATTCTATTAAAGCTTGTGTGAAGGGGACAATGAAATGTTCACATGGCAGGGAGTCACAGGCACTCTGTCCTGAAGGTTATACGTCCTTTGGGAGTTGACTCTTGAAATGTTTACAAAACAGGGTGCAAAGTTACACATTTTGAATCTGAATCTCAAACTGATGACTAAAGCAACATGAGACAGCATTTGGTGTGGAACATCACGATGAGTACACCTGTTAACATCCCACACACTGAGGAAAACAAACCCATAATAAAACAAGAGTTACACAGACTGCGTCTTATGCAAAGCTTTCCAGTACTTTTAGAAACAGTTGAAAACAAGATTAGTTACTGTAATAGTTTAGAAGTTTTCATACTTGTAAGTCTGAGTTTGTGGAAAAGTACATTTCAGAGGCAATGATGGCATTTTCATGAAATTGCGTATTATACATGGTGAGGGTGTTATTTATGTTAAAAAGAAGAAATGTTTCCCATATATATAGGTTATGACTGTAATGCATAAATAGTTTTTTACTCCAACAGATTTGGATGGGAGACCAGTGAGAATCTTCATGTTTTCATCACTTTTATCAGTTACATCAGTCATTTGAGTTTATGAGAAGTATGGGCTTTTTTGTTGATGAAACTTACTAGAGTTTTGCTGTCCAAGTATGATTTATTACAACATAAAGCAACATCATGAGTTTGCCAAAATATTACAGTGTGGACTAAGCAACAAATTTCCTTAAAAGATTGATCTTTTTTTAAAATTTCATTTGTCTCAGGTGTGGTATGTGTAGTTATGGGTGTTTTGACTGACCTGCAGAATCTTTTTGTGATTCCAGAAAGAATAATATAGCTATGGCAAATGTCTCCATACACTTACTGCTGAGTTGTGTTAGGAAATTAGCTTGGTCCTAGATCTGTTTGTAAATTGTAGAATTAAATTCTTTAGCAGCTGCTCCTGACTGGTTGATCACTCACTGTTGGGTTGTTTATCCCTGCAATCATACAGTGTCTTATTTCTCTTGTTATCTTTCTTCCCAGGTGCAGACCAATTTCTTAAAAAAGGTGGGACAAGGATAGCTCATTTGTGGGCCAGTCAGTATTGGTTGTCAGCCCTTGGGGACACCAGTACTTGGCTCTTGAGTCTTCCAGAATCAAGACCTAATTCTGCACCCCTCCCAGTTAGAATCTCTAACCTTCTAGTTAGAATCCTGTGTAGATTGTTCTTCAGAAACACAAGAAACTGCTGTCTAAAGTCATATGTTCTCAGGAACAGTACTGTGAGCTGATCATTCTCTGAGATTACTTCCTCTTGTTCAAGTGAATCAAATCCCCACCAGGTACAACTGAAGCTCTCTTTGCTTCTTTTTGCCAAAACTCTGCACAATTATGATTTGGTTTTCTCCTTCTCCCATCATTTAGATGGCTTAAGATGCTTCATTCGTGCTTGCTTTTGCCAGTTTGAGGATATTACTGTCATTGTTACCAGTCTGTGTGCTCCTTGCCCATTTTAAAACTTTGCTCCTTTGCAAAAATTGTCTTTGTGGTGAGTATCACTCAGACAGCATAATCAGAGAGTTAATTTATGTTCTTGTATCTCACTGAAATGAAGTAGTGGTAGATTGTCATGCTGAGTTTACTGTAATAATACTTAATTGCAACTTGAACTAACCTGTCAGGCCCTTTTCTGTCCTCGTAGCTACCATCAAATGCGGGATGTATCAAGTCCCACATGTCCTAGTTTTCAGAGAACTTTTTTATTTGTAGCAGATCAGTCAATTCTTTGTTTCACTAGAAAGAATTGTGGAAAGTGTGGCAATCTCTTTTTTTTTTTTTTTTAAATTCTTCAAATGGATCATTCAGCACATTAAAAGTTTGTTGTTAGTGAATGAATGAGAGTCTTGGTAATGTTTCAGCACATCTAAGAGTATTGCCATACCTGAGACAAAATGGGCAAGGAGTGTACTGTGTTTCTCCTGTGCCTCTTGGTACTAGTTCAGCAACATAATTAAGCACACTTAACTTTTGGACTCATGAGAACTTCCAGAGATTTGAATGGAAACATGAAGGCCTTTTGTAAAAGTTTATTAAAAAAATAAATGCATGGATAATATAGAAAAAAGAAATTTTGCACAAAAGTTTTTTGTTTTCCTTTACTGCAGTGTTTTTTCTTTTTCTCCAGTTTGTTTGGCATGATGGAGCAGGGCCAAAAAGACATAAGAAGACATGGAAGGGAAAGAGTTAGGAAGAGCACAACTCAGAACATTCTGAACACTGCTCCAGTGAAGGAAGATACAGTGCAGTTAATTCAGCAAAGCCTGAATTATGGCTGCTTCACACAGTGCAGTGTTTTTCACTAATACCTGGATAAGCCCATGTGTCTGCATGGTATCATATAGAGCAGTGCAGAGATACTATCTAGGGTGCATCGACCTATGTGTTTGTGCTAGCAAAGCACCAAACCTGGTCTTTGAAGGAAACCAACAGGGGCATAGTGCCACACTGATGGGACCAGACTGCTTCCTGATTTACAGGTAGCTTCTTCACCCTGAGGTTACAGATACCTGAACCGTGCTCAGTTGCTCTATGTGGCATACACCATTTGCACCTTCAGAGGTGCATAAGGTGGGTGAGTATCCAGCAGGACTTCTATCACACTAGTCCTCTTCTCCCACAAAAATATTGGCTACAAAATTTGCGGAGATGCCCCTGAAAAACACTGCGGACTTGTTTCTAGTCTTTCTTGTTTATTCCCATACTGTCATATCTGTGTTTTTCCTCACACGCAGCAGAAAAGATCACTATTGTAAATACGGCACTTAAAATAAATGCTTGCTCTTAGCAAACTCAGTCCAGATACAGACGTGCAAGTTGACAGTCTGGGTTAGCTTTAAAGACAGAGGATTCATTCTGAATTTTATCATTCAGTAGAAGAGAAAGAAAAGATAAAGAGAGGAGATTCTGTCATTCAGTGGAAGAGAAAGAAAAGCTGGCAATGTAAGGAGTTCAAAAAGGTAAAATTATTAATAGTTTAGAAAAGGAGTTTTACACTCAACTAATTCCTGGTAAAAAGTACTTGAGAGTAATTTCTAGCAGTTAAATGTGAATTCACATAAAACCTGGTTCCATTGATTGTAGTAAGAGCACAAATACTTCATCTAAAATTAAAGGTTTTGCATTATGATTAAATGAACTTTTCTTTTTTTTAAAAAAAAGCAGGAATATTTTTTTTCTTGACCTACTAATGTAGGTTTCAGGTGAATAAGATAGTGATCCTTAGTACCTCTACTCATAGCAAACACCACTGAACCAGTATTTATTCAGTTACATTTCATTATTATTGTGTAAAAATCTATCATCTAGTAATTGTGTCAATTTCTGATTCCTTTCTGAAGATCCAAGATCTGCTCCAAGCTAAAATCTATGCTGTGATTTTTTTTTTTTTTTCCTGGAGACTGCAAAGAACTGTGTATTTGTAGTCTGACCTACAGTGCTTTCATGCTGACAGCACCGTCTATATCATGGTAGTCTGACTGAACAGAAACAGATGCCACAGACTTACTGGCCAGTTTCCTGTCTGAATTGAGGAGCTTATGATAAAATCCCATCTTTTATGGTGGGATTTTTTTGGGGGCTGTATTTCCTTGAAAAGAAGGATAGTTCTTAGTTTATGTATGTACAAACTTCAATTAAATTGAATTAAACACAGCTCCACAGAGAACTTTTTTTCCTGTGGAATCTCATTGCTAAGACTATTATCATCCAGACTTCAGAGAGGGATTTATAAGCCAAAGCTGTACTCAAGGTCTTAAAATCTAAGACTGTATATTGGTAAAAAGTAACTTCTTAAAAGTTCTTCTGACTTTATAAAAGTAATTTAACTTCCCAGAAAACAGATTCTTTAATGACTCGTGCTCACAAGTTGAGGATGGTAACAATCTCACTGTGATAATACATATGTAACTTGCATGCTCTTGATAGTTTTAACATTGGCAGTAATTTCATGTCTTGATCACTACAACAATAACCTATTTGCAGCATCTGCAAATATGGGGTGAAAAATTCAAGTTCTGCGTGCCATCTGCTTTGTGTATTTGTTAAAGGTGCGTTTATCATCCCTGTTCACCAGTGAATTCTGCATCAGTGGCAGTTCACAGCAAATTAGTGAGACTAGGCTAAAGTACAGTGCCCATAAAAAGTACCCTTGCATCTCCTGCTCATAGTGGACAGGATTATCACATTAGTTTTGAAGGCAAAGGCAGACTCAGCAAGGAGCCATGCTGGCTATTTTTACTTTGACCGCTTACTCCCTGAAGAGCAGGGAGGAGGCAGTAGCATTCTGCAGCACTTTCTCAGAGATGCGAAGCAGAGCTGTGCTGAAGCTGTTGGCCTACTTACAAATGCATTTCAGTTCTACAGTACTCCCCTGGCTCTGTAGCTGGCTATGGAATTAGGCACAATTTGCTTTTACCCCCTGGGATTGAATCAGAAAGTTGCCTGTTGGGACTGCAACACAAATTAGTTTTGTATTATTTTGTAAATGTATCAAGTACTTTTAAAATGCTGCCTTTTTGATTTGTTGCACAAGGTGCTTGTAACATTTGACTGAGCTGTTCCAGAACCTGTGTAGGAAACCTTGGTTTGAAATACAGAGCTGTGTGTTCACACCGTGACCTATAGGTGACAACAAAGAATATGATTGACTGCAGGGCTTCTCTGTGTGTTTGGGAGCCTGAGTTCCCTGATGAGTGTTCTAATCACCCTTGTGATGGTGCAAGCCTTTTCAAGTCTGCTCCCAAGGGAGACAGATAAAGTCCAATGAACCTGAAGGACCCAAAGGAAGATACTAAGTTTTAAATTTGTTGGTTTAGAGATTTAAAGCAAAGCAGCTGGTATTCCACACAGTAGTCCTTGAGTATGGTGGTCACTGTACTGAACATCGACATGTTCCATGTAGCTGTTTCTAGTATGTATGTGTGGTTACTTTGTATTACAAGATACAAGCAAGATAGATTGTTTATAGGATTTATTAGAGAAAGCAACAAAAGAGAAGCATTACTGGGCATGGACCAGTATGGATGAACTCATTAGAGAGGTTAAGATTGGAGGCAGCCTAGGCTGTAGCAACCATGCCGGGGTTTAGTTAATGATCCTGAGGAACATGGGCCTGGCAAGGAGCAAAGCCTGAACCCTGAATTTTAGAAGAAGAAACTTGCAGCTGTGCAAAGAGTTAGTGGATGTGATCCCCTGGGAAACTTAGGGACAGAGGAGCAAACCAGAGCTGGCAACTCTTTTAAGACCACTTTTCTTAGCACACGAGAGCTCTCCATCCCCGTGTTTAGGAAATCAAGCAGTGCAGGACAGAAACTGGCATGGCTGAGCAAGGATCTGCTCCTCAGACTGGGGAATAAGAAAGAAGTGCACAGCCAGTGGGAGCAGGGACAGGTGACCAAGAAAGACTACAGAGATATGGTTCAGATGTGTAGGGATGGGTCAGGAAAGCTAAGGCAAAGATGGGTGGGACTTGGCAAGGGATCTGAAGAATAATAAGAAAGGATTCTGTGAGAACGTAGGTCAGAAAAGAAAGACCAAGGAGAGTATTCCCACCTTAACAAATGAGAAGGGAGAACTGGTGAAAAAAGATATGGAGAAGTCTGAGGTAGTCAGTGAGTTCTTCACTTTAGTCTTCACCTTAGGCTTCCCCCGTTTCTCAAGTCCCTGTTCAGGTGGGAGTTGCAGGAGCGAAGTTTCTACCACTGTCAGCAAAGAGCAAATGTGAGGATCATTTGATGAAGCTAAATAGGCACAAGTTTATGGGATCTGATGAGATGCATTCCAGGGTCTGGAGGGAGTTGGCTGATGTTGTTGCCAAGCTACTCTCCATCATACTCAAAAGCTCATGGTGGTCAGGCAAAGTCCCTGGCGACTGCAAAAAAGGGAAGCATCAGCCCTATTTTTAAAACGTGGAGAAAGGAAGACATGGGGAGCTACATTATGATGAGCATCACCTCTATGCCTGGGAAGATCATGGAGCAGAACCTCATGGAAGCAATGCTAAGGCACATGCTAAGGCACAATGCTAAGGCAAGACAAGGAGACAATCCAAAGTAGCCAACATGGCTTTATTAAGGACAGATTGTGCCTGACCGGTCTGATGGCCTTGTATGATGGAGTGACTACAATGGCTAACAAGGGAAGACCAACAAAGGAAGACCAACAGATGTCAATGTATCTAGTTTTCTGTAATGTCTCTGCCATGGTCCCACATGACATCTTATCTCCAAATTGAAGGCAGTGAATTTGAGGAATTGGCCGGGTAGATACAGCCAAAGAGTTATGGTCAATGGCTTTATGTCCAGGTGGGGGCTGGTGACAGGTACAGTCCCTCAGGGCTCTGTCTGGGGACCAGTGCTCTTCAATATCTTCATCAATGACATTGACAGTGAGGTCGAGTGCACCCTCAGAAGGTTTGCAGATGACACGAAGCTGTGGTGCAATTGACACAATAGAAAGAAGGGATGCTGTCAAGGTGGGTGTGGACCAGCTTGAGAAGTGGGCCCATGAGAACCCTATGAGATTCCACAAGTCCAAGGGCAAGGTGCTGCACCTGGATGAGAGCGATCCCAAACATGAGTATGCACTGAGAGAAGAACTCATTGAGAGCAACCCTGTGGACAAGAACATGTGAGTTCCTGTGGATGAAAAGCTGGACATGAGCTGGCAACGTGTGCTCACAGCCCAAAAAGCCAAGCACATCCTGGTCTGCATCAAATGATGGGTAGCCAGCAGGTCAAGGGAGCTGATGCTCACTCTCTACTGTGCTATGGCGAGATCCCACCTGAAGTACTGCATCTAGCCCTAGGGTCCTCAGCACCAGAAAGGTGTGGACCCATTGGAACGGGTCCAGAGGAGGGCCACAAAGATGATCAGAAGGCTGAAGCACCTTTCCTATGAAGTCAGGCTGAGAGACCTGGAGTTGTTCAACCTGGAGAAGAAGAGGCTGCAGGGAGACCTCATTGCAGCCTTCCAGTACCTAAAGAGCTCTCATGGAAAGAATGAGAGCAGCTTTTGACATGGGCAGATGGTGGCAAGACAAGGGTGAGTGGTTTTAAACTGAAATACGAGATATTTAAAACAGATATTAGGAGGAAATTCTTTAGTGTGAGGGTAGTGAGGCAGTGAAACAGGTTCCCAGAGAAGTTGTGGATGCCCTATTCCTAGAAGTGTTCAAAGCCGTTGGGTGGGGCTTGGAGAAATGCGATCCAGTGGGTGGCATCCTTGCCCTTGGCAGGAATGCTGGAACAAGATGATCTTTAGGGTCGCTTCCAACCCATCTCACCCTGTGATTCTTTTACTCTGTGATTCTATGACTTTGCCTTTCTGCTAGGGTAATTTTTAATTTTTCCTGTTGAAAGATTTCAAACATAGAGAAAGGCCAGTGTGAGCCTGAGAGGCAGGAGACTTGGAACAATAAGTTGGCACTGCAGTTATGTTTCATGAGTGCTATGAGGCTCCATTGATAGACAGACAATTCAAAGTCCTAATTAGAATTTAATGATGATTTCTGCAATTATTATTATTCTATAACTGTCCTCCGAACTACTGCCATCTAAAAAAATCCACCTAAAGTTACTAGTGTTCAGGACAGAAACTACTCCTGAACATCAGAGCTTGGTTCAGCATACTTTCAGCTGCATAAGTACTTTGGTTAAAGCTTTGCAGGGGTTGGGAGGATTCAGCATACTTTCAACTGCATTAGTACTTTGGTTAAAGCTTTGCAGGGGTTGGGAGGAAGCAAAACAAAGAAAAAGCTAAATTTTTTAGATCCTTTGTAATTAAAGTGCCTTCAGATGCTTTTTCTTTATTGATTTCTGTTACTGTGATTATTCTTTCTGAGATGTAGCATGCTAGAAAGGAAAAAGTAAAGGCACTTGTCTGCTGGTTTTTTTCTGCCGTATGCTCCTGACAGCCTCTCTGCCAAACATGATGGCTTACATCTTATCTTAGTGGTGTGTCCTGGTTGTCTGTGTTGTCTGCAAGGGCTTAGCATTCCACTGCTTTTTTACTCAATAAATTAAAGACTAGGAAGGAGTAACACTGTAATACTTGACCATATAAGGGAGGTGACTGTTTTAGTTCTGCTCTTTGCACAATATGCAGTTGAAGCCTTTTAAGGGAAGGTGGTGCAGACAGAGTGAAAACATCCAGAAGCAGAACATACATTTCACATTATACTTGGTGCCAGTGCTGGTGCTGTCATTGCTACTGCTGTGAATTTCTCACAGTCTATTGGAATTGCACAGATAAAAAGGGTAGACTTACAGATGGGATTGAAAACAGATGTTAAAATCATTTAGTTAATGACTCTTGCATCTTGAGAAATAATAAGAACGAAGAGAGAACTGACCAAAGGTGAACTGAATTGGACTTCAAAAGTTGAAAAATGAAATGGCAAAGAGCTCTGAAGCATCAGGAAGAGGAGACCACAGAAGAACAGGTGGAAACATTATGCAGTGAGAGTGGGCTAGGTACTTGGTGACTACAAGGGCAATTAATATGGTGTCAGTAAAGTATATACATATTTTTTTTTCAAATAAAATCTAAATGTTGAAGAGGGTACTCCAAAAGAATAAGCCCATTAAAGATTGGGTCTGGTTGCAAGTACACTGAAGGCAAAGTCTCTATTATATAGTTATAAAACAGCCCAAACAGTTTTTTATTAAAGGGATGGAAAAATAACATAGGCAAACATAAATCAGTTGTGTTGATCTCAGAAGTATTCAGAGTGTTAGGAAAAAAATTCAAGCAATACAAGCAGTAAAATATCAGATACAAAGATTTGTATGCTAAGGTTAGACTGTATGAAGACTTATTTTCAGCTAGAGAAATTATTTTTTTGATAAATCAGATGCAGGTCCTTACTTGAGATACCTTTAATTCTTTTCATGAAGAAAGACTACCGAGATGGAAAACAAAACAAGTTTTCTTAAGTTCAGTCAAATCATAGTCTTGTCTTTGAAATAAAATATGCTTCAGACCTTAAATCAAATGAGGATTTTATCAGCTGGAGATTAGGTAAGACAAGCCACTTTAGTGGCTAAGGAGAGATTTAGAAGACCCCAGTGGTAAACCTTTTTCTTCTGTAGCCATTGTAACTCTGAAAGAAACCTTTACAGAGGTTTGATCTCTTATCAAATGCTGTTGCCACACACTACCCTTCAGTGACCCTCATGTCTGTCCCACAAATTCCTTCAATTCCTGATTGTTAGGGCCTGACAGTGCTTACCCTTCTGCAGAGTAAGGCTTGCTGGTCTCTAAATTACAGTACCTTGTCTGGCATCACAGAGAGGAGTAGGATTGAAAATAATTGTGTCCGTGGAACACCAGTCTGTGTTTTGGAGCCTGTTCACCGAGGTGTCTATGAGCATCTTCCACATGTGAGCTGATACCTACGTAAGGTGGTGGAAGGTAGGGGACAAGGGCATGCAATAGCTGCTTCTCTAGTGTTTTTTTCATTAATATCTATTTCTTCCTCCAAGTTAATACTCCAGAATTAATGTGATGCTGCAGTTTACCCTAGACAGTTTACCCCAGTTTATGCTAGCTTTCACCTGCAATGCAAAGCTCTAACCAGTCATTTGCATCGTTGCAAGTTCGTGAGGCCTGTTAAAGAAAGCCCTTCCCCCAGTGTTGTGACCTTTATCTTTGTGGTGAACAACCATCACAAACTTTGGCAGGAAAATTTTGTTTGATTGACTGATCTATTCTTGGAGTTTCACTGGGTACAAGAAAGTCAACTTGCTGCAGGCCATTTATTGTATCTGAATGACTTGTATTGTTTTTGTGGCATTATATAGATTAGGTTGGAGAAAACTAAGGACCACTTTGTTTTATTAGCCCACCTGTAAAAAATAGTGTTGTTTCTACTGAAAACAGAAAGAAAGGTAACACAAAGATATTCCTTTAACATTTGTAAATAAAATAACTTTTTTTTAATGGAAAGTTATCTTTTTTCACAATTTAAGCACACTAGTATTTTTACTGTAATTCTAAGGAAAATAACGTGGACTATCAAGAGTCCTATAACCTCTATTTTTCTAGTTAGGTAACATGTAGGTGGCTATGAAGCATAAGGAAGAAGACCTGGGATATTCAGATGTGCAACTGTACAATTAGTAGTTCAGTTGCCTGGTGCAGAAGGAATGATATTAGAACTAGCTGTTAATTTTTTTTTTTTTAATTTGTCAGCAAATTTGTAAAAATCCTGATCTTTATTATGAAGGCTATAATTGTGTTCATTATTACCTTTACTTTGAACTGGCCAGCTCATGCTTAGGTAAGACTTATTGTAGAGTTCAAGAATTGGCTTAACAGTTCTGTTTTGGTACTAAACTCTCCAATAAATCTGTTTTCTAGGGATGAAACTGCTTCTCATGGTTGCATTGTGTTCAATTTCTTCAAGTTTGAATAAAAAGAAGGCTGTCAGTACAGGTAGTGTGGGACTAGTTCTTCAAAATAAAAATGACAGTGAAACTGTACAGTAGGAGGGTAAATTTAACTATATAACGGTACAAGAATTTTTATTCTGATTTTAACTCATTTTGTTATCTCCATGTTTAAAAGCATCTACTCCTGCTTTTTTTAAATTCACAAAATATAGTTTTAAATAATGCATGTAATTGCAAAAAGCACAGTCCACTCTTCTTTGATTTATCTTTTTCCCCTTAATTAGTATTTCAACATACTGGGATCATAAACACCCTTAGCTCTAATATGGTCATAATAACTAAGGTTATTACTTTTCAGTTTAGTTACAAGTGTAAATTCTCTGTTTCCTAGTCTAACAAGAGCTAATTAGTGCTATACACAGACTGAAGAATCTTTATTGTGTAATCTCATTGATGTAGTGAGCAGTTACACTACACTGCTGACTTTGAAGTCAGTCCCGTTAAGTGTCCAAGATGACAAGAAGCAGAATGTCTATGGTCAGTTGTATTCTTTCTACATAGTTCATACTCATGGAACATATAAACACAGGTATATCAACTGTGTGGTTAGACATAAATAGAATGCCTTTACTTCAAACAGGCAAGGAAAATGAACTTATTTATAGGGCATATTTTTTTCCAGTTTTTTATTTTAAATTGCTCTGGAACCATATTCCATCTATCAAGTCAGGCCTTTTGACAGCTAATACCTACAACCCAAGGATTTAGAGTTTGAGGTACTACCTTTACAGGTGCACTGCTGCATCAGTATCTTATAAGTATATCCTTATACGTATATATAAAGACATACAAAATTTATGCTGTTGAGTGAGACCTCTGGAAGGTATAAACCCTTTGCAGTATTAGTTTCAAAACTCACTTTCTGAGGGAAGCAGTATTCTGTCTCATCAAGAGGTCTCATATAGATAAAACTCTTTTTCTTAACCCCTTGACTTTCCTTTCTAATTTCCCAAATTTAGGGATTCCAGTGAAAGCTGGAAAGAGAAGAGAAACTTGAAAACCTATACATAAATAGTCTTGTTTGAACTGTCCCGTGAAGGTACATTGCTAAAAACATAATAGAAGGTAATTAATCGATCTATGATTTGTTATAGATAAAAATCCTTACTGTGACTTATCAGCAGTTGTTCTTGCAGAATTACAAGTTCCTGAAACCCTCATCCTAAGGATTTTTTTGCCTAACATCTATAAAACTTGTCATGAAACCATATGCTGCATGAAATAGTGCTGGAAACAGTGGTACCTAGAAACTACTTTCCAAATTTTCATCCACGAGGATTCTGCCAGTCTCATCTGGAACTTCTTTAAACAAAAACCTGGCTTTTGTGACTGAAAGCTCTGATTTAGTAATTTTCTTTACAAAAAAGCAGATTGGTGAAGTGAAAAGTTTTGGTAAATGATAGATTGGATATTAGAAAGAAGTTCTTTACAGAGAGAGTGATCAGGCATTGGAATGGCCTGCCCAGAGAGGTGGTGGATTCGCCATCCCTGGAGGTTTTTAAGATGAGGCTGGATGTGGCACTGAGTGCCATGATCTAGTAATCACAGTGGGATTGGATCAAGGGTTGGACTTGATGATCTTGGAGGTCTCTTCCAACCCAGTTATTTCTATGATTCTATGATGGTTATATGTATTTTTTTAATTTCTTCCCACTGAAGTAATACCAGTCACATTTTTTGTTTAGAAAGAAGCAGATGTAGGAGCATTAAAAAAAAAGCCCTCCCCTTTCCTGCATCTTATCTCTGTTTTCCCTGGCTTTGAAGATCTAGTAATTTCACAGTCACATATTAGTTTCCTTCCTCTGAGGGTGTTTTCCTGTATTTTGCGTGATAATTTATTTGATCTGATGCAACACATTATTTCTCTTAATATGCAGCTTTAAGAATTTTTGCATCTTCATGTTGGAACCCTTCTCATGTTTTCTGGGGTGGTTATTTGCCTTGAATAGGTTGCATAAAGGCACATTCTGCACTTATTTAGACTTCCAGTGATGATTCTTTATTTCAGCAAAATGTCAATAAAAAAGAAGCATGACAACAGAAACAACATTTGTATTTTCAGTGCTAGCCTAGTGCAGTTTGAAAACTACTAGAACCTCTGGAAGCTTTTGGTGCTGGTCAAGCTAAGTTCATTGTAGACTGTTTATCCTCAGACCAGGGGAATACAGAAAAGGGAAAGGGAAATGATTTCCTTCTCCGAAACAGTACTGGGATATGGGAAAATTTCTGCAAGCAAACATAACTCTACTGTATTGTTAGACTACCTCGAGAGAACTGGTTTTGTTCTTCCAGCACATTAGCTATTGTTTTCTGGTTTAATGTTTTCTATTTTTTTTGGCAGTACAGTCCTGTTTTCAGCCTGCAGTTACTGTCATACAGAGATTAAATCCTTTTATGTTCTTGATTTTTTTACAGAGCCAGAGAGAAACCTATTCTGCTGCACACTGTGAAACCACCCTTATGCAGCAGCCTTTCTGAGAGTCCATAAAATGTATAGTGCTGTATAAACACAAGGAGGTATACACCTACCTCTACCTCTGAACTAGACATATGAAGGCTCAATTTAGGATTAACCATTTTGATAATACTTTTTTCTTCATGTACATATTTAGCTCTTTTAAAATAGATATCAGCAATGTTTACTCTTATTTAAAAATCACTCTCTTTAGATGTAATATGTAAGTACAAAAATTAACACCTAGGCTAAATAGGAGGAAATGTGTATAGCAATGGATATTTCTTAATAAAAGAAATGTTTCTTTGGGGACTTAATATCAGTGCTGGTTAACAATGTAAAGATCTCAGAGACAATACTGAAGGGCTGAACTGTCATGTCACCACTTACCATTGTGAATGGGACTAAGTCCATTTAGTGGCCGGCCACTAATGGTTCTGTTCCCCAGGACTCAGGACTGGGGCTGATCCTGTTTTAACATCTTTAACAATGATTTGTATGAGGGGATTGAGTGCACCCTTAGTAAGTTCACAAATTACACCAAGTCAGGCAGGAGTGTTGAACTGCTGGAAGGTATAAAGGGTTTGCAGACCTGTCTGCACAGAGTGGATCGATGAGCTGAGGACCGTTGCATGAGATTTAATAAAACGAAGTGCTGGGTCCTGCACTTGGGTCACAACAACCCCAAGCAGCACTGCAGGCTGAGGGAAGAGTGGCTGGAAAGCTGCCTGCGGAAAAGGCCCTGGAGATGCTGGTTGACAGCAGCTGAACATAATCCAGCAGTGTGCCCAGGTGGCCAAGAAGGCCAATGGTATCCTGGCCTGTGTCAGCAATAGTGTGGCCAGCAGGACCAGGGCAGTGATCGTCCCCCTGTACTCGGCACTGGTGAGGCCGTACCTTGAATCCTGGATTCATTTCTGGGCCTCTCACTACAAGAAGGACATTGAGGTGCTGAAGTAAGTCTGGAAAAGAGCAGTGGAGCTGGTGAAGGGTCTGGAGCACAAGGCATATGAGTAGTGGCTAAGAGACCTGGGCTTATTTAACCTGAAGAAAAGGAAGCTGAGGGGGAACCTTACTGCTCCCTGCTACCTGAAAAGAAGTTGCACTGAGATAAAGATTGGTCTCTCCTTCCATGTCTCAAGTGAAAGGACAAAAAGAAATGGCCTTATGTTTTGTGAGGGAAGGTTCAGATTGGATATTGGAATGGTTATACATTGGAATGTATTGGAATAAATTGCTGATGGAGGTGGTGGAGTAACCATCTCTGGAAACGTTCAAGTGGCCTCTGAATGTGGCACCTGGGGGGATTATGGTCCTTCTAGGTTGATGTTTGGTCTAGATGGTCTTTGAGGTCTCTTACAACCTTGATGATTCTGTCATTTATGTAGTTTTTGAAAGGCATATCATTTAGTGCTGGCATATCTAATCAGTTCATCCCATCTACTTTACGTGCCTAATTTAGGATAGAGTGCTGTATGGCCAGAAAATAGGTGTCTCTGTTGATCAGAGTGGTGACTGCTTTCACCTTGACATGTAACTTCTGGGTGGATTGTGTTAAGTGCATTGAATCCAGCTTTGATTGGTCTGCTTTACCTGGGCTTGGCTGCAGTTAAAATTACTTAAATTTTCTTGCTTTAAGAAATGTTTGTTAGGTATGAATGCTGGAGCAATCATAAGGTCCTTGTTAGTTGATCAGATTGCTTCACTATATCTCAGTTCTTATTTTTCATATTATAAAAGAGTTGGTCCTGAAAATCCTAGGCACACAGTGAAACCTTGCAAATATAATTAGAACCAAGAAGATTGGTAATATTCATTCAGCACAAATCCCATCTTGGTGGTGAGTTCTTTAGAGTTGTTGGATGGGTTTTCTTTCTTTCTAGTTTTTTAGGCCAATAAAAAGTTTTTTTTGATTATAGCTTATAATATGCATAGTTACCAGTTAATAACCTGGGGAAGAGAAACACACATCCAGATTATATGGTGGTTAATTTTAGTTCTAGAAAATACTAGCACGTTGCCCAGATAGTGAGAGGGCTCATCTCATGTGTCAGAGGAGACAGGGAAAATCAGGGAACAGTTCTTGTTCAAATTCAGTCTTAGACTGGGAAAGGTTTTTAAAGGACATTCTGTATCATGGAAACATCCCTCTATTGTCTTGGCTTTGAACACATTAACAGAAGTACAAATGTTTTCGAAGCATATTGATTTTGATCCCCTATATTTTGTAAGGGAAGGTACTTCTACATGATACTTTAACTTTCATTAAAAATATTGATATAATAAAACTGTGTATCTAGAGTTTACTATTTCTTTCTCAATAAGAAGAGAAAGATACTGGTAAAACCTAATGAGGTAAGGTCCTACATTTTCCAAAATACTACACTTAGTGTATAAACACACTTGGGTTCTGTTTGAAGTTAGGTTCTGAGACAAGGATCAGTTTTGAACAGTGTTGTTGATCTTTTTTGGTTTTTTTTAACTTATAGCCCAGCTGTCAGGAGGTGTAGCAAGACCTAGAATATTCCTCAACTGACCTCATATCGTATATAAGAAAAGCACTGTCTTAATCATGTGATGTTTTATTCCAGAGTGGCAAAAGTAATGAAGGTTCCTGTGTATGAGACACCAGCAGGATGGAGATACTTTTCCAATCTCATGGACTCTGGACGTTGTTCACTTTGTGGAGAGGAGAGTTTTGGCACTGGTAAGTAATACATACTCCAAAATTACCAGACTTTTATTGACAACTTTTAATTTTCTGGATGCCTGTGGTCAATCAGCCAAAAAAAATCAGCAAATTAACTGTTTTGTGCTGGAACAGAGAACTGTCTGTTGTTCACATTTTGATGGTCATCTTTCAACTGTGGTGTCCAGTACCTCCACCAGAGGTGTGAAAAATGTGGAAGACAGACACTCAGAATCGACAGGCAAACCTATTACTATCCAGACAGCTTTTGGAGGTGCCTGGCAGTCTCTTCTGACTTGAACATAATGCAGAAATGTCTCACTGGTTCCACTGTAATAGTCGTTTCACAGACTGCAACAGCATTCGGAGGGATTTTACCCATATGGAAACCACATGGTTTTTCCTAATGTGATTAAGTGTACAAAGTATGAGAATTGATATGTCCAATGGTGTGCCTAAACAAACCTGTTGTAGACAACCCTTTTTGAAACATTACAATTAATCAAATATCAGATAAAATCATCATTAGAAGATATTCAGTTACATATTAGCATCTCTGTTTTCCCTGGGTATTTCTCTCTTAGCTGTCACAAGAACCAGTCAAGCAACAGAATGCAGAATGAACAACAAATTTGAGTCATCAGAAATACAGTGCTGACAGTAAGCATTAGAGCAGACAATAAAATATATAGTGTGTAAATCTGCACAAATATGGCTGCAGTTTATGAGAAAAACTGAATAAATTTCAGAATGGGTCTCTTTTTTCTTTCCTGTATTCTAGCACAGAAATTCTTCCTTCTTTTTATTTATTAGACTGGTTATGTTACAAGTGTTTTTGAAAGAGCATGTACTGGAATAACATGACCATATAACTGGTTAATAGTTTATTGTGTATTTTGATGTGAGTTCCATAGAATTCTTTATTTTGAATGTGAAATTCTCTGGCTGCAGCTTTTTGTAGAAAATATTCACCATGCAGTGAAACTTGTTTCATTTTGCTTTGATTGAGTTAGGTATTTAGTTTTTTTCAGTTGAGGTCAATTAGAGCAGAATGCTACTTCTTCAAAAATGAGGATACCTTTAATCCAAAGACATGCCATCCTATGTGTCATTTACTGTACAGATCTGAATGGACTATGATGGAAGAACCAAAAATGTGTTAGATTTCTTTAGGTGTCTCTAAGTAAGAAGGAAGAGAAATTAATAATTAATGTTAATTTTCTATTTGTTTTGAATGGTAACCAATGTCCCATGATTAGCAACCTGGATTCCTTGACTAATCACAGTGAGTGGCACAGGTTTGTATTGCCTTGAAGTGTCTTTTGAATAGATACTTTCTCTACAGGGTGTTCTACAAAGTCACTATGTGATTTCTAATTTGAAGAGAAGGGTAGGAAGATCTTGACCAGTCAGAATATACTGCTATTTTTTTGTGGTGTGTTGTTGAACTCTGTCTCTATTTGCCCATATGTAGCAATGAGAGGTGTGAACTGGGAGATTGCAGCTCTCACTACTTTTTGATGCTTTTTCATGAGGTCAAATCTGTACCTCTTCTCTCTAAATATTTGAAGTTCCTGCTGCTCATGCAAAACCAGATACTTTCATGAAACTTGAGTGGGTTTAGAGACACCTGTATGACCTCATTAGCACCCAAATTATTTTGAAAAAATATCCTACCGTCAGCATCATGCTGCAGAAAGGGAAGTGTGGGTTTTAACTGGAAGGAACTTGTAAGAGTTTTGATGGTGAGTTCCCATAGACTGAAGTACATCTAGATACCTTAGCTCACAGAATGCAGCATATCCTGCTGCTTGCAGGTTTGTATGTAGAGGTGTGTAAAACAAACAGGGGTGGTCTCTACGTGCCGTATGCCGTGACAAACCACTGTCACGGGCCTGTTACTGCTTGGGAAGTCCGTTGCTAGACCATCTTCATCTGAGAAGATGTTGAGTATGACTCTCTCAGATGCCTTTTGTCTGAGGGAGAAAGGAAGAATCATTGGTTGCTTAGTAGAAGCTGTATCTTCTTTGAGGAGACTTGTCATTAAAATCTTATGGTACAGTTGTTAAAAAAAAAGACATCATATTTCCCTTTCACACTGTTCAGGTCTTGCTCAGCAGGCTGTCCCAGGTACTGGTGGACTCTGCAAATCAGTTGTATGGAAAATAAAAACAAAAAAAGAGGATTGAGGTCCTGATCTACTGAAAAATGAGGGCATTTTGATCTGTATTGACTAACTTTATTATCCTCAGTATCCGATAGTGGTTGAATTTGGGAAGAGAAACACTCATGGAGGTCAAGGAAGGGCATCTGGGATTTGTCTGTTCCAGATAGGGAACAAAATTCCCTATCTGTTCTTGCCCTTGACTTTTTCCTTTGCTTGTATCTTTCTGTAGGGCCTTAAAACAATTGCATTTTGTACTATAGCCTCTCTTCCAAATTTGCAGCTCCTGTCTCCTGTCTCAGACCAGTCTCTGCATTCCTAGCACTCTCCATATTCCTGTATTAATCTAGTGCTCCTGTCCTATCATTAATTCTTCAGATTCCTGATAAATCCCATCTCTTGTGAATTTTAAGAGTGCTTGAACAACATATTGCTGCCAGTGTGGAGAGCTGTTCTACAGCAATATCTCTGCACTGTGGTATGTTCTTGTCAGATGAACTTGGTTGTACCTTCAGTACTTTAGTGCAGAAAGCCTCTTGACCTCCAATTTAATCCAATTCCATCTAAAGGCAAATCTGGATCCTCAAGATTCGATCCCATGGGCATCCGGAGAACTTGAGCGTGGGGTTTAAATTCTTCATTGCATGTGTAGTTGCTGTGTAAAAAACATAGATGACAGGAAGAGACTTCCTAAAGAGATTGTGAAGTCTCTCTCACTGGAGATGCTCACAAACTGTCTGGATGCAGTCCTGTACCATGTACTCAAGGATGACCCTGCTTGAACAGGGAGGTTGGACCAGATGCCCTACTGTGGTCCCCTCCAGCCTTACCTATTCTGTGACTCTGTGACACTTACATAGGCAATTTTGCAATGATTATGATACCTAAAGTTTGTTTTTTCCCTACCTCAGTTTCCTTATCATCTTTCAGTTCAATGCAGCTGTCTGAAAAATGTGTCATCATATGCCAGCAGATTTTTTTGTAAAACATAGTCTGGTTTACAGATGACCAGTACTGTAGCAGTGTGAGCTATTTTTAGCAGCAAATATTTACCTTATTGCAAATCTTTTTAATAATGTCCTAAGCTGTGTGACCCTCACAAGTTTCTACCAGTATTGGGCATTTGAATCAAATTTACAGCTTCTGCTCAATCATATCTATTTAGTGAGTTGAAACTTGGTACTTCTTTAACTTTCAGCATAGAATATTTATATAAGCATACCATACAGTGATCAGAGTGGGAAACTTGGGGCTCTGTGCAAGAGGAAGGAGTTTTACAAATCTACATTCTGTCATCAAACTTCACTGGAGTTTGATGTTGCTCATTGTACACAGGTAATTCAGCCCAGCTGGTATTTCCAAGTAATACAGAGCCTGGTTTTATAACACAAGGGATTTTGCTCTGACAAGTAAATAAAAGCAAGTTTTCTACTATAAAAGGACAAAAGATTTTGAAAACATCTCATAGAGCTGTGTTTCCCAAACTTGTTTTCTGGCAGCTGATCTTGGAGCTCAACCAATGCTTTAAAAACTTCTTCCATTTTTGTAGCAGTGTGAGGAGCTTGTCAGATAAAGTTAGTAGCTTTCTGGTTCTATGACTAATACTCAGCATTCAGTTCAAAGAGGGGCATGAGTAGCAGCGATTAGTTTCTAAATTTCATCAGAAAACTATTAATCAGGATTAGGAGAGCTGTGTCACCGATTTATCTCTCTGCAGTTTAAGCCACTTCAGTAATTGCTACAACTTTTATAAATTTGTTTGCTTCATTCCAAATTTCCAGATTCTGTAAATGTCAGCCACCTTTCCCTGAAGGATTATGCAGAAGAAGAACTAGTGGAGAATATAATAATGTGCTGTTGCTGAAATGAATGAAAACCTCAAAAGAGCTGTTTGGTGGTATATGTTACAGTTACACAAATCTGAAATAATCTCATTAACTTGAATAAAGGAAGAGATCAGAATGTCCCTAAATCTCCATTTGTCTAAAATATCAAGTTTCAGAGTGCTGGATGATAAATTTATAAGACTCAAAGTGTATGCAACCAAAATTATTTACTGTGCGTTTGTGTAGTCCTGTGATTTTTCTTGTTTTAAAATAATGTTTATAAAATGCAATATACTAGAGAGGGATGACTAAGTTAGGGAAAAGCAATTACATTTTATTTGTGCATATGACCCTCAAGGCTTGCTGTCCCTCTTAGAATTGGATATCTCAGATATCTAAGTTAGACATGTAGAAGCCAGCATATATGTCCAACAGCTTTCAAATAGCACAAAAATCATCAGATGAACGTATTTGCATGAACTTACTTTGTTTCTCAAGCTACTGCCTCTGAAAACTTTTTAAGTTTAAACCGGTGTAAGCTGAGTAGTTCTTTATGAATGGTAACATGCTCTGAGAATTTTTCCCAGGTTGTTCACACTGAGTTTGAACATAGCAATTGACTGTTGCAGTAGTAAAAAATAACTTTTGCTTTGTTATACGGAGAAATAACATATTAACCTAAAAATAACGCTTGCTGGTCTTATAATTTCCCTGAACAATGGCAAATTACATGTAATGGTTAAATCAGAAAAATTAATTGTTGACTCCTCTATTCTCCCTTTTTACTTCAGCTCATTAAACACAATTCCTTAAATCCGAGGATGTTTCAATTAAAAGTAGCACTGAGAATCATACTGAGATTACTGAAAGCCTTCAGCAAGCTGGGAGGGATATTACTATTTGGATTTCAGGAATACATAGTTGCAAGGCACCTCCTTGTAGATTCACAGTAGACAGCCTTACAGAAATATTCCTGCCCATGTTTCATTGGAACATTTTTGTTCGGTGAAACGTATTTAAAGTGTTAGTTAAATCAAAATGCATCTCTTTGGTGTTCAGCTCAGCCCATTGCTCAGTGGTCATGATGATGATTTGCTGAATGATTGCTGTGCCTTTCCCTGTATGATTTGCTGGCCTGCAGTCTGCAGAATGTTACACAACAGGAGAATAAATGGTCATTTACATTGGAACAAGTTGCTAAGGGGTTAAGTTTAGTGCCAAGTCTCCACTTCTTGCTAGTGTCTTTTGAGACACTTAAGCCATTTAAGTGGCTGATGATAACAGCAACAGAGATGACTTTTTAGGTGAAACGGAATTTTTCAGTGCTAAGGATGAATGGCTGAAAGGAGAGGCAGGCAGGTTAAGAAGAAAAAGAACAGCCATGGTGTGGTGAGCTTGCCAGTGCCCTTGACCAGTGCCCTGCCTGGCCCTCTGGGTCTCCTCTACTGCCCAGGAGCAGCACCCAGGCTGTCAGCCCCAGCCCCAGCCCCAGTAATGCTGCAACAGGGCCAGTCTCCAACTCCCCACAGCACTACCATGCCTGCCTAAGGACCTCCCTAAGCCAGACCTGCCCATGGCCCCACATCCTGGCCTGGCCTTGCCCTATCTCCATCCCCAGGGAGGTGCCTGATGCTCATGGCTGGGGTTGCCCTGGTGCCCCTGGCTGCCCTGCTTCTGGAGCAGGGGGATGGGCTCTGGCTGCTCCTGCCCTGCTGGCCTAGGGCAGCCTCCGGTGCTCCCAGTCACCTGAGTGTCCTCAGCCCCTGTGGTGACCTGATGACTTTTCATGCTGTTACCAGAGGAACGATGTATGCTGAGGGGGAAGTGACAGTTCTCTTCTAGATTTCTCTTTTGGTGGCAGGGGCAGAAGCCTGTACCATTATCTTGGATATTGTACCCATGACTGTGACCGTGCTGTCTGCTTTGCCTATAAGGAAGCTGACTTTATTATCCATAGCACATACTGCTGGTGTATGGTATCCTTAAGCTGATCTAGCGTGTTACTGCAAGAAGGTTGTAGAAAAGGTGAGGGATGACCTTTATAAGGTCCCTACCAACCCAAACAATTCTTTGATTCTATGACCTGACTGCCCGAAGGACTGACTTTTTTTAGGGGGACATTTGTTTTCCTTTCTTATCTGAAGCTATTTGCAAAGCTTTGGAAGCTCATAAATAATCCTTCCCTTTTTCTTCTGCTTGTTTGGCACTCCGTGCTTTCACAGCACGCAGGGCTCACGAGGAGGGAACAGAGTGAACTGTAGCTCCTCCTACAGCAGCTCCTCAAGGAACAGCCCTGAGCTCTGGCTATTGCAGTAGGAGACTGCTGTTGTTCCGGAGAGTTCCCAGATTACAGTTCAAAACATACAAAAAGGAGCAGAAAGGAGGTGCTCTTACTATCATGACAGCTACTTTGCAAATGCAAAGAAACCATTACTGTCGCAGCTCTTAAATGCCCTTTTCTGTAATACCTGACACATAGCACAAATATAATTAGTCTTCATACAAGTCTTTCTCCTTTTTACAAGTGTTCAGTAATCATTCCCATAGAACTTGTGCTGGATAGGAATTTAGATTTACTTAAGTAGTTAATGTTATGTTCAGGGTGTTGAGGTTGAACGTAACACAAAAAGTGCAAGTGCCAGTCAGAGCTGTGGCAGACCCAGGACAAGTTCTTAGCAAAACCATATGAGCAGGGGCTGCTATTCTGATTGCTGATCTCTCCTAAGAAGTAGGGCTGCAAGTTCAAGGCATCAGCAGGGACTGGAGGACTGAACCCTAAGATGGCTCTCTGCACATCTTGTTATTTTCATTATATGCCTTTAATATGTTAACAGTTTTTCACAGGTTTAGTAGCTTCAGTACATCAATTTATATTATGGGAGCTGTGTCCTCTGCCAGTAGCAAAACACAGCTGTTTTGACAGATGAGTGTGTGGACCTTGCAGGCTGTTATGTAAAACCACAACACTGCAAAACAGTCTTGCTGCAACAAGATTTTTGTGTTTATGGAAGGAGGATACTTCAGAAAACAGGTTTTCTTCCTAAAAGTTTTTAGATTCCTCTCTGGAAGATTTTGCTAAGTATCTTCTAAGGACACAGACAATTCAATTGGTTGCTTCTATAATCAGTAGGAAATTCATGGAAAAAACAAAACTGCTGAATTATTACACTTGCTTTGTACTCAGGATTTCAATAAGGTGCATTAGACAGAAAACCATAAGGTTGCAGCAAACTTCAGCCAAACCTAGTATATTATGCCAGAGCAATGACCACATTTTTGATATCTCTTCAAGTTTCATAAGTCTATTAACCTATACAATTGTCTTCAGTACAACTGAATGTCACGGGTCCTGAATCTTACTTGGGTCTAGGACTATGTGCTAAATCCTATGGGGTATTGCAAAATTGTTGCTAGTCTTCATTGTTGTAATAACCTCTCTCTTCAGAAATATAAACCTAGGAAGGGATTTAGACCTGGGCATCCAAACTTCTTTAGATGGTATGGAGAAATGTAGAAAGGAGAAAAAGTACCATTCTCTGGTTTGCTTTGGGGTTTTTTTGCCAGAAAAATCTTTTCAAGCTCTTGGGTTTCGTCCTGATGGGAGATCATGAACATTCTGAAAATTCTTTCACTGCAGGTTGACAGATGAACATCTGCAGAGATAAGGAGATGCTGTTGGACTTGACTCTCTAAACACAGAACATTCTGATTCATGACTAGGTTTGCATATCTACCCCCATACTGAAATAGTAGCAGAGGTGAAAACATCCTATTAGTGAGCAGGAATCATGACTAAAATTGTTTTCCTACTGCTACTGTTTCTTTTCAAATAGTTGTATATATTTTTATTTAACCTGAGAAATATGGATTTTGTCATATGTTAATAAATCATATTTTAAACTTCAGTTCTGATTGTCTGTCTGGAAGATATTAGAGGTGCTGAGGTTAGTACTATTGATGACCATTATGTGATGTACAAAGTTAAATTAGACATCTGCCCAGCTTCCTCACCTTGTTTTCTGATTTGCGGTGATACCAAATAATGCATTTTATGTCTGTCTCTTTAGGGTCTGATCACCTTCGAGAGAAAGATGGACTGTGGGCTGTGCTAGTTTGGCTTTCAATCCTAGCAGCCCGAAAGCAGAGTGTGGAGGAGATTGTCAGGGATCACTGGGCAAAATTTGGCCGGCACTACTACTGCAGGTGAGAAAAATGAGGAAAAGGCACGGGAACTTCTGGAGTTGATAGGAGAATTCTGCTACAGTCATTGTTTATATGCTCAGCTGCACTTAGGTGTGCATTTGCTGTGGCTACAGAATGAAAATCTACCATGGATTACCACTGTTCTGTAGGCACGTTTTTTCTGATAAGTGACAGAAGGAGGAGCACATATGTATGTTACTGCTAGTATATAAGTAATTGACTTTTCTGATACTGAATGGCAGAAAGACTTATTTACTTGTGAAATGTGTAGGTGTAGCTTGTTACATGACATTGAAAAAGAATCAAAATCCCAGCAACATTTACTGCTGCATTTTTTCTGCAAGTGCTTCCATATGACAGTTTCAGTGAGAACTGAAACTATGCCTACTTTCAATTTAGGTTAACTCCCCCAAGGGTCCAAACATCATTTACATTTTAGCTTCTACCCCTCTCTTAATCCAAAAAATTTTGCAATTTGTAAGGCCTTTTGCGTGTAGCTGTTCCTCTTGTAGCAAAGTCTTCTTTATTTCTTTATTTCACTTGTCTGTTGAGCACTGTAATGTGTCCTTAATTTTGGAAAGCTAGCTGTGTATCAGTGATATTTTCTATGCTAATTCAGAAACTGTGCATTTTCTAAATTATTTCTGTTGACTCAGAGTCAGTGACCAGTGTAGAACTGTTGTGCACACATGTAGTGGTCAGATTGCACAGGACTTGCACATGTATGCTGGTTTAATTTGCAATCAGTACTTCATTGTTCCGCCTCTGATTTTTGAAGTAAGCAGTAAATTGCTAATTTTGAGTATGTAGAGTTCTGTGAAAACAGAACTGTTTTCTCTGGGGCTCTGAGAACTTACTTTTTGGTTCTACCTTTTTTTTGATATATATGCAAGGTTTGATTATGAAGCACTGGAACCCAGAACAGCATATTTCATAATGAGAGACCTGGAAGCTTTGATCACTGACAAATCATTCAGCCATCAGCAGTTTGCTGTGGGTAACAGTATCTACAGTGTGGAAAGAACAGACAGCTTTGAGTTCGTAGATCCTGTGGATGGCACTGTGACCAAAAGACAGGTATGGCTGTAGAGATGGAGTAGCAAGGTTTTGCAGTTGTCACGTTGTATCCAACAGTGTTGTTTCTAAAGTTCAGCTGGCAAGACTGTCCATTTATTTATAGGGTGGTGTTTGCTTTGCTTTGATAGATACTGCATTTCCTACTTAAGATTAGCTTGGTCTGGATAAGATAATCCACCTCTGGTTTAGCTTGCACTTGCTGTACATAATTGGAGACAGTAGTCTCACAGTGAACATAGGATGAGATGAAGTCCCTGTTGACAGCAATGCATGTATAGGGAGGGTTCCCTTTCCGGAACAGTGGAAAATGTCATATAAAAAGATCTTTCCTTTTTCTATTTTCTGTCTGAAATATCCACTTGCTATACATATATTACAAAAAAAGTTAAAATTTTCTTGCTCTTGGTGACCCACAGAATTTACATAATTAGGGTAAAATATCTGTTTTTAGCCAACAGCATGCAGAAGACTTTAATAGATTTGTACCCTATGTGAGCACAATTGACTTCTCTAGCCCAAATCACCAGTTCCTTTTGGGCTCTGCCTATACTGAGATTCCTCAGCTCTCAAGAACTGCAGTTCAAACTGAGCCTTCAGTGTTTTGAAACTCATGATGTGCTCAAGAGTGACCATGCACTTTTGCCAGGTGTAAATGTATATTCAAATATCTTGAATATGAGCTGTGACTCATATTAAAGTTTGTCCTGATTTTATGTTGTTTATATTTTTTGTCCCGGTTTCTTTGTTTTTTTAATTACTTGACCTCACCAGACTCTAGCAAATGATATTATAAGCCATTAAAACTGTTGTCATGCCATTCTGATAAAAGTCTTTATATTTTCCACTCATCATTGCATCCAGAAAACGTAAGTAGCCCATCTGCCACTTAGCTACTGTCTGTATGTATTACTATTGAACCAAGATATGAGGATATTGTCATATCCAAGTCCAATGGAAAATTACAGGCAGGGCAGACTTGTGACCTTTGTACTTTAGAAAAACAGCTTGTGGATTTTCATTGCACTTTTCTTTCCCTTAATTTTCATCCAAAGCCCTTGCTCTATATTGGAATATAATTGCTAATTCATATCAGTGTGTAACACAAACAGAGAACCATGACTTGGCCTATTTTCAGATGGACTCTGAAAAGGAGACCCTAAAACCAGAAAGGATGTTTTGTCATAGGGAGAAGCTCTGAATTATTCAGAGCACAGTTCAACCAATATGTCTTTTGGCAAGGACACGTTCCTAGCTCCATGAATCTGCAGCCTCAGTGGGATTCTCCAAGCACGATAAAATAGGAGGGGATGCTGATCCATGCAAATGAAACAAGAGTTCACTGCTGCCATTTTCCTCAGGTAGTTTGCTCATCCTCTAAATGCAGATGCCCCTTCCAGACTATCCTAAGCTTCATGCCGATTTTCCAGCTATGTATTCAGCATGTTCCAAGTTTTGATCTTTGGTAGGTAGGGGAGAGCAATTTATATTCAGTGAATGAAAAGTTGGCTACATGCTACTTAATCAGTGTTAATAAACAACTTATTCAGAAAAAAAAATACAGCAATAAGAAAATAGGTAGCAAATGATACACTAAGACTGTAGCTTTTAATTAATTCTATTAATTCTATTGAAACCCATGAATATTGTTTATCACAGTGCAGTAATAAGGCATAAAATTAAATTAAACATTCTGCTGTTCTTGAAGACTGTTTTAATTTTTATTATAAGTCTTTGTAATTTTTGTGAACATGAGCACATAACAGTGCTGCTTCTGAGGAACCAGCAAGCCAGGAATGGAACCAGCTGCATTTTTGTGTGAAATTTGAATTGTAAGGATGAAAGGTACAAGTTACCCATTCACTAAGAGACAGAAGGCTCCAGGGAGACCTTATTGTGGCCTTTCAGTACTTAAAAGGGGGATTGTAAGAAACACGGGGACAATCCTTTTAGCAGAGCGTGTTGCAACAGGAAAAGTGGTAATGGCTTTAAACTAAAAGCCTGGAGACACACCATCTATAACGCTGCTTCTGCTTTTGAGAACACACGCAGGATCACTCTCGAGGAGAAAAGACAACGCAGAAAGAATCTCCTCTTGTCGATATTCCCTGGGGAGTCTTTCTGCTGTGCCTTCTGCAACCGGACTTGTCTGTCTTGCATTGGCCTTTTTAGCCATCAGCGCGCTTGTAGCAAGCGTGGGTAGAGCCCTTCTCAAATCTTCGTTCGTGAAGCCTAGCCATGATGATGAAAAGAGTAGATTCAGGCTAGGTATATATTCAGTGAGGGTGGTGAAATACTGGAACAGGTTGCTCAGATGAGTGGTGGATGCCCCATCCCTAGAAGCATTAAAGATCAGTTTGGATGGCACTCTGAGCAACCAGATCTAGTTGAAGATGCTCCTGGTCATTGCAGGGGGATTGGACTGGATGACATTTAAAAGTCCTTCCAATCTAACCCATGCTATGATTCTGTAGTAATCAACCAATCAATGCTTTATATGGTGTTGAAGATGTTTTGGTATATACCCGAGAAAACAACAGTTTTACTTTTCTTTAAAATATTGGAACACTGTGTTTCCAACATCAGTGTCTTCTCAAGGTGCTGATAAAACTGGAAGAACAAAATGCATCTCTTTTAATTCTCTCATTTTTTAATGGTTTACTGCCCTTTAAACAAAAGTAGCAAGGGTCTCAGTTTATGCACTAGGCATTTGACAACAGCAGGATTACGGGGAACTAAAGTTCAGTGGCATAGCAGAGGTGACACTTAGTCTGAGGGTATCATTTACAGTTCTTCATATTAGTGCAGAACTGGTAGAATACTGCAACACTACAACTATTCATCTGTTCAGTTTGCTTCTCTGGCCTTAATGGCCCCCTGTAGAGAAACTGTGGATCCAAGTATATAGTCTCTGGTTTATATATGCTGTACAAAGTTGGGGAGGAGGAAAGAAAAGAAGAGGTGAAGATGGGAGCAAGGAGCAAATTCACAGTTAATAAATTAATCAATCCTTTTATTATACACACAGTTAATGTGCATTAATTAGTGTACTTGAAATTAATTAACACCTTAAGTTTTCCAAGTTGTACTACAAACTTATTGAAATTCTTGCACTCAGATATTAATGCATGGTCTTTGAGGGGCAGCAGCTGGTCCTGTGTTTTGTTTTCACTGCTGACAACTGGTTTTTGGTCCTGGGATTCTGTACCTATTTCTTAGGCCACTCATCTTTGGAGATCTTATAGCTATTTCTCAGGCCATTGATCTTACACTCTGCCAAATAGAACAAGAAAAAATCAGGTGAAGAAAATAAAAATAGAACTAAGAGAGTATTTGTTATGAGGAGTTGGAGGGAACATGCAAAATAATTTCTAGTCCTTAATGGGGAAAAAGAGGAATGAGTGAATTGTCCAAAGTTCCAGGGTAAGAGGAATTGCATCCAAATGCCTCTACCTTTCACTTACTGTTTTAAAGCAGTGAATGGTGATATGTAAAGGTACTACCACCTTACATATATAAATTATTAACATATACAAATTATTAACATATATAAATTATTAACATATATATGCTGTTCCTTCTTCTCCTGTAGGGGCTGCGGATTATTTTTTCAGATGCTTCCAGGCTCATCTTCAGAATGAGTGCTTCTAGTCATGTGAGAGCTACTCTCCGGATCTATGCAGAGAGTTATGAAAAGGATCCTAGCCAACACAATAAGGAACCACAGGTAATGAAATAGGATTATAGTAAGTCAACAAATAATGCATTACCTTTGTAATAGCAGTGGCTATGGGTTCTCATCTTTAATCAGAAGTAACACTCAATGTTTGGACTGGTTTACTGTGTTTGTAGATGATTTTTGTATTGTAAATGTACTCGCTTTGAGGCAGGAATAACAGTTTTAATATATGTTTGTGTAATATCTAACACAACAAGAAGGCACACTAATATCTAACACTCTCAAGGGCTGAGATGTGTGGTGATGAATGCTGGGCAATGACTCCAAGTCTGTTAAGGGAAGACATTCTAGTTTGAATTTTTTTCACTATTTTTTTAAAAGGTTGTAATCTGAGTTCTAGAACAATATTTTAAAAATAAGTATTTTTCAAGAAGGTTGTCTGGAAGTCAGAGCATCCCAAGGATTCCTCATGGGAGACTGCAGTTAGGAAATACAGATGCCAGATTCTAAACAATGTAGAGATTCCTTTTTAAGGGAAAGACTTGCAGGTGTCTAAAACTTATATCATAACCAGACTTTTTTCTAAGAAGAGTGAATGTTGAAAGCAATTTGCTTGATAGTCCAGCACTATCACGTTTTACACTCTCAGATTTTTCCCTGGAAACCACCTTTATGCTGTGGTATACAAGAGAGGACTAAGGATGTGTCATGGAAAAGAGGTTAAGCATTTGGTTGTGGTAAATCAAAACACTGCAGTTTTAAGTCCCATGTAGCTGTGTGTTCGTGACTGGAATGCAAATGAAAATGTCCCAAAACATAAAAGCTTTCAAATCCATTTGAACCCTAGGTAAATTTTTGATGTTGCCTTTTCACCAGATTCTCACCATAAACTTAGCAAGTTTCTTCTTGTGCTGTTAAACATTGTCTATCAGTCACAAAAAGTGCTTCAGTTTTTACAGAAATGTTGCAGACTCCATACCTGCAGATATGATCTATTAATTTTATTTGCCTTTAAGTAACAGTTTGCATCCTCAGTAACTTCTTGGATAGACTACTTGTAATGTTAAAGCTTTGACAGAGTAAAGCACCTTTTTTCAGCAATTTTATTGGTTTTCTGTATATCCAGATATACCCAGCTAGCAAGATCATTGATGTATTTTAACTGGGGAAGAACACTGCTACAACCCCATTTCCAATTGCTACTGTATTGGATTTACACAGCAAAGTTTTGGTATCAAGGGCTGCAGGAGTGGCTTCTGGGAGAAGTTATCAGAAGCTGCCTCCATGTCAAAAAGAGCCAGTTCCAACTGGCTCCTAGATGGATCCCCCTCAGCCTCAAGCTGGACTCCATTTCCCTTATAGGCTCTCTTCAGGTACTGGAAGGCCACAGTTAGATAATGCTAAAGGATAACATACCATATCTCCTAAACAGTTGCCAAGAGATAAATGTGTTATTTAACGTACAAAGTGACTGCAATTGTTTTTTGAGCTGACATGTCAATAGTAAAGTTTTACAATTTCTGAAGAAGAAAGAACCATTTGAAAAATATTTTTAAATCAAGATCTCTTTGAGATATAGAAGGCTTTCTAGAGTCATATTAATGATAAGTGATTGCTGGCTGGGATTTATCTGTTGCAACTGAAATGTAAACTATTCATGGCAGAGGTAAAGGAGTTTTTAAAAGGCATATGCAGTTCTAGTTCCATGTTGTTCTGTCCTGCTCTTGCTATTCCAAATATAATTCACTTTCACTTTTTTTATATATTCTGGATGAAGAAAATGTAATTAAACTGAGAAGACAATTACAGAAGGACTTTCTCTGTTGAGAAGCATAATTGTAGCAAGAAGAACATTTAGTAACAAGTGAAATAACTGGGCAAAAGTGCAGCCCCTAAATTGTTTATGTAAATGGATGTCACATAAACTCACTTGATTTCGTGTTTTGTTCCAGCATTGTATAACGTGTTGCTTGGCTTGTTTTTTAATTTTAATGTAGAGTGCATTTATTACCTAAAAAAGCAGAGTCTAGTAGAACTAGTCAATAGGGTTGCTTTTTAAATTTTCTCTTGGTTTTACATTACATAAGGAAAAGGTTTCTTAGGAGAGTGCCAGAGAAGTTTAAATGCTTTGGTGTCATCCAGACCTTATAGATTGGCGTATTATAATGTTTGCTTTTGCAGTGTTGCTCACATATGTGAATTTGTGCTCTGCATATTAATCTTCTCTAAGTATGTTTGACTTTAATAGACTTATGTTCTGCTTCAGTGATTATTCAGTAGATAGATATCTACAAATATGGAGCTTTTTTAACAATAACACGTCAGACCACTCACACTTGTGCATAACTAAAAGTAATCATAAACTAACTTAACACCAATGGCATTCATGGTGTTACTGCATGACTCTACTTGCATGGTTAGTCTCTTCAGTCCTCTGATTTAACCATGTGACTGCTTGTATAAATAAACACCTCATCCTGTCAGAAACTGTTAGGTGGCTGAAACAGGTTAAAAGTATTGATTATATTAAGGTTATAAAAATATATCTGTAAATTTAAGCTCTCTAGAATTACGGTTTTGTTTTATTTCTTTTTCAAACCTGATGGGTTTGAAGCCAGAATTAGTTTATTTGAAAAGGGCAGCCAGGGGAAATCTCTAAGGATCAGAGAATTAACTTACTAATTTGGTAACCAAATATACAATTCTCTGAAAAGCAGGTTTTCACACAAAACTCAGCTCTGTCTGTTTATCTTTGGGTATCATTTAATTAACTGAAAGAAGATTCAATTGCCATTTGAAAAATTGTGTTTTACTTGGTTTTCACATGGTACTATCATAATAGTTACTTGCACTCACCCATCTGGGCATATATATGGCCATTTAATAAAGTCTGTAGCCTGAAACTTGAAAATTCATGCTTTTATGTTGGAATTTATCCTATTAACGTGGTATTATGCAAAACACACTTCTGTAAATTCTGTTAGGGTAGTTGTTACAGTACCTTCTGACCAAAGCTTCACAGAGTAAGGAGGAAAATATCCTATATGTGGCTTCCAGTTATCAGAATAGAAACAATTCTACTTCTGTAGAACTTTTTCTAGGGTTTTTTGTACAGCAGATTTCACAAGAGCTCCACAATTCCTGTGACATAGAACCATTATTAATATAATGTATTTTGTGGTTTCTCTTTTCTGCATAGCTTAGGTATACTCAGTGTAACACTTCACAAAACGTATGCTAAACATGGTACTTCATTATGCCAAGTATAACTATATAGACAACTATGACTGGTGTCAGTTTTTGATATCATTAACTTATTGTATAATTCTACAGTTAAAAGAAGGATTTACAAATGTAAGATGTCTTTTGATATTTCTGCTCAATGTAATTCAATGTATTTCTCCCTCTTTAGGCTGTGCTGAGTCCTCTCATAGCAATCGCACTGAAAATATCTCAGATTCATGAGAGAACAGGACGAAAGGGACCCACTGTCATTACCTGAAGCCACAGAAGATTGTTAAACCAGGGCCAAAAGAGAAACAGCAAGGAAGAGACAGAACCTTGTTAAGACTTGTTAGCCATTTGTGCCTTGTATGATTTTAAAAGTTTTCTCGGGGAGAGAGGCAGGGTGGAAAGTAAAATTCAATATAACATTGAGTATAATCACTTGCATTGATCTCCAAATGCAATAGTATATTGACTTCTTTGTTTTACCTGCAATATCTTAATTTCAGATAACAATATAACCAAAGAGGCCTTAACCTTCAAATGTTGTCAGCAGTATGACAGAAAATGACAACTGCTTGGTTTTGAATGCTGTGATAAAAGTTGGAGAAATTTCAGTTATGGAGAGAGAGGGAGGAATTCCAAAGCAAAGACTTGCTTGGTGAATATTGTTTGGGAATATTGTCACCTTCTTGTAAGTTTATAAAAAGGCATACAGAGCATGTCTTGACTCATAAGGGCTGTATAGTAAACTCTGTATTTCCTCACCTGACAACCATGCCTCCTCTCCTGCCTCTCCTGTTGCTCACAGATGCACACTGACAGCAGTGTTGTATACACATTTACACATGATCCCAAAGAAGGGGTTATTCCATATTTTTTTACCCCTGCTTTTAAAACATATCAATGTGACTTGTGCCTTTAGATGTTACAGATATTTTGGCTCTTTGGTTGTTTTCCTCCAAAAGGAGGCATTTGTGCTATAGAGTTGATTTTATCCTTCCAGCACTATGTTGGCTATGGAATCTGACGGTCTTTTGCAATATTCCTCATGTCAAGAAATGATACTGGTTCTTACTGTGTTTGAAAGGTAATTATTGCAAGATCAGCAATTCTTTATCAAGGAATTATGGAAGTCTTTTAAGTCTTTGGAATACTCATGCTCCACTACTACAAAGTGAAGTAAGTGAACAGGGGATTAAAAAACCTAATAAATTAAATAGAAATACTTGACTGATTCACCAGATGAACAGTTTCTGTTAGATTCTTAGTAACAGTGGATCATGGAATAAAAGTTTGGGGAGTGCAAAAGGCGTCTCAGCATAGATCTGAGAAGGCTGTTGGGGATATGGCCATCAGCATTTTTCTGCTTGTGAAATGATACTGCAGTTCTAGCTACAATACTGTGCCCTGAAGAAGAACACAAACACTTTGCATGTGATTTGTTTCAAAGCTTTGCTTTGTTGGTCACTTGTATTCATTCATCAGGGTGGCTTTGTGCAACTTGCCTCTTTGCAGTGTATTTTAATTCATTGTGGTTGTCAAATTTTAGTGCAATTTATATAATATTGCAGCAAAGAAAATTGTTTTTATTTCTTTCAACACTTCTGTCAAAAAAATGGCTATGGCACTTAGTACACAATAAAGAGTAATGCTGTATATCTGTCTTAATATGTAATTGTGGACAAGACACACTGCACTTTCAAGCATCCTAATAAAACTGCCTTTAATACAGTTACATTATTACTTAATTGACTCTACATGAATGATGTACTAATATTGTCACATATTATCCTATCTTACCATTACGTATTCCTATAAACCAAATGAGATTTTAAGACTTTGGTTCTTTTTATAAAGATTTTTCTTTTATATGACCATGGCATTCTTACACAGTTTGGACATCCACTTTTGAGTGTAAGAGTATTCATCTTTACAGAAACCTTGCAAAGAATGTTTCTGGAAGAAACCTGGTTTATCTGATGCTCTGTATTTATTATAGATCAGAACTCCTCTAGGTCCAAGATAGTAAGCTCCTAGCCAGTAGATCACACATAGTCACACACTCTGGATTACGACAGTTCGAATTACTGCGTTGCACGAAAGAATGTTCTGAAAGGCATCGAACTAAAACAAACTTGTAAAATCTCCTGCATGTTCTTTGACAATGAAATAATTTTTGATCACCTAGTGAATATATAGTTATTTGTACTATGGCATATCCCATTTGTCAAGCTTTTCTGGGATGGGAACAATGCACTTCGAAAAGTAAGATATAGTGAAGCCAGGTGTCTTTCAGGATGCATTGGGAAGATTCACAAGGAACAGGTGAGGACTGTGAAGAATCATATCTGTGCTTTTATCAGAAAGCTCTCACTAGAGCTGCAGTAGATGGCAGTCTGCTTTCATGAAGGCAGTCATGGTAAACAAAGGGTATATTTTAAAATCCTGGTATCGACTTTATCTTGGGCTCCAGGTCCTGTTTTTAAAAAGATGGGTGATAATGCTAAAATGTAACTGGTATTTTCCACCAGTTAATTACTTTTCTCTGCAAGAAGATGAATAAAACTTTGTAAGGCTGAAGTACAGTGTATATCTTTATATCTGATAAATTTGGGGAAAGACCATAGCCATAGTCTTATGAAGTGTGCAGCATTTCTTGAGGTCTTTCAATTATTAACATGAAAGATGGATGCTCGGAAAAAAGCAGCATATACAAAGTTACACAAAAATGAAAAGCTCCTAAAAACAGACCATACATCTAGCAGAGGGAAAAGTATTGATACTTTTCTTATCATCTTATCACAGTGTCTAGGCACTGTGACAGAGACCCACACCCTTCTGTGCTATTTTTGAATGAGCAGTTTCCTCAAGTCTGGAAATTGCAAAATTCCTTTATTGTTCAGCTATGACTGCACTAACATTTACTTGGACATCAATTCTGTTTCCCAACACCTTGGATTCTCTCTGTGTTCAGAGATAATTTGTAAGGCAGTACTACTCACCTGAACCACAGAATCACAGAATCCTTGAGTTTGGAAGGGACCAAATAGTTCATCAGGATTAAAATCACTGGTCCATGTCCCAGCTCTCAGCAGGGTCACGCAGAGGAAGCTGCCCAGGGCCATATCCAGTTAGGTTTTGATTATATCCAAGGGCTGAGACTCCACAACCTCTCTGGGCAAACTGTTCAAGTGATTGACCACTCCTTTAATGAAAAAGAACCTTCTGTGGCTCTTCAGATGGAATTTTATGTGATTCAGTTTGTGTCCATTGCCTCTTGTCCTGTCATTGGGCACCACAGAGAAGAGCTTGGGTCCATACACTTTTTTCTTTCCCATTAAATATTTACAGAAATAAGTTCCTTATGAACCTTCTTACAGACTAAACACTCCTAAATCTCTGAGTCTCTCATAACAAATGAGACTGGATGTGGCACTTAGTGCCATAGTCTAGTAACTGTGGTGGTAGTGGATCAAGGGTTGGACTAGATGATCTCAGAGGTCCTTTCCAACCCATCTGATTCTATGATTCTAAATGCTCCAGTCCCTTCATCTTTCTGGTCTTTTGCTGAAAGTTCTCCACTATGTCCATGTCTCTTTTGTACTTGGGAAGCTCAGACCCAGCACTCCAGCTGTATCTCACTCTGCTCAGCAGAGGGAAAGGATCACCTTTCTCCAGCTGCTGGTGATGCTTTTCCTAATGCAGTCCAGGATGCCACTGGCTGTCTTTGCTGTGCAGGTGCATTACTGGTGAGCTGTCAACTGGTTGACCACCGAGTCCTTCTCTGTGGAACTGTTTTCCAGCCCACTGGCTGCAGCATGTACTGGTGCTTGGATTTGTTCCTCCACAAGGGCAGGACTTCACATTTCCCTTTGTTGAACTTCATACGGTTCCTGTTGGCCCATTTCTCCAGCCTATGTACGTCCCTTGTCATGGCAACCCATCCGCCTGGAATGTCAGCTGCTCCTTCTGGTGTTGTATCATTTACAAAACCACCGAAGATGTCTCTGCCCCATCAGTTCCATGATGCCAATATTTTCTCCAGTATTGAGCCCCAGGTTATGCTGCTGGTGACTGGCCTCCAAATGGACTTTGTGGCAGTGGTCAGAACCCTCTGGTTGGTAAGCTGCTTTTCAATCCACTTCACTGTCCACTTTTTAAATCATATTTTATCAGTCTGAAGATGTTTTTGGATATGGTGTCAAAAGCCTTACTAAAGGTGAAGCAAACAACATTCAGAACTCTCTCCTCATCCACTTCTCTCTCCTCATCCACTAAGCCAGTCATGTCATTGTAGAAGGTAATCAAGTTGGTTAAGCATCATTTGCCCTTCATAAATCCATGCTGATTACTCCTAATCATGTTCTTGTCCTTCATGGCTTTTACAAGGGTTCCCAGGATTGGTTACTCCATCACCTCCCAGGATCTAAGGCGAGGTTGGCCAGCCTGTTAACTTCCCAGACCCTCCTTCTCTTACAGACAGGAGTGATATTTGCTCTCTCAGGGATCTCTCCCAGTCATCCACAGTCTTTCAGAGGTAACAGAGGGTGGCCTTGCAATGGCATGCCTCAGCTTCTTCAGCTCTGAGCGTGCATTCCAAGTCATCCCATGGACTTGTGTATGTCCAGTTTTTTCAAGTGATCCCTGACTTGTTCTTGCTCCACCCAAGGTAAGTCTTCCTTGCCTCAGATTTTTCCTCTAGTCTTGAGGGCCTATAATTCCTGAAGGCTGTTTTTACCAGTGAAGATGTAGACAAAGAAAGCATTGAGCACTTAAGCCTTTTCTGTACCCTCTTTTAACTCATGTACATGTAGAAACTTTTCCCATTGCCCTTCACATTCATCACCTCATTCAACTCCAGGTGGGCTTTGGCTTTCCTGATCTCAGCCCTGCACGGTTGGATGGACAGTGTCAATCATGCAGTATTCCTCCTGGTTCAGTTGTCCCTGCTTCCACTTATCATACATTTCCTTTTCATATCTGAGTTTAATCAGTGCATGCATGCAGGCCTCCTGCTGCCTTCGTTTGATTTCTGCATGTCAGAATGAACCATTCATGAGCTTGAAGGAGGCAATCCTTGAAAATCAAAGAGCTGTCCTGTATTTATCTCTTCTCTGGGGCCATAAACCATGGGACTCTTCCAAGCAGGTCTCTGAAGACGTTAAAGTCTTCTCTGCAGACTTTGGTCTCACTTTTTGTCCTTTTTGCTCCTCTCAGAATTCTGAATCCATTGTCTCATGATCAATGCAGCAAAAACCTTCATGTGCCCACCCACTTCTGGTATTGTGAGTGCCAGGACAGGACCATCTTATTGACTCCTCAGTCACCAGTGGCAGGAAGTTATTTGTCAATGCACTGGAAGAACCTATTCTGTTCTGAAGCCTTAGTTTGACTGGTTTTGTCCTTCTGCCCAAAGAAAATTCCTTTTAACTTAAAATTTCCAGCTGCTATTCTTGGCAAATATGACTTCATGCTATTAAATTTGATCAAAAGCAAACTGTTTAAAAGCTTTTGCTGCTTTAAGATTGTTGACATTTTTGAGCTCGTTGCCCATGCCATTTTTAATTAAGTTCATAATCAAATAGTTCATTAGTTGAAAAGACAAAGTGATTGTGTCAAAATACCAGATTGTATCAAAATATTAGGTATTAACTTTAATGTTCTCCTTATCTCAGTAACTTTCATGTATCAAATACTTTATTACATACTGCATGTGGAAGATGCAGCTATCTTCAGTTTGACATTCATGGACCCACTGAGACCTCACAACATCTGCAGAGGGCTGGAGCCAAAAAAGGGCACTGCAGGGCTCTTCTGGAACTGGGAGAAAGGAAAGGAGGGTTAGGTCTTCCTGTTTGTTCATAAACTATGTGGAAAGCATCTGAGTGAATTTCCTATAGCAAACTGGTCCAAGAGCAAACTTCAGGGGTACTCCAGCAGTACTTGTTCTCAACATGACTCAGAACTGTAGTCTCAATCTTTTCCCACTCATTTGGTCTTGCATTAGTAGTTACCTACCTAGTGGAAAAGCTTGATCCCCACTGGAGAAAAAAAAAAAAAAAAAAAAAAAAAACGTTGAACATGCAGGACAGGCATTTTGCCATGGGATGCCTCCTGGCTGATCAATCTCACTGCACCAATACTTTTACAGTACTCACTACCTTCAGAATCTGGGACTCTGGAGTAGAAAAGCAAGAGATTTCAGGGGATGGATATGGGAGTAAGATACAGAGGTAAGACTATAACAAGGTCACTTGGCATAGCAGATCCCCACTTCAACTATTTTGGAAATATTGTGGCTTTTATTGTTCCCTGTGCTGTGCTGCTTCTCAGTCACTTTGAAAAATCTTTATATGCTTATAGCATCTTCTATCAACTTCTTTCCAGGGGTTCTTTTTTTATACTCTGAGTGTTTTAATACCTTTCTCATCAACAACTTATCTTGAACTGATTTTTCTTTCTCTGTAGTTTGTTCACCGCATTTTACTCAACTTTCATTTTTACTTAAAGCAACTGAAGGTTTGTATATTTTTCCTATATAGGGTGAAATTCTTTGAAGGACAAAACTGATGCAATTGTCAGTTCTCTGGCCTTAGCTATTGTTAACACCACAAGTTGTATTTCTAATGCATGTGCAGCCACAGTGCTCACCTTGTAATTTTATAGTATGTGGGCATCTGGAAAGTGTGATAGCTTTTCTGTTTCACTGGTATGTAACAGAACCAAGAACAGGTTGCCCAGAGACATGGTAGAAGCCTATTCCTGAACAAATTCAAGGTCAGTAGGAATAGGTACATTTCCGGAAGAATTTGTAACAAAAAGTTACAACTCATTTTGTTAGGAAGGCTTTCTGCCGAAATGGTAACTCTTTCTCAAAGGGAACTTTAATACTTCCCACCTTCCCCCCTTCCGCGGCGTGGCAAGAGAAGTTCTCAGCCTCACTCTCTGGTATGCAGAGAGCTAACATGTTTGCAGACATGCACAAGGCCTCCTCGGGCCAGAAAGAGAGTATCGGAGGAGAGAGAGAGAAGATAAGAAAAGCCTTGGAGGAGGAGGGGCATTGACTTTGCCCCTGGGGCCTAATGTGTGCAACATCAAAAAAAGAGGGGTCCTTGCATCTAAAATAAACCTTTCTTTTTTAATCCTTCCACTGCCTTGGCATTCTTGAGAAGAATACCTGCATATGTTTACCTTAGAGTCAGGTTGGATGGGGCTCTGAGCAATGTGTTCTAGCTCACTGTCAGGGCTTGGACTAGATGACCTCTAGAGGTCCGTTCCAACCAAAAGAGGAAAATTCATCTATAGTCAATGTTGCAGATTCAAATCTCAAAGAACCCTCTTGACATTTTTCTTGTCATCTGGAATTATAGGTGACAGTGCCTGGATGCGAATTTGCCTTGGTGATTCTGTGGGAGGAAGACATATATCCAAGACTATCTTTTTTTGTGGTATTTGTTGTGTAATTATGAGATCACTTGTGTCAGAAACAGGATACAGGGTCCCTTTCTCAGTTCCCACAGTCTTGAGTAAGCTGCAATGGAAGCAACTGACCTTAGAGGTAGCTCAGAGGAGTCAGAGATAATTTTTCCTCCTGCAATTGGTAGTTTCCTCTGAGAAGCTGTGAGCATAACCAGTGTTGTCTGTCTGGCAGCTTGGAGGCATATTTTATTGTGCCCTTATCTGGAATCATGGACCTCTTGTATCATATAAACAGACATAAGGCATTTGTTTGAAATACAAAATTTATTCATTAAATCTATAGTAAAATAGCAGATATTTTTACCCCAAAATAAAACACAAAACTTGAAAAGCATACAATACAAAAACAATCAGTTACAACAAATAATCTACACATTTCAGACAAAAGCAATCAAAAGCTGAGTACATAAGTTTCCCAAGTCAGCTAAAGTTTCAAAACCACAAATGAAGGCTTTAATTTGAAACTCCTTACAAGATAGAAGACATTTAGGACTGATAATAGCGTGATGCTTCATTTGCCTTGTAGTGTAAGAAACTCCTATTGCCATCGATGGTGACTTCTGTAAGATACAGCCTGAACATTTCTATCTCTACAGAGAGTTATTCTGCTCTGAAATACTGAGCATTTTTATATATATCCTCCAACTCCACTCAAACTGACAAATGGTCAGTGTTTTTCCTGTGCCAGTTCACCCTAGGTAGTGTACTACTAGGGATCACCTACACAAGTTTTCTTCCAGTTTTTCCTGCTTCACAGATGTGGAATTTTACTGGCTACCCATATTTTGACAGGTGTCACTCCTTCTGAGGTTCCCTGGAAGCCTATATCCAGGTGGTAACTGATTTCTTGCATGGATATATGAGAATTTGACTCCAGTCCGGGGTTTGAGTCTTGGTCAGCTGTTTGCTGCTGCCTTACCTGCTGCACACATAATTCATATGGTGGTGGCTGTTCCTGCTCATTTGTTTCACTGATGAACTCTGCACTGTTTTCACTATATAGAGGTGGAGGGACACTGATGGCTTCTTCCTGTTTTACTGTGAAGGCAATTGACAGTGGGGAAGTCTGTTTTTCAGGATCTGTGTAGTCTTCATACGAGGGAGGATAGAAGTCAGGCCTAAAATAAGAAAACCAAAAAGAAACACATTGTGGTGAAATGTGATTTATCTCACAGAGCTTGGTTAGATGCTTTGTCTGTTACACTTCTGAAGTTTAGATGATGCTTATACTGTAAATGGAAACTTAAATAGGTTTGGAACAATGAAATATATTAAATTAAAAAGGTAGGCATAGCCAGGATCTTTTCCTGTGGCTTTGTACAAAATGTTTTATTAAAACACAACATTCTAAAAGGACAAACCTTCCTCGTGAAAATTCGCACCCCTGACATACAAACACTCGTGCTGGTATTTCAACAAGTGCCTGAGAAAAGTTTAATTTGAAAGAAGATTGGGATCAATGTTCAAAGTTATTTATTATTCCAATAACCATTGTTTTCCACAGTTTTAAAATGCATTTTGTATGTCTCTGCTTATCTAACCAAAATTTGCTGAATGTTGCTTTTATAGTGCTTTTAGAGAACCCACTGTCAGTGTTTCTGGTGCGGTTTCCACAACAGTCCAGGAAAAGTAATTTGTATCCAGTGTTCCTGTTAAAGGCTTTTGCAAGGCCTAATGCCAATCAGTTTAAGAAACTCTCTCTCTCTCTCAAAGCATCCAACTTTGTTAAGAAATAAAATTGTAGGATCACAGAATGTTTCGGGTTGGAAGGGAACTTAAAGGTCATCTAGTTACAAACCCCCCACCATGGGCAGGCACACCTTCCACTAGACCAGATTGCTCAGAGTGCCATCCAACCTAGCTTGCAAAACTTTCAGAGATGGGGCATCCATAACTCTGGACAACCTGTTTCAGTGACTTACCACCCTCACAGTATACCATTTTTTCCTAGTATCTAATCTAAACATAACCTTTCTCATTTTGAAAACATTCCACCTTGCCCTGTCACTACATGTTCTTATGCAAAGTCCCTCTCCATCTTTCCCGTAAATTCCCTTCAGGTACTGGAAGGTGCTATAAAGCCTCATTGGAGCCTTTTCCAGGCCGAACAACCCCAGCTCTCTCAGCCTGTCTTCATAGGAGAGGTGTTCCAAACCCCTGATCATCTTTGTGGCTCTCCTCTGGACCCATTCTAGCAGGTCAGTGTCCTTCCTGTGTCAAGGATCCCAGACCTGGATGCAGTGCTCCAGGTGGGGACTCAGAGAGAGTAGAGAGGCAAAGTGCCTTCGCTTAACCTGCTGCCCATGCTGCTTTTGATGCAGCCCAGGATTCCATTGGCTTTCTGGGCTGTGAGTGCACATTGCCAAGTCATATTGAGCTACTCATCAACCAACACCCCCGAGTCCTTCTCCCCAGGGCTGCTTTCAGTTAATTCTCTTCCCAGCCTGTGTGTGTGCTTGGGTTTGTCCCAGTCCAGGTGCAGCATCTTGCACTTGGCTGTGTTGAACTTCATGAGGTTTTCCGATAAGGGGGACAGTTAGACCAGAAAACTTTAGCAGGAGCCATATAATGAGCTGAAGCTCCCTGCATACCTCAATATTGATCACTTATATAAGCACCCTACAGCAGCACATTTGAAATTGTCTGTTGAGATGGAATTCAGGATGCCCCTGCATGAAGCTGGCATAGGTGCACCTGCTACCTCCCTGTGTGGCTTTGGAAACTTTTTGAAAACAGTGAAATGTCGGGGGTGGACCAACGGGAGCCTACAGAGAATGGAGAAAAATGCAGGAGGTCTGTGAAGGAGCCTCAGAGGAAGAAATCTGTCTAGAAGTGCTTTGACAGCTGCAGCTGCAGGAAGTGCCTGAGATCCAGCAATAAGACACCGCTTCACAGACCCCTGCAGAACCCCCCTATCTGTGCCCCTCACCTCTCCTTCCCTTCTTTCCCTAACTCCCAACTCTCCCTATATGGCTGGACGTATTCCCCACGGCCAATCCCTCCATCCCTCTTATCTCTGACCCTTGGGATTCGTTGTTCCTAGCAGAATTCCACCCTTGTGAAACCCTTCCATGTTCCTCTCTATATAAAGTGACATCTTGTTTTAATAAAGGCCATTTTGTGGGTCACACTCCTGTGCTCCGTCTCCCATACAAGATGTGCCACTGGGTCTGTCGCGGGACCAAACCCCACCCGCGATAGTGAAACCTCTCTGTTTCCCCCAGTATACCTTACCTTATGTATTGTTTGCATGAATTGCAGCTTGCACATTGCTCCTTGCTCTAGCAAATAAAAATTCAGACTACAGTTCTCTATAGTAAATATAGTACAATTTTTAAAAATTTTGTAAAACCTTTTATTGCGTCTTTTTTCTGACAGTATGCTTACAAAATAACATCCCTCCCTCCCATTTCATCTGCAACAAACCGCAACACCTACCTGTCTATGGTGCAGACACATAGTTCTTGGTGGCTGGGATTTCGCATGATGATGCCAAGGGCCCTGTATTTCAGGACTTCATGGAAAGTGCTCCAGAAAATGCCAGTAACAAGGAGAAAGAACCCCAGAGCTACCAGGCAATAAAACACTAGCTCATTATTTCCACATCTGCACATGAAGGAATTTGTGGAAATGCAAAGGACTCCCAGACAAATAGTGGAGAAACTGAGTAAGAGCACAAAAAGACGAATGAAGGTAAAAACATCTTTTGGCATCTTTCACAGCAGACAGTGCTTTGTTCCTGTCTGCTGCTCATTTACTGTTTCTCTTGGCTGTACTTCTCATCTTCGTGCATGGGTACTTTATACACTCCAGGACCATCTGCCCTTTAGACGATTAAGAGAAGCAGGCAGCTCCAAGATAATCATTAACTCTTTGAGAGACTTATAAACTTTTGAGATTAATTTGTAACCTTCTACATACTTCAAGGAAGGAAGTAGAAACTTCTTGAACCATTCCTTTGCTGCTGTAATCTCCAGAGTGCATACTGGACTGCTTCATTCATTGCATGTTATGATTTGCAGTGGTTTGTGCACTTCGCTGTTTATGAATGAGACCTGCATTTGTTAAATTTTACTTATTTGACTTTTGAAGAAAAACAACCAACAAAAATGCTGTTCATAATTCCTTGTTAAAGGTTTGAAGAACGAATGTGCTTCTTTCTTAATCACCCATTTTCATCTTTCATTGGATTTTGGTTTCCTACTTTTAGCACATTATTCAACTGCCTTGATACTTTTTAGTAGTCCTTTGGAAAAGGATATAATTTCTAGCTTGCTAGGTATATATATAATAACTGAATTTAGTACATAAAACGAAAGAAATCAAGATTACATCATGTCAAAAAATAAAATAAGCATATAGGAAATCTTCTTCTTTGTCTGCAGGTTCAATTGTACTTTGATTCCTTTAATATTACTCTGTTCTCTCTTCCAGAGAGTTTTATTGATTGATTTTCAAAAGGGTCAGTACTCAAAACTATGCAGGAACAGCTATAATCAGTTTTACAAATATATTTAGATGCCTGAAATTCAGAGATGCTTGCTATCAAGAGGTTTGAAGCCTAAATATTGCTATCTTCAATAAAAAACCGGTCTTTAGAATTAGTCAAATGATTTCCTATTGGACCTTATATCCACTAGTTTTTGACAGGGTGTAGCAAAATTCATAATCAGAACTGGACTTATCTAAAGATGCTACCTTATTTGAAAGATTACTAATTATATTTTCAGCAATGAAGTAACTAACTAGACCTTGCCTAGCTTTGTTGCAAAATCTCCGTTGCACATGGTGAACAAATCAGAGCAGGAAACAATTTGAAAAATAGTTTCAGTCTGAAATCTTCATTGAAATAATGAGTTCGTTGCAGGTATTGTTGAGTGATAATGAGGTGATTCACATATGGATAGCAACAAATGATTATGAAGATTTTCTGCCATGGCCTATAAATGGGTTTCTTCCTACCTACTGTGGACTCTTGATTTTACTACTGCAGTCTGGGGGAGCTGTGGGACTTCTGTAATCAGTGCAATAAAACTTTCTAACACAGTGCTTGGATCTAGTATGCAAATACTTAAAGCAGGAGTCGTGTTTGATGGGATGAGGAAAGCTCCTGTTCTTCTTAATGTAGACCTTCTCTGCAGCTCTGGAGGGGAGAACTCTTCACAGGCACTTTCAGTAGGGTGTCTGAGCTTCATATCATCAACTTAGAGGAGACAAGTCTGATGTTTGACTGACCAGGATTCTTCAAAGTACTGCGTCTCCTGTCAGATGGTGTCCTGGGCTGTACCTGTGTGACTGCAAAATGGCACACAATCCCATATTATGTCTCACTGAAACTCTATGGTATCTCATGTGATGTTGCATATCTGCTCAACCAGCACTTTACTTTTCTGCCTCATGTTTGTCCAAGTGTGGCAGATGTTCATTTACAACAAATCAGAATATTTATAAGGAAACAGCAACTGGGCTACCAAGCTGCCACACATTCTGATCAAGCACAATTTCATTACGCTCCTGCCACCATTACTGCATCTTTAGTTCTCAAATGATCTGTGACAACATTCTCACAGTTTCTTTTCAGTATCTGTCAGAATGTCAACAACAAGAACAAATCTCATTAAACAATATAACCACTAGACAGAATTTTTCTAAGGTGAGTCACTCTTTTGTCATAACAAAAATGAAAGTACAATAAGACCAGCTGCTACCCTTCCTAAGGAAGACATTCAGGCAAGGAATGATCTGGGGTAGTCTTCATTTTAGAGCAAAACCCTTCCAAAGTTGTAATAGTCATGTTCTCTCAGGCCTTGGCTACAGACACCTAAACATCACTAAGGAAGGAAGGCACTGCTTCATGTGCAGGTGAGAGTATGAGTGAGTGCCAGTTGATCTGAGACTGATATGATAAAACAGGTGAGGTAAATTGAGTGTTTTCCACTCTGTAGTGCCTTCTGGCAATTCTAACAGGACATATTTTGTGTAAGCCACCTTTCCCTTCAGCAAAGTCACCTATTTATTTTATTCCGATGTATGTATTTGAAGCTTATGTTCACATGCGATTTTCTGTTCTATATTTACCCTATGACAAGAAGGAAATTATCTCACTCATAACTTAGTAGACCGTCAATATTCTTGTGACTCTCTGATGTTTGAACAACACAGATTGGTATATCAGGATCACTATACACAACAGCAAAAAACCCAGATCTATTTAAATACAAAAAATTTTCTGATGTCACCCATGTTCCACTTACATGCCTAGAACCCTAGATCCCAGCCTGCACCATTGCAAATTTGTTAACAAAGGATAAAATTTTTATCTTTGTGGTGTGGAAGTTTACAGTATGCCTGGTTCACAGGGATCTCTCCTGTAATGTGTTTCCTTGTTAGAAAAATGGAAATGAATGCTGTGCATTGGTACTTTTAACGTGATTTAGTTCTTTTCTAATGAAGACTCCCTACAGAGAAGATGAATTCTGTTCTTATCATCCCATGGTAAAGGTACAACTCCATGTGATGCATATAGTGCTCGGAAACTGGCTATAAGTGTGACAAGTTCATTTTTCATGTGATCTCAGTCCATGTGCCTGCACAGCACACAGGTTGTGGGCTGCTGTCACAGCAGCTACCAACAGGTAACTTCCTATGAGGTGAGCTGGCTCATTTTCTGGAAGACGTGTTAGAGCAGCTCTTGAGGATGAGTTAAGATGGAAATACAAGAGGTGTGTATGATAGAACTGTAGGAATAGTGGTGCTTTTGGAAGAATTTATAACTGGAAAGCTGGAAAATCCTTTCTGCTTAGGAAGCCTGCAAAGGGCCTTTTCAAGAGCGTTAAATGGGTTTTTTCCCCTCTGCAGCCCAGAGGGGGTTGAAGAAAGAGCTGTGTTATCTCTGCTATACCAAGAAAGATAACCCTAACAGATATGTACATGGGCCTTGGGAAGGCAGGGGAGAAACAGAGAGGATAAAAAGGCCCTAGAGAGGGCAGGAACTTGCCTTTTGTCCCTGGGGCCTGGTTCTTAATAGCACTGTGAGGTATTGTTCTGGCCTCCTAAACAAATCTTTGAATTCTTTCCATTGCCTTGGCATTTCTGGGGATACCTGCATGTCTTACTTTACACCACCATATCTATACACATGCACACATACAGACATTGACATGGGAGGGAAATGGGCATGCATGGATAATAACTGCTGTTCTCTGAGAGGTGTATCGTCTCACCTTTTCCCTCTGACTTGTCAAGGTAGCACTAAAGATTATCAGTTTCTGGAAGGTATCAGTCTAGGTTCAACAAAGGATTTAATTTTATAAGCACTAGTTGTTAACATGCAACACCCTGGGCCAGAGAGCCTAGCAAGTTGACATGAAGCACTAGCAAGACGTGTGCAGTCCATAAAGGAGTCCAGCACCTCAGACTGGGACACAGGGAAGGCCTGAGGGACGTCTGTGAGCTCCCAGAAGCAGCTGCAAGAGGCATTACATCTCTCAGTGAGTAGGTTTCCTAGACGTGAAGCTACCCCAAAGCTATGCTGGGTAGCTCGGAATACCACTCACAAGTCTATCCCCAGCTGCTTAAGCTGTGGCTGATGGATATTAGAACACACAGCTCACACCTCCCTTGAACCTTGTAAGGTTCAAGCTGCAGAAACAGCAAAAAAATTCAAAAAGCAACTGGTGAGCACAACAAACAGATAATTTCCCTTAACAAGAGCTGCTCCATTGGAGAAGGCATAAAGTGGAGCAGATTCCTGCTAATGTGAACTGCCACTTAGCAGGTGTCCATGTGTGTGCTTCTCAGGGACTGGGGATCATGGAAAACTGTCCTTTTAGGCACTGATTTCACCAAATTCAGGTCACCTAAAGATGTGGCCCAGTTGTGACAGAGGAATGAATGAATGCTCTTCCTGAGACTTGTTTTTCCCCACAGGCTATAGATTCAGCAGAATTTACAATAATATTTTTTTTGCTGTATAATTTCTACTTTCTCCCTACCTGTTAAACATCCTTTACTTTAAAAAATATTTCTTTTTACTTCCAGGTTTTTTGATGTTTCAGATCTTAATCCATTCTGCCACCACATGGTATTTCTGAAACAAGTATATTGATAACAATACTTTCTACTTCTTTATATATATATATAGATCTGTACTCATTAATCCGTGTGTGGTAAATTTATGGCTGGAACATGATGGCATCATATCTGTGGTGACAAAAGCTAAATCAATTGTTATAGAAACACCTAGACAGGAAACGATAACCTGTCTACGTGGAAAAATCTAAGAGTTCAAATATGCTCCCTTTCTATCCTGGGGAAAATATTTAAAAGAGATAGTCTGAAAAAATCTTTTATGAGGAAATTACAAAAATTAAATAAATGTTTAAACTCTCAGTAGAATCAAAAACCAGTGAGTAGGCTACACTTCACTTAGGCAATAGAACTGCTTTGCATTATAAACTTTAGCCAAGGAAAAACTAATTTTCTATCCTATCCAATTCCTTGTCAACCCTAAGAAATTAAACAAGTCAGTCCTGTCAGTAGCAGCTGGTTCCAGAGGACGGTAAAGGTAGATCCCAACCCTCAGTGGGGAGCAGGCGTGCAGTGTGACTGCAAGGTGCACTGAACACAGAACAGAGAGCTCAGCCTTGCAAGGGAGCTGGGGATGGAAGGGTAACAGAAAATTATGGCTTAGTCCTTGTGATGCTGCAGTAGACAAAGGTACATAGAAGCCTCTTTTATGAGGAAGAAAGATATCTGCCTCTTATTTGCTTTTTGGGGTTCTTTTTTTTTTTTTTTTTTTACGTGCTGCAGAAGTTTGATGGTTTCTTCAAGAGGTCAGCTAAGTATATGGTAACAGACTATGGGTGTATTATCCTTGAGAATAGCATTTGATTCCAAATTACTTCATCTCACACAGTAGGTATATAAAGGAAAAAAAAAGATGAGAAGATGAAATAGCTCCATAATGACCTTTAATTATTGGGGTTCCACTATTTTTATTTTCCATCACTTCAGATTTCCTGTAATGTTGCTCTTGGCCTTTCTCAACGCCTCTAACATTTTGCAGCTTGATTGTTTCATTGGCACTGAGTGTATTGGACTGCATGAGACTGGATGAGCAGATTTCCTATTCCTCTTAAAAAACAGGAAGAAAGTTGCTTCTAATGAGGACCAGGTCAGAAAAAGGAATAGCTAATATGGTGGAAAGGTTGCTGAGCAGAACTGGCAGCAGATCAAGGTCAAAAGGTAGCAGTCCAGACACACAAAAAGTATTTCTTAGGAAGTCTGATTGAAGATGAACTTTAAGGATGTTCCACAGGATGATTTGAAAATTGTGATTGTTTGGCAATTTGCATTTCACTTGGAAAGGTCAGTGCTTATCCTGTATCCTGTTGAAACAAGTAAGGCTTCAACAAATGAGTTTTTGGAATCATGCCACTCAAAAAAGGCATTTGTGATACCATACACATTTTTGTAAGAGTTGTGAAACAAGAGCATATTTTTAAAACTACTAATAAAATCGAAAACCTTAAAATCATTTCACATTTACAATGAAATAGAAAAGGCTTTGGTATCTGTTTACCTAAGCATAAGAATTGGAACCATGGGTGAACAGTTCAATCTGAGTTAGTAGAGTGGTTATGTAGGGTGGTAATTTCTCTTCTGCTCTTTACCAACTATTTGCCTCACGCAGTGGTGCTTCAAGGACAGTTATATCTGCACAACTTCTGAGTAGGATGCAATTTTACAGCACTGCTTAGCAAACATGGATAACTTTGACCCTGATGAATGAGGATCCTCTGTATGAGACAAGTTCCCTTATGTTCATGCACCGATAGTGTAGATGATGTCCCAGCTGAAGTGTTCATCTTACATAAAGTTTCAAGTTCCACCATTACACATGCAAGGATTTTGGCAGAATTCTAACCACAAATTAGTGAAAATCACTGGTTAGATAGCAGTGCTATCATAGGTAATTAGCTGACTATATTGTTTAATGACAGTATAAAATGCCTGCGGAAAAAATTTACTTAGGGAGAAAGTGCAAAAGCATTATTTTCCACTGAAATTTTATGTGTCAGTCTTCTTTTTTCCTTTCACTCCTCCTACATACTTCATCTCCACAGAGGATGGCTGTCCTAAGATTTTTAAAATGAGATTTAAAAGTAAAATATTTTTGTGTACAAGGAGTCAAAGCAAGACATATACCTTCCACAGATGCTTCCAAAAAGGGCTCAGATAAGTGTGCAAACAAATTATATTGCCCATATGAAAAGTGCTGTCCTCCTCTGGGAAAGGTAAGGACTATCCTGGGCACTTGTTGAATCTTTATTTCACGGGGAGCAAGGCACTGAAGCACAGTTCTTTTGGCACTGATGCCTATTTCCCATGGGCAGCAGAAGCAAAGTCAAGTATTCTGGCTTGGCTTTACAATTTGGTCGGTTTTGTCAAAAGTAGATCAAATGTGAACTCTGAAGGAGCTACTGGTAGTTCTTGTTCTAATAAGGCACAAAAAGCTTAGAGCTAGCTGTTTGGCTGTGCTGGAAGGTTTAATATTAAAACAAGAGTTCCTATTTGCTTTCAAATAGTTAAATATTGTAACACAATTAGATTGAACCTCCAGAAACTCTTCTTATTTGACGTCATTCCAGTAGGTTGGCTGAACTCCACAATCAAATATTTTATACTAATATAGTTTAATTGTTATAAGTGTAACTTCTCAGAATTTTAAGTGGGAAAGATGCAGGCCTACTCTAGTTTACAGAAATATCTTGTGACAGTTTTATGTAAAACTAACTAAAAGTGTTTTATGTAAAACTAACAAATGGTCCCAGGCTGTAAGGCCTTAAAATGTTTTTAAGCAACTATTTTCAAGAGTGAATCTGATGTTAGAAATTATAATTATCTGTATTTGCTTAACTGCCGAGTGCATGTATGATTTTGTTTGCAAGGGTCTACCCATCTCTTATTTGAACTAAATGGGTTATTTCGTACCCAAGTAAGCCTCAATAGTCCATCATTCAAACAGTCAGGTTTATAAAGAAGCAGGTTTCCAACACTTCCAGTGTACTTGATCCATCAAAAAAAACAAGCAAGGTGGATATCACAAGAAAATGCAAAAAAATTTCAAAAAAGAGAGAGAAGCACCGTGGCCTAAGCAGCAGTTAGCACAAATATGAGTTGGCTGGGAAAACTCATGGAAAAGAGCTACAATCTCTGGCATGTACAAAGCTTGCATTGTGCAAAACTTTTGCAATTCTCTGCAAATGAACAAGCCTGACTGAAGGAGAATTAGTCAGCCATACTCAAAAAAAAAAAAAAAAAAGAGAGAGAGGCCAGAGTAACAAGGAGACTCCTAGGAGGTGGGGGTTAGAGATGAAGGTCTACCTTCTGGTGAGTGGACCTAGAAACATTAGCAGAGTGGCAGGGCTCTTCAATTCTCACTTCAGAAACCAGACTGATGATACTGGCAGGGAGTACCTGCACAACACTGCTCATTAATGGAAGGACCAAGGAGACCTACATATAGGTAGCTGCTTTGCAGGAAAACAGAATGCAGGGGACTGAAATCTCCCTGATGATTCAAGAAGAAATGTCTCTGGGATCTGAAATTCACCACCCACAGGTGCATGCAGAGGTTGAGAGTCCCATTGCAAAAGCTGACTAACTCCATGCCTTTGGGAAGCATCTCTGTTCTCTTTGTAGGCTGATATAGAATATTGTGTTGGCATTGCTTATCATGATTTGAAGATCCCCTCCCACACATGATATGGGAACAGAAGCTACATCTCCTTTGTAGATCATCAGACTTTCACTTAGAGTAGACTAACAGGCATTTTCCACCTCAGAAGAGGCATCTGTTAGGGTAATTGTAAAGGATCTGCAGGAAAGGAGGGGTCCCTCTTCAAGTCAGTGGCTAAACCCTCCCATGGGCATGGAGAAGGAAAATAGACACTATTTCTGGTCAAAGAGATGGTACACACTGATGTATGCATACTAAAATACAATGCGGTCTGCAACACCATGGAGGTCCAAGTGAACCAATGAGGAGATTTCTTCACAGCCCACAGCTTCCTCATGAGGGAAAGCAGAGGAGCAGGTACTGATCTCTTCTCTCTGGTGACCAGTGACAGAAGGTGAAGGAATGGCATAAAGTTGTGTCAGGGGAGGTTTGGATTGGATAGTTTGGTCTTGATGGCTTCATAAAGGAGCTAGAAACTGTACTGGTGGTCCAGTGTCCCACTGCTTACCCCTGACAGATTCTATACCCACAGTGGAAAAAGGCAGCAAACGCCACCTTAATTCTCTGGAGTATAAAGTTTAGGAGATTTCAAACAGTACAGGTCATGAGGCTGATACCAGAAAAATCTCTTCTTCAGGGATGGAGAAGTGTTAATATCCACATTCAAAGGCAATGATGTTATATGTGACTTACATTATCCTGGTCAAGGATCCTTTGAACCTGTAGCAGACAGACAGAAGCACTATGAAGTGAAGAAGTGAAACAACAGCCCATTGTACAGGGAGTAACTGAAAGTACTGGACATGTTGTACTTGGCAAAAATGAAAGCTGAGAGGTAATATGGTTGTTGTCTATAAATACATCAACAAGTGAGCACCAAGGCCATAAAGAAAAGAACTATTAAAATTATGTGATGGAATCATGAGAAAAAAAAAAGGATTCAAAATAGCCAAAATAGCTTGAAAATGACTAGGCTTAGAAGAAAGAAATTCTCGATTAATTTCAGAAGCAGGATGGAAAAAAAACCCCAACAAACCAGCTATAAATCCAGCTTGATAGAAAGGGATTAAATACCAGTGAGTGCATATCCACAGTGACTAACTTCCCTGCCCTGTATTCCCAAGACACCCTGAATAAACAGATTTCCACAAAATGAGGATATAGACACCATAAGGGTTATGAAGGTCACTTACTGATATTAACAGATTAATCTGAACCACAGATTTACTCTTTTGTAAATACATACTCTAATTAAAAAAACGGTGTAATTTCTGAGAGAAATAATGTCAATCTTTCTCTTTCCTTCCCAGCATGTTGTCTCCAAAGCAAGACATAAAAGGCTTTTTGGAGTTATTCTGCCTGCAAAATTTTAGTTGAACCTGGTCTCCAATTCATTGTGTCAACAATTTAACTCACTTCTGTTACTGAGCTCAATAGCTTTCCTGAGCTCACACTAGACAGCTCTTTTTCTGAATAATTTATCTTTCTGTTGTATTTCAAGCAGGAGATAGTTTACTTATGCTGTAGTGCAAAAGATGAGGCTTTCTTACCAGGAATAGCCACAGGAAGTTTTCAGCAAAAGGGAGATTCACATGTTGGGGAATGCCTGATATGAACAAGAATCTCCATTAACAAGCTAGCAACAGTAATTTTTGTTGTTCCCTTTGCTACCTTGTGGTATTATGCTTTCAGAGCTCTAAAATACACCTCCATTGTTTTCAAAAATAACAAAAAGACTCCATCTGGTACACATATGCCAGATAATTTGGGTATTTCCTGGAGGCAGTAATAGTTATAACTGCATTTAGAGAAGGCTGCTAAGACAAAAACCTCTGGTCAGCACTACTGTAGCAAATTTCCCTCCATGTTTTCATCTCTGAGCATGTATATCAGGACTGGTGGCAGCAACTCAGTTCAAACTCACTGTGTGTGATCTCTTCTGACAGACATCCGCAGATGGACACCAATAAAATCATTCCCTTCTAATAACCATCATATCTGGAAAAAAAGAAGCACCAGAACTGAGCACAGCAGAAAGTGACTTGAAGTGAGTTTCTTTTGTATCCCAAAGTATACACATACAATATAGAGCATGCAATTGGTATGCATGCATTAACAATTTTCCAAAACATGAGTGTAAAATAACTCACACCATATTATCACAAAATAATTTCTATGTTTCTATGTCTCTGTATATGCTGAGGTGACATTAACCTGCTGTGTGATTGGCTTATGTTCATGAATTATGAGAGCAAGCAGTAGTTGGTAGATTCTTTACTATTTGTTTCCTGTGTGTAAGACAATTCAGAAATCCTAACTCATTCCCTACTTCAAAAGAAACCTTGTGTGATTAAATGCAGTCCAGAAGACCTTTAGTAAACCTCATAAGTAAAACATAAAATTCAACACTTTCATCCTATCAACAAGTGAGGCTGCATAGTGTTTACCAGCCCATGCAGAAGTTAGAGTTGCTTTCTCTTCAAGATTTGCTGTACAGAAAGCCTGCTAGAACAGAAATAAATAAATAATTAGAATCCTAGCTATAAATCCTGCAACACTTAGTTCAAACCAGCTTGCTGAGATGCAAGAAAACACAGAAGCTACAAGGGTGATCTGCAGCAGAGGCAGTACTGATCATACTTTTCAACAAAACCTGCCCTTCAGAAACACTAGTAAATTTTTTTATTTACTTCCCGAGGCAGGAGCTCAGCAACAGTGCCTCTCTGCCTCTTTCCTGTAGGCTTCTCCCACCCCAGGGTTTTGCTGCCTGTCTGCAATGGATGCAACTCTGGTATGACACAGCCTCATAACCTTGACTTAGCCAGGCAGGTGGTGAGATAGGATTGTGCACAGATCAGGGACTCAGAGGCACTTGATCCATGGCTCACCTCAAAGCCTGCACACAGGTGGACAATCTTACGAGGTGCAAGCTTGACCACTGTGAAGGACCAGAGCTGCAGGGCTCAGAAACAACCTTAGATAGAAGTTAGAAGGATCTTTTTTCACTGTCTTAACACAAATCTGAGCACCAAATATCCCTTTCCACATGATAGAAGTATTCTGCAAGACTAATATGACTGGAGATAGTCATTAATTGAAATTAATGAGTCATTAATGAAATTTTTTCCTCCAAATACAAAAAAGTTATCAAACTTCAAATTAGCTCAATTTGAGCTCGATTAGCTCTACAATGTAATAGAGTAATTACGGCTTCTAAAACAAAGACTTTTGCCTTCAGTACTGTGTAGATACTCTACAGATTTTGATAAAGAATAGCAGCTAGAGAGGTTTGCAAGAATCAGAACTACTATTTATATATCATTAAGCACGAAACTGCTTCATTGACAGTAAATAGTGCCAATTAATATAGGATTTTACTGTATGTTGGGTTTGTTGCTTTTCTAGTTAAAATCAAAGAAAAATGATTTTTGAGCAGGTGGAAGTAAAGTGGCATTTTCAAAAGATACAATAGTTAGCATAATGTAGTTCTACATCTGGTTACACTTGACACAAGAATTCATGAACAGTTATTTTTTGTTTGGAAACTTTTACCACACTTCTTCAATTAAATATTAATTTTTCAGAGTGCCACAATATCTGTCTCTATGTAAAAATACATAATTGTTTATACACATTCTTATATTATGTAGATATAAAAGAACCCCAAGAGTTAACTTTAATTGCACAGCAGGAAATTTTCTTAATATAAAATGTCCTTCACTTAGGGAATCATTTCCCATGTTCTTCCATTTCTTTAATGTTCTTTGCATTTCTTTAAAGAACCTGCATGGTTGAAATTTTGCACCTTATCCCCTTTGTCCATAAGCTAGAAATTTCACATTACAGAAATGATCATGAGCATAATTATGCTCCTCAGTAACATGCTAACAGCCTCACAACTGCAACAGTCATTATTTTATGAGTTTCACTGGTAATATCCATCTCTGTTCCATCCTAGTTCTCAAATTTTAGTGAACTATATTCTTTTCAAATCTTGTACAAAAAAAGTTAAGGAAAATAAAGTCTCACAGAAGTGAGAGCTTCCATAAGATGGGTGAGAATGCTTACAAACATTTTATTTACTTTTTCCAGAGCTGCAGTGATAAAACCTCTGCAGGTACACAGATCTGCAGACACAGTAGTCTAAGCCTCTGGTTATCTGAAAGAACTGCACCCAGTCATCCTTTCCAGACAACTCCTGTTACCTTGGCTTGGCTGAGACTCTACCAGCCTCGGCAGCTGGTAGTGGCACTACTCTCAGCTGAAGCCAAGGTCACTTTTGGTTGTGTTGTGAAATGACCAGAGCAGACACGCAGCTGTCTCCCAGCTTAATCTGTGGCTCTCTCTTGACAAGGGAGGATGATTTGACACCACAGTGTGTTCCCTGTCAGAAGGGATTTTCTGCAGGGAAGTTCTGATGAGGATTGCATGCATGCCACTGTGGGAAGGAGTCATGATGCAGGGCTTTTTTCAGAAATGAAGACTCAGTAGACATTTGCTCATACAGCTAGGACGATACAGAGCAATGATCTGCTTGGGAAAGACTAATTCCTTTTTCTCCCTCAAGCAAAGGGTTGCTGTATATCTCTAACTCCTGTGTAGAAGGGGTGTATCAGCACATATCTGTATCCCCAAATGGTCCCAGATCCTGTGAGGGGAGGCCTTATCCTGTGTCTGCTTCCAAAGGAGCACCCTGACTGAATGGAGATCACAAAGATGTAAATACCACAGCATCATGCACAGACAAACCCCACGGAGAGTGCAGCAGTTTAGTTAATCTTATGTCCCTGAAGACAGTTACAAGCATCCCTCTCTTTGTCACAACAGTTCTCCTTAAGATCTGTCTTGCCTTGGTGACTGCAAGGGCCAGATGAATACTGGGCTGGGAGTGGGGAGTGCAAAACATCCACTTCTAGGGTGCTTCTCATCATATATATGAGCTCTCCTCTCCCTCACTCTTTCAGTAGGTCTCAGAGTAGCAACAAAAGTTTGGGAAGTCTTAACTAGAAGAACTGCAGAAGGTACTAAGTGGTTCGATGAAATTAATGTGGAAAAATGCAAATGAGGCAGAGCTACCCAGTGCTGACAGAGAAGGTGAGCTTGGACCTGCAGAATCCAGGGAAATGAGGGAAAAATACAGTGGGAATTTAGCACATGAAAGGAGCCATAGGAGGGAGAAACTGAAGCTGTCTGGCCTGTGGAATTAAAGAAAACAGACAGGGTTTTTGACACAAAGGAAAGGCTTAGATCAGTGTAAAAGTGAACTACTCTACTGACCTGTTCAGCCTGCCTCATTCCAGGAATGGTCTTTCCTGAACTTGCCAGGAAGGCTTGTCTCTTAAAGCCTTTTTTTAAACTGCATGCTTTCCAGGTGATGAGCCTACAGCTGAGGAGCTATGCTACATTAAACTTCTGTGGTTCAATCAAACTCCGTGATTTTTTGCCCCAGAAATCTCAGAAGTTACGGTCTTTCACTGACACCTGTGGATATAAGACAGAATTGCATGCAGGCTTTCATCCTCTGAAAGTCGGTGATTTCGGCTCCCAAACTTACTGGAAGAGTGCATTGCCTCAGACTTTTACTTGAGGGTGCCTCAGTACTGCGCAATGTTCATGATACCACCTCAGTGATGAAGGCAAAGTGGCACTTGTTAACCTGCGAGATCAAAGTTTGTCAGTCTTTCTCCCCTTCCCAGGGGAGAATTATCCATGCAAAGCAATTTAGGGATTTTGCCTTTCCCGGGTGCACAATGTGTGTTTTACAGAAGCAACAGCAGGGCAAAGCAGTGTGCCTTGTAGTTGGAGCAGAGAGGCACAAGGCATTTGCAGAAGCTGCTCATTCAGGAGCTGCCTTTGGCCTGCCTGTGGTTTTGCCTCATGAGCAGGACAGTGGAATGGGAAGAGGGATCAGTACCTGGTTCCCAGTCTGCATTGCTACTCCAGTTACAAGTGTTGCTGAAATAACTCTAACACTACTAATATCCTGCCCTAGACCTCCTTGGGCTAACACAGGTTCACATTTAGCACAGGTTGAGGTACAAATTTAATCATGTGCCTCTGTGTGCAGCATAAACTTTTAAGTGTTTTCCACACCTACAGGTGTGGAAATTCTTTTGTTGACATACAGGATTTCTAAGAAAGTTAGTGGCTTGTTGAAGGGAAATTACTGTTTCTATGAAAACTTTGATATGGAACTAGGATAAATTGACCTCAAACTAGGATGATTTTGATGCCAAAAATGCATATTTTGATAAGACTTACCTTGCCAGTGCCATGTGCATGGACAATCTAATAGGAATTAATCTACATGTAGCATAATAGGATCATTATAAAAAAGAGAAAGGCAAGGCAAGGCAAACAAGGCAAGGACCATCTCTCACCACCTTGTCACTCCCACCAATGAGGGCTACCCCTGGACAGGGTCTTGTTGGTGTCAAATGAATAAGTGAATAGAGGCATTAATCAACAATGTAGTGTACAATCACTTACAGTTTATGGTGTTTTGCTGTACTGTACATATAGCATATACTCATTAGGAAACATTTCTTATTTCCTTGCCTCTGTCCTTTGTGATTGTTTTGACTGTCTTGGTAAAACAAAAGCTCTTGTAAGATCAGTTTTGTCCCTGACACAAAGCTCTGCGCTACCACTAGCTCCAGCTGAAGCTAAGCCTAGGAAGAGAGTCACAGACATTTGACAATCGTTTGGGGTCAGACTGATTAACTGCAGGAGTACTTGTCCATGACTCAGAAGTATCCTCTCCCCCACCCTTCTTGCACAGTAATTTGTGTGCTTTGTTGAAGCTTTGATTTGTAAACTCTTTTCTTGCAAATGGATTTTGGAAGAGCTGGTTATTACCCCTGTGGCATGTGGTGGGGTTTCTGCTACATGCTGGAAAATAAACCATTTTCTAAGTGGCATCTCTGGTCTTTTGGAAATAAGTAGTGCCTGATCTTCAGCACTGTTTGGGGTAAGAGAAAAAGAAAGCCTTTTGCATTGTTGAAAGAAAGGTCTTTGACTTTGCTGTGGGATCCTCTTGGGACTAATAAAGATTAAACAAAGTTGTTCAGTTTTTTTATAATGGGGCCTTGCTGCCACAGCAAGAGAACAATGCACGCTCATGGCTTTCAATAGATGAGGATCCATGAGCAGCCCTCTGGCAAGGAAAGCTTGGGAGAGAGAAAATCTCTTGATAATAGGACTCTTTTAGCTTGCAGTAGACCTAATCACATTTCAGTGATTTGGGGTTTTTTTAAAACCTTTTTCAAGAGCTTGAAATAGATATGGACCTCTCTCACAGGAACTCTTCCTGTTGGTCACTGTAGGCACTCTTTTCTGTATCCGTTTGAGTGTTACATCAGAAACTCCCACTGATGGCAGTAGTAGCCTGCTCATATAATTCTGGCTTATTCTAAAATGCCAGGTATTAAATTAAGTGTACACGATAAAACCATTCAAATGTTGCATTTCCCTGAGCTAATTTGGACACCTCCCCAGTACTTTATAGATAAATGTTGTGTTGACAGTTCTGTGCTTACACAGAAGTAATGACATTACTTACCCTGACAGTATTCACCCTGACTATCCAATATGAAGATCATTTGTTTCCAACTCCCCTGTCATAGACAGCAACACATGCCACCAGACCAAGGTTGTTCTAAGCCCCACCAGACCAGGACTGGTTCTACTAAGGAGTTTGTAAGCAATAATCCACCAGTGCCCCATAGACTGTTCACATTTCTCCCTTAGTTTAAACAATACTGTGAGATGTGGTAGCCTAACTGCTAATTACAGCTGAGTATCAGCTCATTGTAAAAAATTTCTTATATTTAATCTTATTGACCCTCCTTCATTATAAAACCACTATGCCTTGTCCTGTCATAATAGGCCCCGCTAAAAAGTTTGTGCCTATTTTTCTTACAGGCCCCCTTCAAATACTGAAAGGCCGTAAGGTATTTCCAGGCCTTCTCTTCTCCAGTGTGGTGTTTTAGCATAGCTATGTAAGTATTGCTTAGCCATCAGCACGCTTGTAGCAAGCGTGGGTAGAGACCTTCTCAAATCTTCGTTCGCGAAGCCCAGCCATGAGGATCATGATGATGGATGATGTAAGTATTGCAGTCTCTAAGGGCTAGGAATCAGTATTCATTTTCCCTTCAGGCTATAGTTAAGTCTGCAGGAATATGATCTGCCCCGGTAACTCTCTCCAGGTTAGTCATGCCAGTTGTTTCTTGCCTGAGCAGGGTGAGCAGGACTTGTTTCCAGGCTATGCAGCAGCAGTGCCAGCCGCTCCAGGACGAGGTGGGTAAGAAACGAAGAAGATGAAGGTGTTGACTCCACCTGCCAGCCTCCTTTCATGGACACTTCACGTGGCCAGTAGGTGATAAACATTATCTATCTGTGGGGAAATGGTAAAGCCTGTGGAAGCCAGTGTTGCTACATAACAGATGGCTGTGTCCCTTGCTAGGCAGAGGCAATAAGGCAATCAGGGGATCAGGCTAATACATTGCCTTAAAATCTTAATTCCAACATTTAATTAACATTTCCAAAGTTTCATGGATCCTTATGAGACTTTCCTCTTTCTGTAGGGAATCAGTAAATATAGTTATTGGGCCAATGCCAGACTCCTTGGCTTTAAGCTTGTAAGTCTAAACCACACTAGCTTTTTCTGAAGTTTTATGTCTTGATCTCTGATAACATATTCACTTCTGAGATGGAAATAGCAAGTCTTTACAGAACTCCTCAGATTTTTCTCCATGCAAGAGTGTGTCTGTGCACATACTCTGCAGCCAATCTGTTTGAAACTCACATCCAAGAACAGTACCAAGATTTGAAACCAGTGCTTGTTTTTTAAAACAAAAATAGAAAATACCCTTATCATAGGACATTAAATAACACATTTATGGCTGATGGCTGGGAAGGGTGGCTTACAGTTACAGCAAGTGTGACAAACATGTAAATGAATGTAGTGGTGTAAAGGTACGTAGAAGAAAGAGATTTTTAAAAAAAACCACAAAGCAGTGAGATTTTAGAAAGGCGTGATGTGAATGCTATTAGAAATCTCCCTAATGAGCATAGCACCTTGGTTTGGTTAGAAAAGTCTACAGCGCAGAAGGTCATAAATCGTGCTTGGAGTGGCTACCTTAGTGGTTTATTGGTATATCTAACCTCAGCCAATGCAATACAGTCTTACAAACTAGGGAGATAAAACACTTGCTTAGAGGCCCTTGCTTAAAAAACACTCTTAAAGGAAAATTCATGCGTGTTCTGTATTGCCATATTGCGTATTCTGGATGCCAAATACAGCATACTACATTTGTACAGTTTCGTTGTCTCCTCTGATTTCTCTTGGGAGGCAATATTTGCTAGAAAATGATTTGGAAAAGACAAATGTCTGAAGGAACAAAAGAAGAAATACAGATATTCTGTGAATTCTTAATTTATTCTATAAATTTGACTTAATTTGTTGGTATTGTTTTCCTCCTCACTCTGTTTTTTAACTTAAGCACTTAAATCAGACAAATGGAGCAATTTGCACACATGGCAGCTCATGTCTTTGTCTGCTACTGTTTGCTCGAGACACAGCTGTTCTTATCTGAGGTATAGAGTCACCACAGAGGGAGGTGGACACGTGGTCCTGCTCTTCTCACACTCACTGCAGAGGGGAAATTCATAACTAGTGACCAGTAAAACTTTCTCCAGTTTAGTGCATTTCTATATAAACCTTGTTAGGAGATATTATGAGTATATTTGAAATATAGCATTAAAAACCTATCCAAACAAACAAAACCATCCCTTTCCTAAACATGAACGTGTCAGTCGTGCTGCAAGTATCATCTCGGTGAAGTGTTTCACTTGCATCAACAGAGGGCACAATTCCCATAGAAATCATCCTCATGCTTTATTTAAAAGAGGCCCAGGTGAAGCTTAACTGTTAATGCTCTGAACCTTTGGGTCTTGAGAAGAAAAGCATCTGCTGCTGCTGCTCCCCCACCCAAGTGTCCACGTGGTTTTGGGTGGGCATTCTGTATTTCTCAAGGGGATTGTGCGTGTATTAGCAAAAGTGGCTGTTATCCAGGCTAATTTCCCACAAGCTGTTGAGGTAGTAGGTCTCCAGTTTTTTAAACTGGTTATTGTAATCTGACACCAAAAATCCTTTTAAATGTAGCGCACTGAAACTGCATAGCCAACTCCTTTCCTTCCTGATGGTTGCTGTGTCTATTTTTGTATGGAAGCATTGAAAAAGCATTGCTTTTATAAATTTCAGGCTTAGTTTGTATATCACTTGATTTCAGACTGATCCTTCTGCTTCAGTAGTTATTTGATAATAGTCAGAGCTTGTGGTCTTTGTAGTTATCTTTCTCCACAGCAGATCTTACCATCTGCTCTAGCACTACTGCCTGGGGCATTGAAGTTCCTTCTTTCTCTCTCTTTCTAAAAATTCAGAATCACACAATTAATTAGGTTGGAAAAGACCTCTGAGATCATCAAGTCCAAAGTATGACCTAACACTATCTTGTCAACTAGACCATGGCACTGACACATCCAGTCTTTTCTCAAACAATTCCAGGGGCAGAGACTCTATCACATCAATGGGAAGTACATTCCAACTTCCAACCACTATTTTTGTGAAGAACTTCCTTCTAATGTCTAACCTAAATGTCCCCTGGTGCAGCTTAAGACTGTGCCCACTTGTCCTACCGCTGGTTGCCTGAGAGAAGAGACCAAAATCTCCCCAGCTACAACCTCCTTTCAGGAAGTTGTATAGAGTGATGAGGTCTCCTCTGAGCCTCCTCTTCTCCAGGCTAAACAACCCCAGCTCCCTCAGCGTCTCCTCATAGGACCTGTGCTCCAGGCTTTTCACCAATCTCATTGCTCTTCTTTGGACCTGCTCCAACACCTCAACATCCTTCCTAAATTGAAGGACCCAGAACTGGACACAGCATTCCAGGTGTGGCCTCACCAACGCAGAGTACAGGGGAAGGATCACTTCCCTGCTCCTGCTGGCCACACCATTCCTGATCCAGGCCAGGATGCCATTGGCCTTCATCACCACCTGGGCACGCTGCTGGCTCATGTTCAGCCTCCTGTCGATCAGCACTCCCAGGTGCCTTTCTGCCTGGCTGCTCTCCAGCCACTCTGTGCCCAGCCTGTAGCACTGCAGGGGTTGTTGTGGCCAAAGTGCAGGAGCTGGCACTTGACTTTGTTGAACCTCATCCCGTTGAAATCAACCCAGCTCTCCAGCTTGTCATGCAAGCCATCCCACCACATTTCCATGATGGCAACTACATCACAGCTTTCCTGCTGCACGATGGCTTCCAGCTCCTCTTGTTTGTTATCTATAATGCATTCAGTAGTGTATGTACGCTTCAGCTGTGCTGCTGATTTCACCCCTTAACCTCTGGTTTACCACCCTTAGGCTTGTCTCTGGAGAGCCTGGTTTCATCCCCTTCCCACTTCAAACCTAGTTTCAAGTCCTCTTCATCAGACCTGCCAACTTATAGGCTAGAGTCCTTTTGCCCTTACTAGATAAATGAAGCCCATCAGTCTTTAGCAGGCCTGGTGCCATAAAAATTGCCCCATTATCAAAAAAGCCAAAATTTCACTGCTGGCACCAGCCTTAAGCCACCTATTTATAATATAGGTGTTCCTGTGCCTTTCATCATTCATCCCTGCTACTGCAAGAATTGAGCAGAGCACCACCTATGCTACTGTCCTATCAACCCTTGGACCCAGAACCTTGAAGTCCTTTTTAATTACCCTGGTATTCCTCTTATCAACCTCATCACTGCCAACCTGGACAACAGACAGTGAGTAGTAATCAGAGAGCTGAATTAGTTCAGGGAATCTCCTGGTAATATCCCCTATCTAGGCCCCAGGGATGCAGCAGACTTCCCTGTGGGAAGGGTCCGTTCAACATACAGAGCCCTCAGTTCCCCTCAGAAAGGAGTCACATACTACAAGTACCCTTTTCTTCCTAATACCTGAGGTCAACCCTGCAGACAGATTTTTTTCTGGAGTGTAATCTGACTGACCCTCTAAAGCCAGTACCTACTCTGTAAGGGCACCTGGGAGGGTGATGGGGTTGGGAGGGGATTCTTTTACCTCCCTAGTCAGGGATCCTTTCCATCCCAGATGTGATCTCTCTTCCTTCTGCCTAACGACAAGAGGGAAGGGGCATCTCTGACTACTCCCAGAGTCAGAAGGGTCTAATTCTACAAGTCTATTTCCCTTTCACTCTCCCTAATACTCTTTAGCCTTTTCACTTCTTCCTTAAACTCTGCCACTAGGCAGAGCAGATCGTGTACCTGTTCACACTGTATGCAGGTGTCTTTCACACTGTCTGCCGGTACTAATGCCAGGCTCATACACTCCCTGCAGCCACTCCCTGATGGCTCATACACTCCCTGGACAGGGGGTTCTGCCTAGGTAGTCTACTTCATTTCTCCAGTCAAGGAGGAAAAACTAGCTGATTTCAGAAGCAGGATGGGCCTTGTCAACTTTTGAAGCCTTAGGTTGCAGCAGAGCATCTTCAGCCTTGGTAGAGCCATGGAAGAAAGCTCCACACTAGTACACTCCATGGTTTCCTGGAGATTCAGCTTCAAGTTTGCACTCTTTGACTTAGGTCCGTCTCCTGCGGATATAAAAATAACAGTGGTGCTGTTGGCACACCATGAAGCAGCTGAGTGCCACTTGGCTGTTACTGAGCTTGAGGGCAGGTGAGAGCCTATTACAGATATGGGGAGGGAGGGAAAGTTTTTTTTCCTTTTCCCAGTACTATTGCCCAGGGCAGATGAGAGATGCAAGGACAGCTCAGTCCTGCCACCTGTATTTTGGAGAAGCTACAGAAAAAACCTTGGCCGTGTTTGGCAGATGGAATTGTGTGAGATGCTGTAGTGAATATATTGTTGCCTGCACCAGCTCCTGACAGGGAGTATGCTTTATAAACAAACAACAGCAGCAGAATCTTTTTTAAAGGACTTATTAGTATGGTCCAAAAGAACACGACTGTTCTGCATATGAGCAGAGGCAAAGTGTGATAAACTGGCAAACTCTGAAGAGGCATTATCCAAAGAGACATCTGGGTAGTAGGGACTAGAGCCCAGATGTGTCTTTCAGCAATTGTTGTTGGTTTGGATATCTAGTTATGGTCACTGGTAGCACAAAATGGAGATTTGGTGTCACCAAGATGTAGCATGAAGAAGGTCTGAGATGAGACTCTCATTCTGAAAAATTCTCTCAAAAAATTGAGGAACAGTCCTGTAAATGCTTTCCTCATACTTTTGATTTTATTTTGCTAGGGTGTTTCTCTTAATTTTGAGTTCATTACCCAAAACTCTAAGGAAAATATAATAGCTCAAAAGAAAGCAAACAAAAGCAAGGGTTGTGTGCCCAGTGTTACAGACTGCTCTGTACCTGAGTGGGAATTGACTACATCTCATAACGAGCTCCCAGGTTTTGACTTGGACACTGTAGAAATAGAATTATCCTACAAGATGATGTTTAGATATTAAAGCACTTAATGTTCACAACCTTGCACTAACTTCCCTGTTCACTCTTTACACACAGCTTTCCTTGAACAGGCAGCTGTGATAGAAAATGTCACACTCGAATCCATTTAATGTCTCCTTGAGAGATTTTAGAAGGTAGATTCTCAATTGATATAGGTCAGTGTGACTTGCAGGAGCTGACATTTTGAGTTCGCTCTCCACTGAGACTAATTAGATAGTGCATGAGATTAAGTTCATGTATTTTGCTGTGTGGTGTAAGGTCTGTACTGCTTTTCATAAGAAGATCTGGAAGAAGCTGATTGATGGGAACAACAGGCTGGTCTGACAGGCACCCTCCCAGTGTGTGTGGACACCCTTTTGGCTTCTTCAGGGTCCCCAGAAACGAGTCAGCGCAATTGTGAATGTTTCCACTTTGCTTCCTCCAAGGCTCACTGTTGGCTCAGAGGTTTCTGACCCAGCCTGTGAGAGGAAGGCTAGACCACACACTCTGCATGAGTCCTCTCTGTTGTTGGTCTCTCATGCTTTGCTAAGTTAACCAGATAAAGGCAAGGTTAAAGCTCTCCATTACCTGGAAGCTGTCTGAAATCAGGAAAGAACCAAAGTCTCCAACTTGGGAATTTCACAAGGTAACTGACAGGCTGACCAACTGACAGCCAACCTCAGCTAAAGCCTGAATGTTAGAAAGATTTTAGAGAGCGAAATCTTGGGATGGCAGGAACATTATTTGTAAAATAAATTTGTGCTTTATTTGCAAAAATAAAACACTAATAGAGTTATCTATTTTAAGCTTGTTGTGCATGTAGGAAGAAAGAAAAAAAACATAGCATCTGAAATATTGATGTGTTTGTATCTGGTTTTATTTTAACTGCTGTGACAACTGGTGATGGATGAAGCCATTCTAATGACGAATGTTCTTCCACAGAAAAGTAGTGATTTTCTTCAAGGTTTATTGTCCTTTGGGCTTTGAGTTGCTTGTGGTTTACTCCGTGTGGCATTTTATATAATTTTCCAGTATAACAGACATTTTGCTGAGTCATACCTTTGTTTTTAATTTTACAGCGACTCAGGAGCTGATAGCTGCTTTGTGGGAATATGCACTGCAGTACTGGGCAGTAGTGTAGCTCAAAATACAAGGGGCAGCAGAGCAAAAAAAAAAAAAAAACAGCTTGTGCTGGCTGTAGTACTTGGATTTAGCTACAGGCTTCTCATTACTGGGTTGTGGTGAATAACAACAAAGGCCCTCCACCCCTTGCTTCAGAAATATATTTTATCTGCAAAAATTCAATTTTCGGTTAGGTGTAACAGGAGGAAAAGAAATCCATCTATTGATATACTATGCTTCTGCCAGGGAAGGAACAGCTTTTCCAAAATACCATTACATCTAAAGCAGAAAAGAAAGGCCTAAATTCCTACTTTAGTTCTAGAGAAAGCAAATAAGGCAGCTGTTACATCAGCTGAGGTCTTTGCCAAGCTGTTTGCTGATAAATGCAAAGAGATGTTCTAATGCCATGATTAAGTAACTCTCTCAAACATCACACTGTCCATGACTTTCTTTGACTGAAGAAATCTGGAGGAACACAGTTGTTGCAGACTTGCTGACTCAAGTCCTCCATATTTCAGGGTCAAAAATGAGTTGCTAAATACAGTTCTGACTAAGCTATTCAAGGACATCCCCTTCAGGGACGTGTTTTGAAAATTCAGCCTGGGAAAAAAGATGAGTGACTGTGATTGTGATTGCTATGGCAGTGAGGATCACTGCCGGCCCACTAGAAGGAATCTCATAAAGGGTAAAAGCCTGTTATGATAAGGGATATGTCCCCTTGTCAATAAAATTCATAAATTAATGAACTATGTCTGCTGACGACAAGAAGTGTTGTCTCAGAAAGAGCTGTGCATTCTGTCCAAATGATGTGTGAAGTGCTATCTTGCAAGCCTCTGACAGGTTTTTACCATGAGTGCAGTTATGCATTTGGGAAGATCACAAAATTTGTGGAAACACTCAAGTAGTAAAGTTTGCAGGGGATACAATTTCACTGATTCTTTCATCAGAAAGATAGAGGTGACAGCTGAGCACCCCAAACCCCTCAAACCAGGCCCCCAATTAAAAGGCTATTAAGCTCTTTTAGGTAAACACAGGGCAATATTTTCTACCACTTCCAGTTCTTAGAACCCAGTTGTTACCCAGTACAGTGTCTTCAACTGCTGTCACTGTAAAACTAGTGCATCATCTTTCATTTCAAAGCAAGGTGTTTATTCCATGGGGTCTAGGAGGAAAGTGGGACCCACTATCTGAATGTAACTGATGCAGTAAAGGTCTGTACAGACACCGAGATGTTCCAAGACAACAGTTTGCAGATATCCAGTTATCCCAGGCCACCCAGCAGGGTGTACTGGGAGAAGAGAAACAGAAAGCATTCGCAGGTCAGGGAATATGCTCTTGGTGGAGTTTGTGGTAGTCTGCCTTGTGGAGGAAAGGCCATATACCCCACCCACAGAAAAGGGGTACCTGTTGTTTCTGGGAGAAGGAGAGTGATCACAGCCTGGTCCCTTTATTTTGGAGAGGGAATTTTGTGCTCCTAGTGTGAATTGACTGAATTCACACTATGTCTGCCCTGGGTGCTGAGTACAGAAGATGATAAAAGAACTGAGAAGAATTCAGATACTTCTCCCACGTTGAGTGCAGTGGGATGAATGCATATATTTTATATGATGTCATCAGTTCTAAGGTGAATTCTTAATTCTTCCTTACTATCTGTTCCAAATAATATCTTACAAAGTATACTTTCTGGTCTTCAAAATGAAAGTTCAGTCATGGTAACTTTCCTATTACTATTTAAAATGGTACTTTGATGGATACAAATGGAGCAAAGATCTTAAAAGATCCATACACAAAGACTACTGTGTTTCTCAGCCAACAATATTATTGATATAAACAAACAATACCTAGCCTCCTGGCAGACTTGAGACTTTGAAATACCAACATCTTTTTCTACAAAACAAAAAATAAGAAAGAATAGAGCAAGATTAGCCTGTTTCAATTGCTATCTCAGTTTATAAAATGCAATCAGGCCTGAGACTGAATATCTAATAGAGTGAAATCACTTTCCAATTCCCTGCTTGACTACAAAATGTTCCAAGTTGTTCCTTGACAATGGAACGAAGCAGTTTACTGAAGCAAGCTTTGGACTTCAACTTTTTCTTCAGGGAATGCATTGTCTGTATATGTTAGTGCATGTAAAGTAAGATTTTTCTAACTGACCTGATATTTAGAAGTAAAATATACTAGCTGATACATATGTTTAGCCTTTCACCAGCAAGATGTAGGCATAATTGTCTTGTGAGAGGATGCTTTGGTATTCAGGTATGTTCACATTTGACAAAATGAATTTTTTATCATTCTGAAACAATTTTGACAGATGAATAGAAGTGATTCAGAATTTGTTATAGTCTTTAGAATCAAATTATCACTATCTATGGTGTGTTTTGCTGCATAATTTAGCATCTAAATGGAACAATTATCTAGAAGTAAATTTCACCCCACTTTTTAATTAATCTGTAAATGGATTGTGTTTCCTCATGCTGTGTACCAAACTCATCTGCAGAAGATAATCTATTGTCAAGATTCTGGCTGTTTGGCTGTAGCACACTTTTTACAGATAAAAAAGCTCATAATACGGTACTCCAGTGTCAAACAAACAAACGCCAACAAAACAAAAACAAACCACAAAAACCTTGGATTATTTATTTTTAGTTATGTTATGATAAACAGCTAGGAAAAAACCTTGGTTGTTTCCAGAGTTTCAGACAACTGTGCCCATAGAGACAATTATGTGCACCTGAGCCAAGACTCCAGTTTTATCCTCTGCTGAAAAAGGGTGTACTATATTACAGGTAGCATGTGGATTTTTTTTGTTAGCAAGATGTATAGTACAGCTATATGTACCTCTTGAAAAAACTTAATTTATCTCCAAGGGTATGAGTATGAATAGCATTATAATTCAGTCTTCCTGCTTGAGTCACTTTGACATCATCTTCTACATTTTCACATTTCTTAGCAAGAAATCATTCATAAGCTTTTCTAGAAGCTAGGCTGGAAGGTCTTTTATGATCTGCTCCATTTTCATGGTGCCTTATGGTTGAGAAGTTACTGTAAAGCCTTATGGTAGTTATTGTTATCTTCATAGATCTGTGCAGAATCACTTCTCTGCACCTTCTGGAAAACACAATATCTCCTTTTAAGGGGTTGGTTTGAACTGCTCTGGAAGATTAGCGACTGTCACACTCGAGATGTACACACAGATTAACCTGATCATTTGAAAATACATAAATAGAACTTATGTTTAACATTAGGTCATTCTCACTCTGTTCTCTACATCTAGCATACCAGACTGTACTGGCATAATGCAAACAGTATGTAAATCAGGATAAATATATGCGATATAACTAGCCCGAGATGCTGAAAGGTGGAATTATATAAGTTAGTCCTTGGAGACTATTTTAGACAGGCAGGAAGTATTCAGAAGACACTTTTCAGATACAGGTTTGTTTTTTGTTGTTGGTTGGTTTGTTTTGTTTATTTTTGTTTGAGGGGTTTTTTTTTAGATCTAAGTTATTTCTCTACAAAGTATGCCCTAAGCTACTTGTGATCCTGGTACCATCTTTGGCTGAGACCTCTGCACAAACTGTAAGTCTGTCCCTTTTGCCCCAAATTTGTATTTGCAGCCCAGCAGTGTAACAGGATGGTGATGCAATGCAGAGAACCTCTGTGGCTCCAGCTTTCTGATGCTCTCTGGCTGCTGCACCTGGGCGAACACTTGCACTGACCTCTGGGAAAGTGTCCCTGAAAGCTTATGAGCCTGCTGGAGGCAACTGTCTGCAGCAGTGTTCAGTCTTGCCTGGCAACCTTTTCTCTGAGTCATTTCGGCTGAGTAACCATATCCACAAATCCCTGGTACTTACATGACCCATCCTATAGGCCTTGTCCTCTGCATACCTTTCTATTATGAGCATCAGAGGTGGGAAAGCAATGTCTTAATTGCCAGAATCTCAAATACTCAGTTTTCATTTAAGATGTGCAATTTATTTCTTCTCTGAGAATCAATTTCTTGTCAGTGGAGATTTTTCATGCTGAGATATAAATCAAAGAAATAGGAGACAGTCGGCCAAGACAAGGAACCACTCATTTGCCAATAGAAGCTCAGCTCTGAATACTTCAGGCCAAGAAGAATACAAACTGAGAGAAGTTTTACATTTTGGATGTAGCATTAATGTCTTCATTAATCGAAAATGGACTTTTGGGGTGGTTTACTTTGGGAAATTCAAACCCAACTATGTTTAGCTTGTGGTAAAAAACGTAAGCAAAAATACTTAATGATAATTTTCCCAGTAAGAGATAACATTCTCCAGAAGTTAGAAGGTCTTCTAAATATATGACATCTGTAAGAATACAAGTTAATTCTTTGTATGGTAGAAATATTGAATGAAGCACTGAGAAATGTTTATGAAGGAAAGCTTTATATAGAGGACCATATATTCAGTTTGAGCATTTCTGAGTGGTAACAAATGCATTCTCTTTTGTTGAACTACTCTGACCATTACCCATCTTTACCAGTAGGATTGATAATATTAAATTTTCAAGTATCAAAGAAGGTGGGATTTTTGTTACTGCATATTTTTCAAATTCCTGCATAGCTGGAGATTGATGTATAATAAATACTCTCACACATTTCCTATCAGTCACATGGCCAAGGCAGGCATCTTGTAACAACTACACTGCTAATAACATGGGTTACCATTTGATTACCTAGTTAGGCTTCTAAAGTAGCTTCAGTTGAAATGGATGTTTCAGTGTTGACTAATATCTTGAAAGTAATCTCCTTGTTAAGGAACTGCATGCTGGGATGGACAAACTTTCAGGACAAAGATGGAGAATTTATTGGCTGGGTATATAGTTACTGTTGAGAGTATACTAAATATGTAAAAAAATATCAGTTCCTTTAAGCAGAGTCTAATCTGGTTTTGCATTACTTTTTTGTTTGTTTGGAATAGGAGCTTGGAAACTATGATAGTGGATGAGTTGTTGATTGAATCCAGTATTCAGCAATAACTGAAAAATCTTTGAGGCACATATGAAAAGGTTCTGAAATAGGCAATCAGAGATTAACCTTTCCAGAAAAGAAGCTTCTTTATAATCCCATTTGATAGGAAATTGGCATGTGCCCTGAATAATGAAAGCTTATATAATTGTCAAAATTCATGGCTCTTTAAATTAAATGTTTTACTGTAATGGTAGTTCACAATGTAGTTCAGTTATTGTTTTGGATCCTGAAAAACTCTGTCCTTAATGGTGGAGAAACATGTAGTTCCTGGGTAATACATTTTCCCAGTAACTTTCAAAGCAGTTCTAAAGAAGGTCACTGTAATGAAAATACTCTCCTTTTTAAACTTAAGCTGCGTAGTGAGTTAAATGAGCTAGACTATGCTTAAGAAATGGCTTCACAATTAAAAGTATGTCATTCTTCATACAAGCATGTGGGTGAAGAAGCAGAAAATCCATCCTGCTTTCTTTTCAGCCTTCCTTTGTTTTTTTCTTATCCATCACTTGTTTTCAGTTATTTTTCCTAGAATCTTCATCATGTCTTATATAAAGCATAGAAAATGAATTTACTGCCAAAGGCACCTGCAGAAATATTGGAGTCCAGGTGTTATTGTTGGGGTCTCTCTTGTGGATGATCACATTCTGTATTTGGCCCTCTGATAGTCTGTGGTCAGGTAGATACAAGCAGTGTTTCACTGATTCCCAGTCCTGGGGCCTCAAGACACCCTGTTGCTGCAAAGTGTCCCCTGAGCTGAGCATATGTGCTTGGGACTTCCCTGTTGCTTGGTGACAAGGAGCAGAAGTGCATTATCCCTCCCATTCTCTGATTATCTGATGATCTCTGGGGCATCTGCTCAGGGAATCAGCTGGGCAACTCACAACCACTCAGGCCTTGCTCTAGCAACACCATCTGTCCAGCTCCAGTAGTCCCACTTGGTTCATTGAGTGGAGGTCCCCAAGGTGGGGGGCAACCACAGCCAGGCTGAGGAGCTTTTAGTTGAACTGGCATGGCTTCTCACTACTGATTTTGAGCAGCACATTTTGGCTCTGCATTGGAGATGCACAGGGATTATGTCAATGATTTGCAACAGTGTTGGGAAACTTCAGTGGTTTTGAAATTATTAAATTAATGAATTTGCTACAGCAATCTGAGTCTAAACCTTGCCATGGCCAAAGAAATTATTTGAGCTCTTTAGCCAGATGAAACACAGAAGAACAATTTTGAATGCCAAGCCGTTGTTTGTGAGAACAAAGATATTGTGCAGAAATTACTTTGTGAGTTATTTCTGAATAACACAAATTTTAGATGACTACTGGAATTCTTGTCAACAACATTAAAGAAAAGTGGTATTTGTGAACCACTTAGCTGTATGATTTATGTATTTCCAGATTGAATGTATCCATCATATGTTCTTCTTAATCCCTTTTTCCTTGTATGATTAAACTTTGGTGACAAGTACCAAGCAATTATATATTCCCATTAAACATAGCTTTGTGTTTCTCAATTCTTCTGTGTTACTGAGCTGTATATGTAGTTTTCAGGTATTTTCCTGATATCTATCAAAGAGTATAATCTCTCATCTTACATTTTTATGTAAATCCCTAAGATGCAGGTGCTGCTATTTGTCCATGGTGGAAATCCAGTAGTGAGTGTCAGGAAAGAAATAATCTTTCCCACACTGAGGAGGCAGCAGCACCTGTACCCTGGCACAGACTGGCCCATCCCTGAACATTTAGTGCAGGTGTTATTTCCTGGCAGAACCTGCCCTTGGGATTAATAAATGGTACTGGAGATATGAGCCAAGAGCAGCAAGAGGGATTATTGAAGTGATGCATCCATCCAGTTGAAGTCGTCACACCTCGTTATGCAGCAATAGTTGTGCTTTCTTTGCTTTCATCCCTTTAGCCAGAGGAGTGCAAGTCTGTGTATTGAAATAGCAATGAGAGAATGAGAATGTTTTCCAATACTAAAAGCATTGGACTAGGAAAATTGTGAATGAAAGGAGAAGTGCTGTAGGCAGAAATCTTCTGAGAAGTCAGTGGTCTGCTCTAATAGCAATCAGCAAAAAGGGCTGGAAGGAGGACCCAGGAAACTCCAGGCCTGTCAGCCTGACCTCAGTGCCTGGCAAGGTTATGGAGCAGATCATCCTGTGTGCAATCACACAGCAGCTGCAGGATGGACAAGGGATCAGACCCAGCCAGCACGGGTTTAGGAGGGGCGGGTCCTGTTTGACCAACCTAATCTCCTTTTATGATCAGGTGACTCACCTGGTGGATGAGGGGAAGGCTGTGGATGTGTCTATCTGGACTTCAGCAAAGCCTTTGACACTGTCTCCCATAACATACTCCTGGAAAAGCTGACAGACCACAGCTTGGACAGGGGCACTCTCTGCTGGATTGGGAACTGGCTGGAGGGCCGGGCCCAGAGAGTGCTGGTGAACGGGGCTGCATCCAGCTGGCAGCCGGTCAATGGTGGTGTCCCCCAGGGATCAGTGCTGAGCCCAGTCCTGTTTAACATCTTTATTGATGGTTTAGTTGAGAGGATTGAGTCCATCATTAGTAAGTTTTCAGATGACATCAAGCTGGGGGGGAGTGTCAATCAGCTGGAAGGCAGGAGGGCTTTTCAGAGGGACCTGGACAGACTGGAAAGTCGGGCTGATTCCAGTGGGATGAAATTCAACAAGGCCAAGTGCCGGGTCCTGCACTTTGGCCACAACAACCCCCTGCAGCGCTACAGGCTGGGCACAGAGTGGCTGGAGAGCAGCCAGGTGGAAAGCGACCTCGGAGTTTGGATTGACAGGAGGCTGAACATGAGCCAGCAGTGTGCCCAGGTGGCCAAGAAGGCCAATGGCATTCTGGCCTGGATCAGGAATGGTGTGGCCAGCAGGAGCAGGGAAGTGATCCTTGCCCTGTACTCAGCACTGGTGAGGCCACACCTGGAGTGCTGTGTCCAGTTCTGGGCCCCTCAGTTCAGGAAGGATATTGAGGTGCTGGAGCGGGTCTAGAGAAGAGCAACGAGGCTGGTGAAAGGATTCGAACACAAGTTCTGTGAGGAGATGGTTGGATTTGGTGATCTCAGAGGTCCTCTCCAACCTGGTTGATTCTATGATTCTAAGATTATATTTCATTCTCCAGAAGACTCTGCTCCAGCATTATAATTCTGACTTAATATCTGGTATCTTATGCTTTATTAATTTTGATTTTTTTTTCCACTTGCTTCAGTGTAAAAACTCAGCTATCATTGGAGAAAAATAAAAAATTCTGTCTGTTGCCTCACAAATTTTATTAATGTTCCTTCTGCCCTTTAACACTTCTGCCTTCAAGAAATCTCTGAGGCTTCATTGCCATGTTGGGCAAACTTTTTTTCCTTTTATGAAGACAAAGGCATATTTAAATATGATACTCCCAAAGTACATGTGCTCAAGTATGTCCAGCCAACAGATGCCAGGCACTATACCTCCATGGTACCACACAGTTTGGGAGATCATTAAGATGCCAAGCAAAGCAATTGTCTTTGGCTGTAGTCTTGTATGTACCAGAAATTATTTCTATAGCTGAGCCTAAGTGTAAAAAGTCTGCACTGGGCCAGATTCCTGGAAGACAATCTTTTCCTCTGCTTCTCCTTTCCTTTTTCTTTATCCTTGGGAAAGGCAATGCTTAAGAACAGAGATAAAAGGAAGAAAATTGAGACAGATATTACAGTACCCTCTGAGGTGAAGGCCTAATCATTCAGTTTCTTTCTGTCTATGTGTCCTCACTATCAATCTGTTGTTGAAGGCAGCACATGCAGAGGGAAATAAGTAGATGATTGATTTGCATGAAAAATGTTAATGCCAGTCATTGCACTGGACAGGACAAAAATACAGTAACTTAGGATCTTTCAAAGCATCAGTGGAAACAATAACCAAACACAACAAAATTGTCAGTGAAAACCTCCATTCCTGTCTGCAGCAGGAAGCCTGTGTCCCTGCTCTTGAAAGCTTGTCCAAAATGCAGTGGAATGAATAGGGTCTGACGATCCTAGGTATGGCACTGGAGGGGGCCCATGGAAGAGGCTGGGTATTGGACCTCTTTGTTGGCCCTGTATCATGGTTTAACCCCAGCCAGCAACCAAGCCACATGTAGCCCCTTGTTCACCTCCCTGCCAGTGGGACTGGGGAGAGAACTGGAAGGGTAAAAGGCAGAAAACTGATGGGTTGAGATAAAGACAGTTTAATAAGGAAAGCAAAAGCCATGTACACAAGCAAAGCGAAGCAAGAAATTAATTCACTGCTTCTCATGGGCAGGTAGGTGTTCAGTTGTCTCCAGGAGTGCAGGGGTCATCATATTTAACAGTTACTTGGGAAGATGAACACCATCACTCTAAATGTCCCCCCACCCCTTCCTCCTTCTTTCCTGCAATTTATATACTGAGCATGATGCTACATGGTCTGGAATATCCCTTTGGTCAGTGTGGGTCACTTGTCCTGGCTGTGTCTCCTCCCAAACTCCCATGCACCTCAACTTTCCTCACCAGTGTGACAGTACAAAAAGTAGAAAATCCTGCTGAGCTGCCCTAATATTACTCAGAAACAACAAAAACATATTATCAACCTGTATTCAGCACAAAATCAAAACTGCCCTACTATGAAGAAAATTAACTCTACTCCAGCCAAAAGTAGTACACACAGGATGAAGGCATTTATTTGTGGGGCAATATGGAGCTGCACAAATCATGAAAACAACTTTTGGTTTGGGAAAATGGTGACATAATTTTCATGCAGCCAATGTATAAAATGCTCTCCTTGATTCTACAGTGATATGCTTACTTCATTCTCCAGTTGCTGAGTCATGAGTCCCTGAGTCATGAGCCCCTTGTACCATTCACTCCCTCCTTCCCCTACCAGCCACAGCATCATGCCATGATGGTGGACCTGATAAGACCAAGCAGACCATTCCTGTCCAAGCCTCCTACTGCTGGTGCTGCTGCTGATTCCAGCAAGAGACTACACTGGAGACCATGCAGCAGAGTCCTTAAAGTGTAGAGAAGTTGTGGGAATAGAGTAGGGCCAGCAATGTCTTTGCTTTCACAGAAAAACTGTTGCTAAAAGATGTGGTGATTGGGGTGAAAACATTTTTCTCCCAGATGATAAAGAAAGAGTATTTCTCTACCCCTGGAGCTCTCTACCCTGCCCAGAGAACTAGGTACATTGGAACAGGTGTGTGTGGGTGAACAGCAAATCTCGTCTGGTTTTCCTTTCATCTCATGGTGAACACTCTTACCCTTCATTTCAGTTAGGAAAGGCCAAAGATGGGAAAACCTGTGCTAGGGTACCACCCATGTCACCACCATGGTCCACTCAAAAATCAGTGCTCATTCCTGAGCAAGGAAAATTTCAGTCTCATGGGGGATAGAGAATACTTCACTTCAACACTTGTGTTGAAATGCCTCTGAGGCAAAGAGCCCTCTATGTCACAGTCAAAGTCTGCAGAAAGGCAGATCTCACCCTTTCTTAGCAGCCTCCAGCTGCTACTTCTGGCCTCTTTATATTGCCCAGGTGTCAATACTCCTTTATTTGACCTCCTGTTACTACCTGTCGAGGAGCGATGCCCAGCACTACAAATGTGCAGAAGCTTCTGCTGGTGCTGTATATATAGATGTGAGGCTGTGATAGTCTTTTACAAATGAAGGAGATTATACAGGCAAACAGCAATGACGTATTAGCCTCCACTAAGAGGGTAAGGGTGTCTTTATCCATTTGTACCTAATTCCTCTTGGCTGCTGTTAATGAAAGAGATGCAAATTTTACTTTCACAGCTGTCACTGAGCATGAGACATCAGTGCTCTTGTGCCACAGGGTAAGGCATCACTAGTCTGTCTCCTGGGAAACGCTGAATCATAAAGCAGGGGCACAAAACCTGAAATTGTAAATACTGGAGTTCCCCTGGATGCTTCTTACTGTGTTTGTCCAGTGCTATTTCGTTCCTCAGAAAAGCCACCTGTGCAACACAACTTGGACCATTGCAATATATAATGTAAAAGAAGAAATGCTGATATGAAAAATCCATGGGAAAAGGGATGTTTATTCCATAATGGTTCTTTCCTCCAACCTAAAGTGATCCAAATGAACCACGCCATCTCTGCTCTTGTCTGGAACAGAGAAGATCTCTTATTCTGAGTAAACCAGTCTTAAAAGATATTGTTGCTTACTGTGCTGTCTTCAATGATTAGTTCATGTTTACTCTTGCTCAGTTCTGCAAGCCTGCTCTTGTCTGTCTTTGAACCTTTCAGTATCCCTAAGGGAAAAGCTGCAGCATGAAATGTAAAGACCACAATGACTCCTGTGAGTTAACTTTTGAATGTTTAGGAGCAGCTGGAATATTTGATCTATGTGTAGTTACAGATATTGCATAGTGCATGGGGATGGGAAAGGAAAGACAATATTGGAAACTTATGTGCAACCTGCAAGAAGAGGCTATTAACTCTGAGGGAAGTAAACTGTAATATAGTGGAAGAACATGAATATCTGAATTTTTGACTGGGGAAAGGTTTTCTGTCTCCCAGTAATTCACTATTTCAAAACTGAACCTGCTTGCAAGTATTAAGCATGAAAGTGAACGTGAGTAGTGATGCAGGGGGTCAATGAGGGGTTTATAGGGAAGATAGAAACACCCTAAGGTTTATTTCTGATACCACTGAATGTAAGCTGTTTTATAAGGTTTGGGTTGCTTGATTTATTTTTTTTCTTGGTGCAAACTGTTTTTTTCAGGATTTCTTTCCCAGGACTGAGCATCCAAGCAAGTGGGAAGCACTTGCAGGCTGGGACTGTCTTGCCCAGAAATGATCTCACATTTGGCAAACCAAATCCTTGGTGAAGCTGGTAGGGAAAATTCTCAATGTAGAATGTGTTTGCTTTGGTACTTGTTGGGGGGTGGGGATGTGCGCGAGTCCACAGTTGAAAGCACAGACCATGGGTTCGCCAGTAACTAGCAGAGAGCTGCGGCTGCTCTATAGTCCCCTGGCACGTCTTTCAGTCCAGTTTTAATTGGCTGCATCTTGAATTTGCATTCTGCTTTTCTGACATTCATTATGTGGGTAATAGATGCACGCACAGCCTGTCCTCATACAACAAAGATGCTGCAGAGCTAATTTAAAAGCACTAGTGAAAATTCCAGCATCAGAGAGCTTATTAAAACAAAAGCCCCCAAACTACTGGGTTACTTCACTGCAGTGAACATGGTTGTTGCTGAGATTCACTCATCTTACCACAAGCTGGTTTTTGCCTTTCTTCTTCAACATACACAATTCTATAAGGGAAATACTGCCATAGCATTGCTAAAGCTTTCCAAATGCTTTGTGTACACAGAAATGTGTGGTTTGTATTTTGGTTTTAACCTATCCTTTCATATAGTTATTCTTTGAGTCATTTGGTTTATTTTCCCCATGGCAAAATATTTGTTTTATTTCTCTCTTTCATCTGCTGGGTTATTTATACTTCTGTTTTTAATTGCTAAAGTCAATACAGTGGACCAAATTCAGCTTTGGTGTAACTGTATTGGATTAAATGTGCAGCATTGTCACATTTTTATATTGCTTTTCAATATTAATTATTAATGTGTGTACCTAGGAGATTGATTTAAAGGGCACTGCATAAGTTAAATGCTTGTCTATGAGATTAAAACCATTCCTGGCTACACTGAGTGACATTGCAGAAGCATTGTGCTGCTCTCACCAGAACCCTTGGCAATTGCAACGCTGTTTGTCAGACAATGATACAAAAAAACCTGCAAAAAATGAGCTGAACTCAGCAAGCAGCAATATGAATAAATGCAGCTTCCCTTGAACCATGGAACTTGTTATATGTACAAGCAACCGGAAGGGAATCAAAACCATAGGATACATAGGGACTGAAATACAAGTTTCCAAAGATATAAGGACGTTCTTCAATGTAACTTTTTACTTTTGTTGTACTTCTCAGTGACCCTACCTGATTTTATCATCATCATCATCATGGCTAGGTTTCACGAACAAAGATTTGGGAAGGACTCTACCCACGCTTGCTACAAGTGTGTTGATGGCTAAAAAGTCCGGTTGCAAATGGCACAGCAGAAAGACTCCTTAGGTGGTATTGGCAAGACACGGTTCCTTCTGCTTTGTCTTTTCTCCTCAAGAACGATTCTGGTTGTGTTCTCAAAAGCAGCAGCAGCGTTATAGATGGTGTGTCTCCAGGCGTCCCGATTGGAGGCCAGGGTAGACCAATGGTGATGATCGATATGGCCAAGGCTGAGGGATTGTTTCAGGTAGTCCTTGTATCTCCTCTTTGGGGCTCCTCTCTTGCAGCAGCCAGTGGCAAGTTCCCCACAGAGCACGATCTTAGGGAGGCGGCAGTCCTGCATCCTGGAGACGTGCCCTGCCCAGCGCAGCTGTGTTCTCAGCAGCATGGCCTCAATGCTCGTGACTGCTGCCTGTTCAAGGACAGACGTGTTGGTCACACAGTCAGTCCAGTGGATGTTTAGAATTGTACGGAGGCAGCGCTGATGGAAGTGTTCTAAGAGACACAAGTGGTGCCGGTAAATGACTCATGATTCAGATCCATATAAAAGAGTAGACAGTACAATGACTCTGTAAACAGTGATCTTTGTACTTTTCTTCAGGTGTTTATTACACCAAACTCTTCAGTGGAATTTACCAAAAGCTCTGTATACCTTTGCTAACCTGCTGTCTATTTCTTTATCAATCTTACCGTCCAAGGAGATGATGCTTCCCAGGTAATTAAATTGCTGAACTGATTTGAGCTCTGTTTTGGTAGCAGTGATATGGAAGACTTCCTGAGGTGCAGGCTGATAGAAAACTTCTGTCTTCTTCAAACTCACCTCCAGCCCAAAAACCTCAGCAGCCTCTGCAAAGCAGGATTTTAAACGCTGCAGAGCTGCAAAAAGCAGCTCATGGACAAGATGATTTAAAGTCTTAGTATGGGCCTTCAGTTGCCTTAGGCTGAGTAGGCTTCCATCGGTAAAATATCGGATATAGATACCATTTTCATCATTGAGGTCTACCGTGACCCTTTGGAACCTCATGCAGAAGAAGATTGTGAATAAAGTTAGTGCAAAAATGCAGCCTTGTTTCACACCACTGGTTATTAGAAAGGGCTCAGAAAGTGCATTGCCATATCTGACTTGGCCACTGATCCTCATGAGGCAAAATGATAATTCTGAGGAACTTGGGGGGATATTCTAATCATTCCAAATCATTCTAATCATGCCAAAATCTGCTCACAGTATCAAAAGCTTTGGTGAAATCAACAAAAGTTATATAGATTCCTTTATTCTGTTCCCTACATTTCTCTTGCAGTTGTCTGAAACAACCTAATTTTATAATCTGCAGAGAAATGAGTGCATGGAGTCATGAATGGCTTAGGTTGGAAGGGAAATTAAAGATCCCCTTGTTCCCCCACCATGGGAAGGGACACCTTACACTAGGTCAGGTTGCTCAAAGCCCCAGCCAACCTGACCTTGAACACTTCCAAGAATGGGCCATCATGACTTCTCTGGGCAATCCCTTCCAGTGTCTCACCACACTCATAATAAAGAATTTCTTCCTAATACTTAATTCAAACCTACTCTCAGTTTGAAGCCATTCCCCCTTGTCCAATTACTACATGCCCTTTGAAAAGTCCCTCCTGTAGCCCCCTTTAGGTACTGGAAGGCTGTTTGAAGGCCTCCCTAGAGCCTACTCTCCTCCAGCTTGAGCGACCTCAACTTTCTCAGCCTGTCCTCACAGGAGAGGTGCTCCATCCCTCTGATCATCTTCATGGCCCTTCTCTGGACTGACTCCAATAGGTCCATAAGCTTTTATGCTGAAGGCCCCAGAATTGAATGCAATACTCTGGGTGGTGCAATGCAATTCTCACCACAGTGGAATAGAGAGGCAGAACCACCTTCATTGACCCGCTGACCACTCTTCTTGTGATACATCTCAGGATATAGTTGGCTTTCTGGCATAGATGGTCTTTTACAATGTCAGAAAACTACATGCTCATAAGAGGGCTTTTTCCACACTGGTGTTTCATGTGAAGAGCTGCATGTGAAATGCTTGAGCCCAATCCCTTGCTTTACTGCAGCTTCACGGTGTGCTCAGCAAGCCTTGCTCCTCTGGGTCAAGGCCAGCCTTGCTGAGGGCTGTTCTGTGAGGTTCAGTATTCATTCTCTCTGTTTGGTTGACAGACCTTGAGATCTGTCAATTGCATTTCCTGAGAGGCAAAAAGGCATTAATTCCTCAGTGAAACACTTTGGCAGTGTTGGTAGCTCTTGGTGCAGCCAGTCTTGGGGAGCAAAGTCCCCATCCCTTGTGCCAGCTCCAGGCTCCTGAATTATATACTTTAGCAGCCTGTGGCAATCCTAGCAATTTTTTGTCAGCATAAATTGTTTCTGAGGTGCCTGGCATCTTTCTGATCCTGGTGCTTGTATTAGTAACAGAGATGTTGTCACTGGCATTAGAAATCAATATTATTGTGCAATTCTTGTTTGTGTGTGTCAGTAAAGTGTCTGGGAATGTCTCAAGTGCCAAGGCTTCGCCAGCAGTATCAACATGGTGCTCTTGGAACTACTGGCCTGAGGTCATAAGCTATGAGTAAAATAAAATGGTTTGGGTTTTTTGTGTGTGTGGTTTTGTTTGTTTGTTTGTTTTGTTGTTGTTGTTGTTTTGTTTTGTTTTTTTTAATTATTATTATTTCCAGCCCTGGTAAACCTGTGGGATAAAGAGCTGGTTTAAAACTGTCCTTTAACATCACTGTCAAAATAGAAGCACTTTACCAATACCTCTTCTTCAAGGGAAAAAAAAATAAATCATGGCTGCATTTGTCAGAAAATCTTATCCTTCTAATGAATTGCCCAAAGCATGAGACTCCTTTATATAACTCAGTTGATATATAGGAGTGATGCTTTGCCTACATTGCTCAGCCTGTACAATAACATGTGTAGAGCCCAAATCCTATTCTTGTGTGTGGCAACGACTGTGGCTTGGACCATTAAACGTGCAACTGATGGCTCATGCTGTGTGATATTGAGAAAAGTCCCTTTTGCAGATCAAAAAAGCCATGTGGTAAGCTGACATAGATTTCTGTGGAGTTTCTCTCTAGTAATTTCTCCCTAGGGTTTTGTATGCAAAATACAGTTGTGCTGTTGAGATAATATAAAGATGTGAAATGACTTCTCATTGTATCTTGTGTGAGACAGAAGAGAAAAAACCATCATACTCATGCTTGTTTTTAATGCTGTGCTTCTCCTTTCCTTTCACTGCCATATTTTCTTCGTGTTCAGTTTCAAAGAGAAAAAGTATATTTATGTTTCCTTCTGTGATAAATTAAAAAAACAAAATGAAAAAACAAAGAGAAAGAGTATATTTACATTTTCCTCTGTGATGGAAAAAAGCTCCCAAGACCCAATACTTCCCTTCACAGAGACTCTAATTTATACCAGATGGATTGATTTACAGGAGCACAGGAGGTTTACTATGCATAAAATATGGGACTGTCACAGCTTGTGCTCCATCAGAAAACAACTGATCTACAGATATGCTACATAGCAGAAAATGTTTTAAAAGTTTTAGTGCATATGGTTGACCAGTTAAACTAATTCTGTAGCTCTCTGAAAGGCTACCAGGGATACCACAGCATGCTTTACTGGCCAAATTGCTTGGAGTTTTTTAGTGCTGTTTCTCTTTTTCTTGTGTGTCTTCATATTGTGGATAAGTTATATATAAGACTTTCAGCTTTTCCTCCAGAAGAATACATGGAACAAAGCTTCTGCAACTGATGAAGACAAATAAGATTTTTTTTTTTTTGCATCCATACACATGTAAAGTTTACTATCTAAACTATGCTATCCAGCCTGTGCTGCATCTAGACATGCATTTACCTTGTTGCACCCATGTGCACTTTTATGTGTGTTTAGGTCCTTAGATGACACTCATGTACACACACATACACTTTTCTGTGTGGATATAGGGCAATGTGCACTTTGTGCTGCCAGTATACCCTCAACACATTACCTGATTCATCAAAGCATGATATGTATTTCATACTTTTTCATGCAGGTTTTCTGAATAGGAAAATACAAAAAAGAAATGCTCATTAGACTGTTAGGTAGGGTTTTGTTCTTTATAGAATTCATTTTGTTTCAGCAAGTTTTAGAATGGCGATAACAGCTTTGTGTGCTATTAGTGGCTTCATCCAAGAGACTCCGAGCTCTTTAAAATCAATTACATTTCTAAACAATGCATCAAGTACATACTTACATTTCACTGCGGGCATAGAATAGTTTGGAGAGGTCAGGCTCTTATCCACATTCTCAGATCAATGCAGTGACCCAGGCATGACCCGAGCTTGGTCTGCTGAACCAAACTGTGTCTTCCCTGCTATGGCAGTTTTGAAGATTTGTATCTAGTGAAGAAGATGTTCACAGCAGACCCTCTACCTGTTTGTCTTTCAGAGGTTCTCACAGTGAGCTTGACAGTTTCCTGCCTTAAGAAAAAAAGTATGGTCTTTGGATTTCACAGATTTTCAATTTTCTGAGCGTACAGGCTGATAAAACAGCAGTGATTGGTTTGAAGGGTCACAGGGGTGAGTTTGGCTTCTGCAAATAGTCTTTGGATGAGATGTTTCAGTGTCAGGAAACCTAGACATTCACCTTGGAAGGTTAAGCTTTGAGGAGAGATGTAATGAATGTTTCAATGTCTCACTGTAAATAATTCAAAAAATGTCAGCTGGTGTCAAGAAATGGAACCTTTTGAATGCAACTGAGATGACCAGTCATGTATTTGCTTCCAAAGCAAGGCTGGAATTATGCAAGAACATTGCAAAGTACATTAAATATGCAGACATTATAAACTGCTCCTCTTGGACATAAAATTGAAGAACACTGTCTTCTTTCTTCCTCTACCTTCAAGCAAATCCTTTGGCAGAACTGCCTGCTTTGGTATCACACACAATTGGCAAAACCTTGGTGCTGTAAAAATTTGATAGTGCAGGGAAAAAAAAAATCAAAGTCCATGAAAACACATAAAAGTGACTATTTAAGTCTTCTGCCTGGTTTTCAGAACAACACTGTCAGGCATTGACTTACACATCTACCTTTCACCCAAGTGAAGAAATCCATTTTTTTTTTCCTTTTTAACCTAGGAGAAGAAATCAGTTCCCTGCTTTCAGATCTCCACTTTCTCTCTTGGGTGCCACATAGCTCAGTGCTCCAGATGACTTGGGACTGTAGAAGCAAGAGGCAGGGCATTTTCCTACAGCCAGGGCTCAGTAGTCAAAAGCATAGGGAGTGATTCTGCAGACAGCAGCATAAATGCAGAATTGATCTGTTTTGTAAGACGGACACTTAGACTTTTCACATATTTTACCAGCTGTATCCATATCAATTACTAATTCTTCTGTTTTGTCTTCCCTGCATTTCTCTGCCCCTGAAAGCTGTCAGCCCTCCAAATGGCTGGTATTGTAGGGGCTGGGAGTAGATTTCATTCTGCCTCTTGATACCTCTAGACTAATGCAAAAACACATTTAAAAATATATATATTGTTTCTCCCTTTCACTATTAGGAGATAGTGCTTCACAAAACTTTGTGAAGCAAGGACCATAAATTAAAGCAATTTTAAAATATGGTAGCAAGAACCAATACTTTTAGTTAAGCTCCTGTGATAGCAATGGAGAAGTGGACTGTGCCAAATTTTTATTATGGTCTGCCACCTGCTCTGATAATCCACTGCTGGACATTATTTCTGCATTTAATTTCTGTAAATTCTGCAAAACATTTGATATGACTGGAACTGAGTTCTCATTGACCAGAAGGGCAAACTGAACCCATTCCTGGGCCCAGCTTTGTTTCTGCTTCTGCAGTCTGCTCCGTGTCAGCTAACATAAGACCAGACAAAGGCTGTGCCAGCATTTGCCCCCAGTCCTCCAGTGCCTGCCTTCACCTGGGAGTGGGGACACTGTCATTGCCCTCTTCCCTTTGAAGGACACACATGCATGGGATCCACAGTCTGGTGCAGAAGCTGTGAGAGTCTTTGCCTCATCTTGACCCTTGCATTGTAAATGACTAATTGTAACTGAGCTGCTTGGGAAGGTAATTTACTGACCCACTTGAACAGTGTTAGGAAACACTTGCCTTACACAGATGATACACAGAATGATGCTTTGGCCTGCGAATATAGACCAATTCTGCTTGTCGGAAAAACAGTAAATATGTTGGACAAGAGGACTCTCCATCTAGGCCGTACCATTAGCACCCAGGAGGCACTCAAAATCTGGAGAGTCTGTGTTTCCCTCATCCTAGCAGGCTGGAGATGTTGCAGACCCACAACATGGAGCACTGGCTCTGCAGCCTTCTCCAGAGTCCCTGGGGCAAACAGAGAACAATCAAGGCAGAAACAAAACTCTTCTGATGTCTTTCTAATATGACTTGAAAGGTGCTATTTCTCAGAAGGAGGTGATTCATAAAACTCTGTAAAATCCTTGTGCTGAGAGAGGATGAAGATGGTGGCACTGGCAGCCTTGTGAGAAGTCAAGAGACCAAAGAGGCTATGTAGATCTTGAAGCATCACTACCTTCCCCAGGCAGGGAGCAAGAATCATGCCACACACCCTCACAGCTTTTTAAGAAAGCCTTGCTGGCTGTGGGAGTGCATATGTTGCACTTGCAGCAGCAGCTGCAGGGCTAATGGAGTTACTGTACCAGAAGATGTTGCTTGGCGATTGACACACAGTATTCTTTACCACTCTGATCAATGGGTATCAAGCAAAACTGCAGAAGTTCTTTCAAGGAGAATTAAAAAAAGAAGGGAGGATCTACCTGGAAGCATACAGATGAGAACAATAGACCTGGTAGTAAATTCAGTAGAGTTTCTGAGAAACTCAACGCTACCGGATTAAATTCTTATTATAATCAAATGTCTTGCAAAAACTGCTAGAGCTAAACCTGATTTCAGAAAACATTTAAAGTGTTAAAATCATGTATGAATTCAACAGTAAACAAGGAGTAGGGAAACGGGTTTTTACTGTGCCTTTTGTTTCTACTTATCAGAAAAACACCAAATCCCTAAGAGCTACTAGTCTGTGTAAGATCAGTTGTATTTCTGTATCTGTGAGATACATAATTGCCCATCTGGAAGAAAAATTACCTGCTATGTAGATGCTGTCAAGGTAGCTGAACAAAAACCAGCCATGTAATTGTTTTGTATTTTTTTGAAAATTTTTCTTTCACTTGAAAATTTGGCTTGTTATGTATAAAATGGAAAATATGGAATGATAATATTTTTTGATGTTTGGTTTAGTAGAAAAAAGAAATAGGTACAAGGCAGTACATTTCATGGATTTGCATTAACAGCATAATAATCTTCCATTTGCAAAGAGGTGTTAGAGTAAAGCATTTAGATCATTTTCCAATTCCTTTGTGGTTTAGGAGGCCAAACAGGTTTTGTAATTTGACATTTGATTTTAAAATTTTTTATTCTAATTTGCTCTTACCTCAGGTTCTACCTGTTAGTCTTTTTATAAACTAGAAAGGGGTCTGCAATCTCTAGGCATGGTGGGACCAATATTAAATCCACAACACATCACCTACCCTTTTCCAGTTTTTACATGACTAATTGCTAATAAATACTGGTTGTAGACTAGAAGAAATGTGCATCACAGTGATTGCAGTTATGAAAAATCTGGCACAGAAAAGCACTGGCATACTCCTTAGTGCTGTATACTGTCTCACACTTGGACAAGTAGAGAAAAAGGCCTTGGAGACCACCTCACCACCATACTAGTGGGCTTAATGCTGGACACTTATTGACTTAATGCTTAATCTTTACAAAAACTCAAGTTTTTAACATTCCCACTTGTCTCAAAGACTGCAAACAAAATAAAAAAAAAAAAAAAGGAAATTTTTGCTGTGCAGATGGGACTGTAACAATACACTACAATGCCAAAAATCCCTCTCCTGCTTTACTCTTCTTCCCTTATGGGTTTTCCTGACCCTCCTCTCTCCCAGCTGTCCAAACTGGGTCCTTACCTTTTGTCCTTACACAACACTATCTTATTTTCACCTTGACCTGAGTTCACAATCACCTTTGCTTTGTTATTCTGGTGCAGCTTGGCATATTTACCTTCATCTGGTGTACCTTTTGTGTTTTTTCTTGTTTTTCCTTTCTTGCCTTTTTTTTCCCTTGCCTGTCTTTTCTTGTGGTTCGGGGGGGGGCTGAGCTACCATATTTTATCACCATGTTGTACTTGTGGGCAGACTTCATTGTGTTACAGTTGGAGTATGGTTTTGGATGCTTAGTTATTTCTTAAAAAGAAGGAGTAGAGTCTTGGGGTGCATTAACTGATGACACCATGTGATGCACTGGTGTGTGTCTTCTGGAGGATTAGTATTTCCATGAATAAATAAGAACAATCAGTGATCATAGGGTGTATGTTCCCATACGTGGCTTTCTCTGATTGTTTCAGTTTTTTGATTTGCATTCTGTTTTATTCTACCCTGAATCTGTGCATTAGGTTCATTGGCAAGAGCAGCAATGATAATAAATGCTGGTCTTCCAGGTAATTTTTTTCCTCCCATCTTTTCATAGGTTTTTGCCTGATTTCCCACTCTGTTGCTCTCTCCCTCTCACTAACTGTTGGCCATCTGCCCTGCAACCCTACGGAGAGAGCAAGTTATGGGTTAATGAATAGAATGGTATGTGCTTGTGGCCAACACTGGCCACCAACAGCTCGGGTTAGGGACAGCATCTGTGTCCATTCACATGGATCATAGGATCATGCCTAGCTGGCCTACAAAGAGGCATGATAGTGAGGCAGAGCATTACAGGCTCATAAAATCAGGTAGCCAGCTTAGTAGATAAATAGATAAACACATGTCTACAATCAGTTTAAAAAAATGGAGAGATCAGTGATGATGAAGATAACTACAACTAAGATAATTATAAATAAAAGTAAAAAATCGATCTTAGCTTTCCTCTTACCATTTTATAGTGAGACATCGGAGAGAAAAACCACAAGCATGTGCATGGATATCACAAACCATTTCTGTAAGAAGAACCCTTAAATTAGCCTTAGGACTGAAAATTCTCTGTCTGCTTTCTGTGTATTGATGTACTGCCTCCAATACTGGGGCTTGATCCAAGAACTATTGTTTTGTCAGCATTAAGCAGCAACAGAAGAGATCTAGAAGGAAGACTCTGCATTTGCTTGCTGGGACCCAAGTATCTTTCCAATGACAGATGATGATGATAATGGACCACTTTCTTTACCTTTTTGATACACTAATAGTAGGGAGATCAATATTCTATTACTTTTTCCAACAGTGTCACTCTTTTGTACGCCTTTCAGTATATATTGTAGCTGGCTGACCTTTGAATCCTTGTTCTTTCAGTTATATGAAGCACTTTGAGGTCACAGTCAGTTTTTACGTGTGGCTGTTTGGTTGGTTGGTTTTTTTTTTGTTTTGTTTTGTTGTGGTTTTTTTTTTTTTGCATAGGAAATAATATGGAATATGAGAAAAATATATTTCTCTGTCTGAAGTATTTTTGAAATGCACAGAATATAAGACCTATAATGCAAGATTTCTAATGCAGCTCCTTGTAAAAATAATGCCCTTTCAGAAACAGAGGATTTTGAAATTACTGTGATTCCCAGGTTAATGAAAACCTAACTGGAACCTTGAGTTTTGAGGAACATCCTCTGTGGAGCAGAGATCATCTATCAAGGCAAAACATGACCAGAAAGAGTTAGAAATTTCTGTGCTTCGATTTTTATTTCTGCTTAATATAGCTGTGGTAAAGTGCTTTTTGGTTTGAATGATTTTATTTTAAGGGAAAGTATGATTTTAGGGCAATAAAAGAAAATAGAAATGGATAGCACTTGATAATCTGTTGTCTTTAACCAATTTTGCATCTGTTTAATGTATTGTTCTTAGAATATATTCACAAATTAAGAATAACTTTTAGAATTGTAGGAAAGGTGGAAGAAAGATATAGGCTGTACATCTAGTTTGTATGGGGACTGGATTAATTGCCAGTGATTGTTTTAATTTCTTTGTTAATCATAAAGTGGACTCATTATTTATGAGATAACTAATTTAGAAATGTGAATAATTTAATTTAGAGGACTACTACACATTTAAACTTAGTCATGTGCCAGGGTATCATAAAGAACCAAAACCATAAATCTAAACCTGTGATCTAGTATTTTTTTCTCATTAATAAACTATTTTCAGTGGAGGATAAAAAAAATGTTCAGAAAGAGTACTTCACTGCCATCATTTGAAACACATACAAAAGTTTGAAACAGGATTGTTTGGTTTATTTACAAAAGCTTTCTCCAAGAATTTGTTCTCATCTCATCTTGTTACAATGTAGAGATGCTAGAACACACCATGGAAACAAAGCTCCATCATTTCTGTATTTCCAGATATTAAGAACATGAGATATTTGATTAAAACAAAAGTCAATTTTTGGAACAGTGGCAGACAGAAGATGTACACAAGTGTCCAAACAGACCATCCAATGTTCCTATGACATACATATATTGGATCATATCAAAGTTTCATTTTATTTGTCAAAATACTTATTTTCCTCTGTCTAATGTCCAAGGAGGTTGTAATGAGGGAGCCCAGACCTGGATCCATAGCATGCTGTTCTATTCATTCCCTGGATTACATCCATAATAAATAGAGCAGTGGTGACATCAGATTTTCTTAGAATGTTTTTCTAAATCACAAAAATTACCATTTTAATAATCTATTTTAGGAATTTGTTCTGAAAATTAATACATATACCTACACCCATGAGATTTAGAAATTAATGTTTTTCTACTACCCAACTCAGTTTGCACAAAAACAGTGTCTGCATATGGGTCACATATACTCACAATGTAAACATTACTTTGATAAATTGATAAGACTGTATTGATGAACTACGCTTAACTAAGTGATCATGTGACTATGACCTTGCAATATTTTCCTCATTTAAATAACTGCTATTGCTAACAAAATCTCTGTATTTTGAAATATTTCTTCATTATTTGCTATTGCTGACAGCTGTCTTCAGGTTGATCTTGAAGTACTCTTTTAAGCTCCTACTGATTGAGGAAGTGAGTGGGATTGGATATAACCAGATATGTCAGACCTGAAATTTCAAAGCTGATTGAATTACTACCTTTTTATAGCACTGGAAGAACTCAGAAGCACAAGTTACAGATATGTGACTGCATTTATTACAAAATCTCTGTTCAGCAAGAACTCCTTTTATTCTTTGACATTTTATTCACAAGATCCTATAATTTGTATTAGTACATTAATTGAAACGAAATACAGTCAGATACCAAGACTTCTGCCCTATATTCAATGTTGCCTACAGTTCTTCCTTACTTAGTTGGTTTTTCTTTGTCTTCTTTCACAATTTCAAACATTTGTTTTTGGCTTTATTCTCTTCAGATCGCATTTAAAGAAAATTATATGGTACATTGACTTATTCTGCCTCTCTGGTATATTTAAAATACCACCGCTTTGGTTTCTCAAATAATGTTTTAACAGTCCCAGTTGCAGGAAGAAAAAGAAACCATAGTACAGTCCCGCCTTGGTCACCTCCTAGAGGGTGTTTCAGGCAGTTTTCACTTGCATGGTGCATCTGGATGAGAAATGATCTTTTTTTTATATGTATCTGGATTTGGGGTGGGGGGGCTACAGAGGTGGCTTGTGTTAGAAGATACCAGAAGTGTTTCCCATGTCCAACAGAGTCAATGCCAGCTGATTCTGGGGTGGACTTGCTGCTGGTCAAGGCTGAGCCCATCAGAACCTTTGAGATAACACATTTAAGGAGTGGATGGAAAAACCTTGTGCAACTGCAGGTAGAGAAAGGAGTGAGACTATGTAAGAGAAACCACTCTGTAGACACTGAGGTTAGAGAATAAGGAAGGGGATGAGATGGTCCTGGCACTGGAACAGAGATTCCCCTGCAGCCTGTGGTGAGGCCTGTGCTAAGGCAGTTGTGCCGCTGCAGCCCATGGAGGTCCATGGTGGAGCAGAGATCCACCTGCAGTCTGTGGAGGACCTCACACCAGAGTCAGTGAATGCTGGAAGGAGACTGTTACCCCGTGGGAATTGTGGGATGATGACTAAGAAGCCAGGCAAGGGCTAGGACTTATTATCTACAGCCTGCACTGTGTACCTTTTACGTTATCTTCGAAGATGAAAATTTGTATAGTATGCATCAAGAAGTACACAACTGAAATTCGTTTCTGTTTCTGATAGTGCTGCATTATTTCACAGCACTATTTAAAGTAAATGTCATACACTAATAGTGCTGGGCTTTTCTGGCATTATATGTGTCAGTGTTTGCTTTCAGATGGTGAACAAAAAAACACTGTCCTGTGTAGGACTGTTATCCTCTTTCTCAGTGTAGATCTTGACTTCATCCTTCAAGAGACTGTACTTTCTTACAGTTGGAAGCCAATAAAAAGGGGGAAATATGATTAATTATTGATGAATGGAAGACTATATTCTTTCTTTTAAAGTAGAAAAGCACACTGCCTGCTTTTCCCTATTAAAAAATAAGACAGTCACACAGAAATGGATAGTAACTGTCTTATTACTAGGGCTTCACATTGTGCCCTAGATGTTTTGATGTCAGGAGCATCCTGCCAGGATCAGCTCCTGCTCCTTTGTCTTCACCCTCTGCAGCTCCCTGCCAAACAGTCAGTGTCCCAGTGCTTGGTTGGGCTGGGGCTGCTCCCCATCTGGCATTCCTGCTGAGCAACTGGGCACCTTTGCCCATGGCTTGGCAGCTCTGCTGGCATGCAGCCACTAGGAGGAACTTGCAGAGGACAGTTTTCTGATCTTCAAAAAGCAGATGAGGAACTCTGCCGTTGCCCATTCCTCAAATACCCCTTCCAGCCTGGGATTCACTGGTGAACCAGGAACACAATAGGTGATAGAAACATCCAGGAGGTACCTACATCTTTTCCCTTGTATCCATTGCACTATGAGATATCATTGCCTTTGGCAGCAGTAGTAAAGCTCAGTAGAACTCTGGTTTTGGCTTCAGGGTTTTTGGGTTTTGATATTTCAGCCAACTACCAACTATTTTTTTGCAAGGCTCATAATGATTGAATGATATTAGATCTTCAAAAATCACTGGAAATATATTGTCATCATTGTAGTAACTAATGTTTATGCCTTGGTGGACAATAATTCTGCATTTGACAACTTATCACTCCGATGATTTTTAAGCTGGTTGTTACAGGCTCCCTGATACACTATCAATAACCAGCACTACATCATCCTTGCCATTTAGTCTGTAAGTTTTTAATGTGTAGTTAGTTTTATCTACAGCATTAATGTGATGTTTTGTCTTTTTATAAGTTACTGAGTTACTTATAACCTACATACGAGTGAAGATAATATTATCTGAGGAAATAATTGCAAAGGAGGAAGAAGGAAAAGTACTTGTAGTATAGTATTCAGAAAGAATTGAGATAGGAGTGGTAAAATAGCTGTATAGTTGTTGTGGCACTGCTGGTAGAATAGCCAGTGATGGCAAAAATATTGCAATTGAAGCCTCACTGTTACAAAAAATAAATTCTGTTTGTTTTTATCACAGTTTTGCATTCACATGATGGTATATTTCTCTGCTATGAAATCTCCAGACTGAAGCACAGTCTGGGTAGACAGTCTCACCTACATGCCAGGCTTTCTTGCTTTATAACTTAAATGGGCAAATAATTGTCACAGTGGAAATCAATCCTTTGTTAGTTCTGTGTCTTTTGGGAGTTGTGTCAGTCTTCTGTGTGAAAGAAATCTAAGCAGGGTAAATGAAAGACTACAGAGATTCAGTGTAGTGACACTGATGAGAATTTGTACAAATTAATGGTTAATATTGAACAAATAAATTAAGAGATACTAAGGAAAGTTGTTAGCAGGTGAAGGCATTAAGACATCAGTAGTACCTGTGCATAAAACCCAGCCTGCTGGAATTGTAAAAGCTTCTGAAAACTGTCTTCTGCAGGTTACTTAGGAAACATGTCTGAGAGTGGTTGAGCTTCTGCCCACGTCTTTTTTCTGTCTTGATGCAGATACTGTGGGAGCAAATGAGTCAGCACTAGTATAAAGTCTGACAAATGGCTTGTGAGTTTGGGTGCCTCAAGCTGCCCAACTCCACAGGTTGCAGAGGTCTGAATTTGCATAGGGCTGTTATATGATGACCCAATTTTGAGTGAGACATCCAAAATGATGCCTGATCCTAGAAGGCCAAGGTGAGCACTCTCTATTTGCTCAGAGGAATCAGATGTGGACTTGTCCCCACAAGACAAGATCCATCCAGCATCAGTGCCAACAAAGGTTCACACAACTGGTGAAGTGGACTCCTGCCCTTCCCAAGAGCATCACTCTTCTGCTGCCTAAGGTCTTACAGTTACTGCAGGATAAGGTGCGTGAAGAAGGCAGATTGCAGAAGACTGCAAATGGAGAAGCTAAAAAAGAACAGCTATTCTTCTGTTGAACCGCAATGTGTGTATTCACAATCTTATCCTGGGAGCTCTATGCACCCATGTGATTAATAGCTGAGTGTTATATGTATCGTATAGATCACATACATTCCTTCTGTATTTCCATGTAAGAATGCAGAGTGACAGGACTTTGGCACTGGCATATGACCTACAGTCTTGACAGCTGCTGAGTCAGACAGTCCTGAATCATGTCTGATTGTGTCCAGCCAGTGAGCCTGTGGTGAGCTGTGTTACTGCGTTACTGTGTTACTTCTTCTGAGGAAGCTAATGGTGCATCATTGCCATCACAGAACTGATTTTTTTTGCTCCAGGCTGTACACATATAAATATCTTGATAGTATAATTTGAAGATTAGTATCTGCAGCAGCTCTAGCTCTTTCTGTTCAGTCACTGAGATGGAAACATTCTCCATTAGAGAAAATGTACCATGATGTAGCATCTCAAGTTAGTGAGGACTTCCTCCAAAACAGCATGTTGTTTCCTGCCGGTAGACAAGTCTGGTTGGCTGTGTGTCAGAGTACATGGCTTTGAGCACATATAGTATGACCATGTGGTGTTGGCATTTATAGCATATCCCTTCCTGTTTCTCATGCACCTAACACCCTGTGCTGGGGACTGATGTATTTACCTTCATCCAACCTAGCTAGAGAATAGCCTTCTAGTTAAATGGTCTGAAAAATTAGGCACTTAAATGATGATACCAGCACTCAATTCCAAGAAAGGCTGCAGAGTTGCTTGCGTGTCGGCGACTGGGAAATTTGCTCCCCTTTACTCAAGGCTCTGTTCACAAATCAATGCCTAATATGTTTCTGTACCCTAAAAGGATTATAAGGATGCATGTGAAGTACTTGCCTCAGTACCAAATAAAGAAAAATTCTAGCAGCCCACCTGAGACCCAGATGTAATGAGTCTTGATGCACAGAGACATGGGAATGCATTAGAGTGCAAGGATTTTCTGATGGGGTCAGGCTGACAGACGCTGTCCTACAGACTGTCTCCTGCCACAGCAATGGGAGAAGTTTTTGAGGTACAAAAGTAAGCCTCAGCTCTACCTGGGACTTCTTTTCCTTCCATGACTCTACAGCCATAGCTCTTGCACAAGTCATGTTGGTGAACACATCTCTGAGCCATCCTGTCCAGATCCCTGTGTAGAACTGTGGTCCATGTATTCATCTAAAACATTTCCAACCATGGTGGCATCAAATTACAGAAGTTACTACTTGCTAGGTGTACTGGTAAAGAAGAACCATGTTTCTTGTGGTTTAGTCTTACCTCCTACTGATTCCATTGCATGCCCCTAGTCTGACTGCCTGAAACTCACCGGGAGAGATCACGCTGCGGTGGGATCTGTCCACCCAGAAAACGGCGACCACAAATCAAGTACCTCCCAGCCAAAGGATCCTCTGGCAACCTAAGTGGGGTTTGAAGTCAAATTGCCAATAAATTCTCTCTGCCCCTACTGTAGGCAGCCCCAGGCACCTCCTAGAAGACACCTGGTCTTCTTGGTGCTGCTCAGATGGTCTTTTTGCAGAGGCACAAGGATGTCTCTTGAAGGCACCTGGGAAAGCAGAAAGCACAGGGTGCAGTTTCCCATTGGCATGGTGGTGGGATTGTCTCATATCTCACGTGGAAGAACTGAGACGGTTGGTGAACATTCCATGATTAAAACACATCTAGGAAATCCTAGTCAACATTTTAATTTTCTGGCTCTCACTTTGACTGGTCTTTCTGGTTCACCAAGAACTGTGGGAGCTCAATTTGAATTTTTCTCTCGTTTGTTTGTTTGTTTGTTTGTTTTCCAGCAGCTTATACTAACTGAAGCATACAGTGGAAGGGCTTAGCAAAACTTCCTAATCTGCTCATTCAGTGTTTTAGTCAGTACAAGAAACACAGTTTCCTTAAGGTTCCAGGACAGCCCCTGGGCATAGGTCAGAGATGTCTAAGATGTCTAGGAAGCTTTTCTGAGGGCTTTTTTTTCTACTCTGCTTGATGGTATTCCTGAAAACTCATCTCCCTTTGTAATCAAGCCATTTCTCTTACAGTCACTGGTCTCCCCCACCATGTAGTTCTGTTTGTCAAATGATCAGGTCCTTTCTTGCTCTCTCTGCAGATTTGAAGCAGGTAAACTGCTTTGTTCATCACTGTCATGAGAAACTGGAAGTTCACCAAACTCAGCATGCTGTAGGAGGAGCAGGTCTGAAATTTGAAAAGGACAGCATCTGTGCTCCCAGTGCTCCTGCTAGGAGGTAGGCCAAGAATCACCAGGTCACCCCTCTTCTTCCCTCTTTTAATCTGAGAAAATGAAAGGAAACATGAAAGCAAATTTGTCAAGCAACAGTGTGCGAATTTTGCAAGCTTTGCAGATACTTGTTCTTCTCACCTCAGTTAATTCATCTGAGGAAAACTGCCTGAACTCCAAAGTGAGGATTGCCCAATGTGTAGGCAATAGTTCAACTGCCATGAGGTTTTGCTGACTCCGCAGTCCTGGTGACAGCAGGGGGGGTTATCACTGCAGTCCAAGGGGGGTTTCCTTGTGTTTTCACAATGTTTTGTATTTGACACAGTTTAAACCTGTATTTACTCTTATTTGAAACAGCTGCTCTTATTCTGCTTCTCAAGGAACTTGTAGCTGTAGCTGTGGCTTTCTGACTTGTCTTTTCTGCTATACAGGTTTCTACAGCTTGTGGTGACATCACCAAATGAGACCAGCATGTCCTTAATAGGCAACCTGTATTTATAGGGCTGCTTCAGATTGCTCACAGAGCAGTGTGGCCCTTGACATGCTTACTGATGATCGCCTTGTTATTAGCAATGGAAAGCTGCATTTAAAGTACAAGACAGAAGTGTGTATTTCTGCAGTACCAAATTCATTAGAAGTCTGGAGTGAAAGTCTTGCTACCTTTGCTTCAGAATCAAGGATACTCACTTGTGAATCTGATCTTCTATTTTTGAAAGAGGTCAAATTTTATCTGCTGATTCATAGAAAATGTGTTACAACAATGTGTTTCCAAGACTTTTAGGTTTTACTAGTTTTCTGGTGATCTGGAGTCACCATAGAGTCAGTTCCAGATGGACTGACACCTGAGCAAAAGGTGTTTTTGGAGATGAAGGACATAAGTGTGCTTTTGAGAATGGATTTGCTCCTGGATACGGATTCTGTGATGTGCCCCATTCTGTAGCAAAAGCAGTGGCAAACTTGTCACAACCAGGTGTAGCTATAGCAAGAAATATCTGTAAACTGTAGGGAAAAACTCCCTGAAACATGCTGTAGTAATATGAGCTCTTCTCCCTCTAAAAAGAGCTGAGCAGAGAAATAGAATACATTGAATAGTCTGCTGTGCATCTCCGAAGTGTGCTTGTAATGTTTTCAGGTTTGTTCACATCTTGACCTCTTTTTCTTTTTGGTCTTTATGTAAGCAGTTTATAAGCATTCAACAGGTAGTCCTGTTATCAGTGTTTAGTCTCTGGGTGTTCTTAAGGCTTGTATACTCCTACCCTTACGGGTTCAAGAAATCTTTCTGGTACACTATGTGCCATAGTACAAGATACTTCAAGAAGTTTCCTTTATTGTGGATTGAATTCTGCATGTGCAAATTCCTTGGTCATGTAAGATTTTCTCATGACCCCCCACATCCCAGAGTGCAGCAGCCCTGCCTGTATTAATCAGCCTCATCCTTGACTCATGACATGTTGTCAGTGGATTCTGTAAACTCTGTCTTCTTCTTCTAGATGTACAACCGCACCAGCAACACCTAGATCACATCTTAATAGAAAGCAGTGTGCGGAAATCTGATCCCACAAAAGCTACAGTTATTTTGATTGGATTGAGGAATGAACGTTATGCACAATTGCAGAGCAAACTCTAGCTGTTTTAAAAGATACTGAATTGTGTGAAAGGCCTGGTACAAAACGGATGAGTAAGGCAGTCACAGTGGACGAGGAATGAATGAAACCACAGACAGCAGCAGCAGCAGGGCTTTTGCAAAGAGCTATGACAGTATCTCTTAGACTGTCTTCACTGAACTACAACCAGAGCAATAGCCCTAAAAGTCTACAGCAATGAAATTTGCGTGGAAATTTTCATCAAGCCATTCAATGACTGCACCATGTTGCAAATAGTCTGTTCGTTATGTTCAGACTAGTAGCTCTCTCACACAAGCCTGAAGGTTACTGTGTGTCCCAAAGATGTTCATGCATCCTTATATCTCACTGTCAGGCAAAGGCTAGGGAAGGACATCAGTTGTGAGGGCTGCTCCTGGGGACCGTCAGCATTTGAATTCACTGGGATAAAGTATTTTGGAGCTATAAACTTCCCACTCCAGCTCAGAAATAAATCCCATATTGTAACACTTCTGTCTGGGGTGTTGTGGGAATGAGCCAGGTTAGGATCACTGATTTCTGCCTATGTAGAGGGCACAGGTATTGAACTTGGGCTATAGACACAGACCTCTCAGCTTTGAATGCTGCTGGTTGCCCATTTCTTCCTTTCAGGTGTTAAGCAATAAAATATAATTCCAGCTTGAATCTGTAGATCTCAGGTGAGATCACAGGAAAATGAAAACTGTCTTTCATCAGCCAAATCTGAGCCAGGATTACTAATTCAAACAATGTAAAAAGATGTCTCCAAAGTATTCTGGCAGTTAAGGACAATAATTCAGCTTCACTGCTTTTTGAGTGATTACTATAAGCATACTACACTGTGGTGTTGTATTCTTGGGCATGCCTGCAGAACTGAGAAGTGTTACACGGACAAGAACTTGTGACATCCATTTGAAAATTCATACTCAAATGTCCCTTATTTCCAGTTCTAGACTTATGATTAGTTAATAACCTGTTCTAAAGTTTGCTGTTCAGCCAGAGGAAAGAAGCCAGACCCTGTGACTACCATGATCAATTACATCCTGGGGAAGGAAGGCTTGACATATAATGATCTTGTATCTAGTATAGGAAGTGAACCTCTAGTCTTCAGGGAAGCAGGACTTGGTGGCAGTCAGCAGCTGGATGTTCCTGCAGAACTGCAGATTGTTAATGACCTTCACTGGTGCACTGGGGAGAGGGTACAGAAGAGAGATCTTCAGACTGTCTTCCCCTTTAGAGAGGATGTTTGTCATCAATAGAATCTGCAAGTGAAAAAGAATATATTTTCTTTTTTATTTTGAAACATATTCTCATTTGTATTGCAATGTTAATTGCAGTAAAAAAAGGTAAACACACAGAATATTTGAAATACAAACAAAAAAGATGTACAATGATGGAAAAGGAATATGTTTCAGTTGACCTAGATGAATATTGTTTCTGAAGTTCCAGTTTGGGGAAATTTGAGAGATTCTAATTTTTGGCTTGGAGAAAGCTATGGCGTCACTAAAGGTTTAAGAAACTAGAAGAATTATTCTTTTTCCTGCGGTCCTAGCATCCCATTCACTTAAGAGCAAAGGCGGCTGTAGAACCAAGTAGTGTGACAAGTCCCAAACCTCCTCCTCCTCTAACAGGAGAGAGAAGCTGCCTGTATTGCAAGCATTTCCTGCCCTTCTGTCATGACCTGTTTGGTAATAATTTCACCATGCAATCAGGAAAGGAGAGTTATGCTGGCCTTACTTGTTTCCACAAAAACTCAGAGGAGAATCTAAGTGATATGAAGCATTTCATAGGAAGGAAGTTCATAAATAGCTTTTACAAGACAGAAAAGAAACTGACTGAAATTTAGCCTTTTTTCTTTCTTGTCTATTACAGGTGGCAAGGTCTGTGCTCCGTGGGAATTATAAGAACCAGAGCTGGTCCTTTGTTTGGTAGATCAACTTTTTGTGGGAAGTGGATTTTTTCTGCAGTCAGTTCAACCCTGGTAAAACAACAGGCTGTTTGTTTAACCAGCTAAACCCACGTCTGTTTCCCTCCCCAAAAATATCTCTCACAACTTATCTTGTGACTGAGGTCAGCCTCAGATAACAGAGTCCTTGTCTGTGCCCTGCTATGGTGTGAATGGACAGGCAGGGAGGAAGGTTTCAGTTTATTCTCTTATTTTTCACATTCCCTGTGGCTCTTGTAAAGCAAATGTGTTTTGTGGCCCCAAACCCAAATGTGAAATACTGCACTACATTTATTTACCTAAGACCCCACTTAATTTCAAATATCACTGCCACTGACTTAAATAAGAAACAAACAGGGGAAGCCTCTAGCTCTTGCTTTTTAACCGTCCTGCAGTGGCATGTTATAAGCATGGTAAAAAAATAAGGCACATGGAAAAATTCATAGGCTACTTTAGCTGATTATTTTCAAGATGTTCCTCCTTGGAATTTTTACATAGGTTTTTTTTATAGTTATACTGAGTAGCCAAAAACTTCTGAGTACATGCTGTAGAGATGTAAAAACATTTTCCTTTTGAACACCACCATCCAAGCAAAATACATACGTAGATAGAGCTCTCTAATAAAATTTCTCCACTGAGCTACATAAGTCATAATAATTACACAGTTCTGAAGCCACTATAACATGAATGGCTGCATGACACGAATACTGCAACAGCAGTAGCAGTATAGGGTAAGTCCATGTATGGGTTTTGGCTCTTGTTTAAAGAAGTTGTGTTTCAGGTAGCGTACTTTGCCTAACCCTCCAAAATTTGCAAACTTAGAGTAAGATTGTAAGTAATTTACTAGAGTTCTAAGTCTTTGGAAGCTTGAAAAAGCTTGAAAGGCCACTGAAGTTTTGGAACTCCATGCCTTTCTTATCCTTAATATATCCTGTCACCTAGTTTGATGGCAGTCTTGTGTTTACTATGCCTTTGAGACAATCACCAAAGTATGCTTTAGTATGCTTTAGTTGCCCATACATTTCTGTTGGAATCTGAAAGTAACTATGGAGAAAAGACATCCTGAAGCTGGATCAACAAACAGGAGGGGTCTCTTCCTGTAAGAAAAAGTAAGCAAGTGACGTCTTGTCATGTAACATAAAGTGGCAGTGGCTGGAAAGGTCTTTGCTTCAATTATTAGCTCTTTTTAGAGATGCAGGCAGATGTAAAATAATTGCAACAGGGATGTCCCAATATACCTTAGACTACTCTCCTTATTCACTTCTGCATGTAACTAGTGGTATCTGCATTTTCCTCACAGTGAAGGAAATATGACTGCAATCTAACACTCACATAAATTGGTATGGCACCCTTGGCTCTCTCTGACATGTTGGCAGGATGCAGTCCTTGGGACCTGGACAGCCTGATTTTTCAGTCGAATTTGATAAAAATGCAACTTGAATTAGTGATTATACATTGTCTGAAGCAGAAGTACAGTGCTAAGCTGTGTTCAGTGCTTGACAACAAAAAGTACAGGACAGTTCCTTTTAGTAGTATACATTCTGATCTTCTCCTTACTAGCAGACATGTTCAGGCAATATATTTGTCCTACTGAATGGATCAGTTTGGTCCAGCTTCTGATGCCCTTGTTTCTTTTACGATAGAAAGTTCATACAAGGATGGAAATTTTTCTGAGGAGATGGGATTTCTCAAAAAGGGACAAGGTTATTCCTGGGATTTAAAGAAAGATCTAGAACTCAGGTTTTTTTCAGAAATAAATGTTTCAGAAATAAAAACAATTGTTGACTTTTACGAAGCCATTTCTACCTTCTTTTTCAACCAACATTTCTTTTGCACAGCAACTGTTGAGCACACAGTTTTTAAGTCTGCACAAGGTGGAAATTGCTCTGAAATTCTTTAAAGACCTCTGCAACAGAATTTTCTTCCCCAAAAGGCTATTGAAAATGCTATGAAGGTCTCAGGGTTTAATCCCTCATTTCTTAATGCACTAGAAATGATAAGCAATGAACCTTTTAATGGATGAAAGGCAATGTTGCAAACCACCCTCATTACTATTCACAGACAGTTTGGAAAGATAAGTACACAGTGGCTTGCTGTCCAGAAGGGCACATACCCTTATTTCTCTTGTAAATTTGCCCAGGGAGCATTTCATAGGACTCTAGCCTGAATTATATTGCTCCTGACAGTGATGTCAGAATGAGCAAATGCTGAGGTCACCTACAAGAAATGCTGTCAGCATGGCACAGCAGTCTTCAGCTTGTAGACCCATGCTTTCCTTGTCTTAAGAAAAAATAAGGACAGCAGAATAACTGCCTTTCAGTTGCACAGTCTAATTTAATGAGCTTTTTCCTCTGACTGCAAACAGTCAGGGCTCCCTGGATGCCTGCCCAGGCCTGGGGCTGCTTCTTCTTGTCACTGCCAAAGGAGTCAGCTGCCTGTGGGGACAAATGGCAGGGATGGGATCAGCCCATGGCCCTGGCAACGTTGTCTGCAGCCCTGTCTGCTGCTTGTCTTGCCTTTCCTGGGGTATCCTCCTGATCCTGTTGATGTCTTATGTCTGCAGGAATTGAACTCACGGTGTCCTGCTTTGGTATTTTCTGTATTTCCCTTGTATTCCAGTTTCCCTGAATCTCAAAGAAATGCCTTCTTTGATTTTTCTCTCTCAGGGGCCCTGTTCTGTAACTGGCCATTAATAAAGGTGAAGTTTGCTCTCCAAGCCAGACCTCAGTGGCTTTAAAACATCTTGTCCACTGCACCATACTCCATAAAGTACAGCTGGTAGCAAACAACCTCCAAACACTGAACATCCATATGTGCCTGGGAAGTGTGGTATTCCCATATTCAAAGTTCAGTGAAGCAAAAGGTATGTGAGGCTGAGCATCTGGATAAAGGGGTATGGTCATGGGCACAGAGCAGGCTGCACACTGACTGGTTCCTATCAAGCAATTGCAATATTAAAGAGCAGAGTGCCTTGGTTCAGAGAAATATGATTTCCCTGAGACAAGACAGGCCCACAGCAGAGCAGGAACTCCAGTAGTGTGCTCCTGTCAGTTTTGGGTGACTGCAGAGCAGTGGAGGAGATACAAGAAGAGAGCAAGAGGTTTAGTTCCATCTTCCTCGACCTCTTCCTGGCCTCCTTGGGAAGGGTAGGTGTGTGTGCTAAATTTGGGTGGGGTTTTTTCCATTATCCCAGAAAGGAGAGTAATTTCCATCATAACTGCAAAGCTCAACTCTCTGCTGTGGAAGGGAAAGAGAAGAATCAGTGGACTTTGTGGAAATGTCATGGTAAACATGACTGGCAGTGAAAATCCTCAGCATCTCTAATTGACCTGCTTTGCATGTTTTAGGTTGCATGTCCCAAAATCTGCCACATGGAAATATCAACGACCCACTCCAACTCCCTATTGTTAATATTTTTTCAGAACTAATTTTCATACCTGAGAGATCTTGTCCACTTCCTGTAGTTCTTTGCTTTCCAGCCTTTCCAGCACTTCCTTGATGCTTCCATAGAACCAGGGCAAAATTAATTCTTATTTCCACTAACGCAAGGCTGGTCCCTGAGCACCCCTGTGTCTCTCCTTGCTTCTGCTGTGCAGTCCTGCATCACGGCAGGGTGCTGCTATTTTGATGTAGAGGAAACTTAGAGGCTTTGTCCTTCTTGGTGACTCTGGCACTGCCTGCTGTGAGTTTGAGATTGACCTAGGGATACCCTGAAGAGAAAACTACTTGCGTATAGCATTTAAAATGCTCTTAGGGAAAATAATTCCTAGAATTTGTAGAAAAAAAGGAAGGCGGATGTGTCTCTAGGTCTGTTTCACACTATCAGAGGTGTAAAAGCAACACAGGTTTAGGGCCTGCTCTAGCCTGGTGAGCTTGCTTAGACATCTATTACAGCAAAGCAGGAGCAGCACTTAGCACAGCAATACCATATGCAGGACTTTGCATACTCTGCAGGTGAGAAAGGGTTTTGTTACCCGTGCTAAGAAGCATAATGCTGTGACCATTTCAGTAAAAGGTCAGAACTTAAGCGATTTACATGTGTCTACATGGGAGCACTCACTATGCAGTGCTGGGACTTGCTTTTCTGGAGCTGTAAACCACTATGCCACCAACTGTCCCACTGGTGTCCTCTGACAGAAGTCACTCACAGCCTCCATCCTTAGGTGAACTAGCAGACACAGGTATGGTAATATTCTGCTTTATATGGGAATTTTTATTTTCTGCCTTTGACAAGACAGCAACACTGCAGTATTGAATATCCTCTCTAAATTTAGCACAGGGATCTGGAGTATAGTGTTTTACAGCTCTTTGAACTGAGACAAGACATGTAATTGAGGATTCATACCAAACTGAATCTACTGTTGAAACAGAAGAACTGACTGTAACAAATATCCCCATATGGTGGAGAAAATCCACTGTCTTCCATTCCCTATATCAGAGGTAAATGCAGAAAGTCATGGAGAAAAACGTGATTCCCATGCATATCTGAAGTGTTGTTGAATTGTTTTGTAAGACTGTTTCAAATTCATTAATGTAGAGGCATGAGACGAGAGAGATAAACATTATTTTTGCTTCTGTTGGTAAGATACACCCTGAAGTGCCTGTTTTTTCACAACATGGTGGGTCACCTGTGACCTCCAGCCAAGGTCAGACTCTCTGTTTGCTACCTGCTATACAAAAATACAGTAAGCAACAGCATCCGTTCTGATAAATATACAGTGTACATAAGCAAGGTTAATTAAAGATTTAGAATCAGAGCATAATTTTATGGCTGGCTATCTGAGGCACAGAGGAATTAAGTTACTAGTCCAAGGTCACATTGGAAGTCAGCTGGAAGGTGAGGAGTAATTACAGCTCTCCACGGTACACATCCAAATCCTCTGGGGAGTACCCAACCAAGGCAACTGGCCAACTTTGCCACATCTTCAGTCCCTACTGTAATTTGTGATTCTACATGTGGTAAATTTATCGAACACATAATGTATAAGAATTGTGAACAGTATAGTTTTGGCTGTTTGAGTGTTGTTTTTTGTTTTTTTGGGTTTTGTTGTTTGGGTTTGGTGGGTTTTTTGTTGTTGTTTTTGGTTTTGGTTTTTACTTGTTTGTTTTGTTTGGTTTTTTCTCATATATTTTCATTCTGAACTGCATTGTGTGCAAGTAAAACTCTTGGATTTGCTTTTTTTTTTCTCATATATTTTCATTCTGAACTGCATTGTGTGCAAGTAAAACTCTTGGATTTGCTTTTAAATACCAGGGACAACTAGCAAGGTAAAGTCAGGTTTTGTTTCTGTAGGTAACTGTGATGATTATGAATTTGTTGATGAACCTCAAGATCTCCTTATAGTCTTGGTGTTTGCAGTTATCAGCTCACAACCAAGGCCTTGCAGGTTAGTAGATGACTTGTAGAGGTGCTGTGTCTCCTAAATCTGCAAAGAGCACATAAGACCTCACAAGCCATTGACCTCTTGCTGGCATATTTGGTACCCTCTGAGTGCCAAGTAGTCTGTCTTCAGTTTTCTGGCACTAAAGAAAGAAAAGACTAAGTCCACTGATTTCTATTGAAAAGGGTCATATATTATGCTGCCAATCACAGAAACAGGTATAAAAACAGAAAATCATGAGTATTGTTCTTATCAAGAGGGGTCTTCCCCACCACCCTGTCCACAGCTGACTCCCTCCTCCAGGAAGTCCAGGGAGCTCCAGGCATACCCAGGGTAGTGCAGGCAGGGGTAAACCTACATCACTTATCCTGTGTTGCTTCCAAACAAGCTTGTTTGGAACAACAAGCTTGTTGTTCAACATGGCATTTCTCATTCCTGTTTTGCTTCTCACTGTTTGTGCTGTCTAGGTGCTGGGACAGGAATTTCTGCTTCATTTCTTTAGGTTTGCTTAGTGAATATATCTATTGCCTTGCTAACATCTTTTGCTTCTCCCTGGCCTCTCCTAGCACTATCATTGGATGTGAGAGATCTCATTTATCCATTTAAACATTTCTCTTATAAACTGTGCAGGTTTCATTCTTATACAAGCTTCACATAAAGATGTGATGTGAAATACCTGATGGTGAATTTGGGCACCAGCTGTATGCACAATGCTTAACAGGGAGGCTTTCTCTGGGGTCCTGTCTCTGGGAAGAAGCTTTTCATGAAAACATTTCTATTCAGTGTAAAAGACGATTTCTGAAACATGCTTGAAGCACCTTGACTGCAAACTATACCTGTGAGGTTAATACCCATCTCCCTCCTCACAAAGCCCCAAGACCTGCTGCCACAAACGAGTCTGTTTGTCAACACTGCAGCAAAACGTGGACCATGATGGCATGCTTGGTAATCTTTTCCAAAAAGGCATAAATTCAAAGCCAGCACTGCTATGTACCCCCAGAGGACCTTGGTCTTCTGGGCAGAGGGGCAGGTTGCCAACATTTGCTTCTGTCTCTCTCTTCTTGATGACACCTCCTCCAAAATTAATTGTTTTGTTCTGGAAGTTCAACAGGTGAGGCTGAGAACAATCTTTCTTGCTCATGTTATGCTTGTAATAATCTATAAATGAAGCAGAATCAATCACTTCTCTGCCTTCCACCATATGTTGCTTAAAGAAAAGGGATAAATGATCTGACTTCATTTGGTGTGGATGTTGCTTCCATTTTTTGTTCAGGTTCACCATGTAAGACAAATACAAATTTTTGAGGGAGTAAGTGGAAAAAAAGCCTGTATTTTTTAGTTCATCTTGGCTTTGTAGGAGACTATATGACACGCAAAGAAGTTCTTTTGGATCCAAGATGAAGCTATCTCTTACAAAATTGTCAGTGTGTCAGGTACCATTTCAATGTTACATATACTAATTTGCTTCACCTTCTTTCCTTCACCGTTACTGCTTTGGCATGCCTGATCTTTTGCACTGATGTATGTCAGGAAGCATCTTACTTTGTGGTGTTACTATTATTAATTTGCAGTTGTATTCTAGAAGTGTAGGCATTTCCAGGAATCTAGCAGGGACCACCTCTGTAGATCTAGAAAATCTGCCAGGTTAAGGAAGAAAGTCAGGTCTATGACATCAGGTGAATGATGCCCTCACTCAGTAGACCATATGCATAGTGTTTAAGCTTGCACATTTCACGAGCATGTTCAGTTGTATAGAAATACCTGTGTGGGCTAAACAATAGGCCTACACATAGGCATAGCCACAGCAGCTAACATTATCAAAGTGTGCATTTCAAAGTATCTTTAAAATTCAGTCAGGGGGACGTTACTGAAAAATAACTATGCATTTCAGTCTGGGTTGAGTTAGTAAAACACCAGTCTGGGAGAAATTTAGTAATGGTAAGTAAACTTTCTTCTCTATCCATTCAAAAATTCTGTATTCAGTGAAGTATATATTAAACATACCAGTTTATGGGATAAAAATTGAAATATCAATCCTTTTGGCACCACAAAGATCATGAAAGGAAGATACTGTTGTCCTCTCCTGTAGATTACTTTGGCCAAATGTGTCAGAAACACATGTATTACATATAATAATGGCCAGTCTTCGCGAGCGAAGATCCGGGGAAGGTCTCTACACCTTCCAGCCTGCGCATTGGATTTTTTTAGGTGAGACACAGTGTGCGCAGATCTGAGCCCACCCTTTAATCCTAAGGTTCATCTGCCGGGGCCAAGCGAGCTTGGACGGTGGCAGCGAGGTCCTTAGGACGTAGGTGGGTTGCCTTTAAGGGCTAACGAGCTCCATCTGCCCGGGAGTGTCCCTGACCCGGAATCGAACCAGGGTGACAGCGCCACGCCCTTACCACTAGACCACCAGGGGCTCCCTCATGTACTACATATATTCTTAACAAATGATAGAATTTTCATATTCAGTCTTGTGATATGTATTTACTTAATGAACCATTTTTTGTGTGTCTGGCATATTTCAGAAATGTGTTTAGACACATAAAACTATGTGTGCAAACTGTGTCACACTTGTGCACATCAATACACGCGCAGAGCTAGGTAGATAGATATAATACGGTAGAATGACCACAATGGCAAACTATTACAGAAATATCCAAAGCATGATACAAAACAAAGCAAAAATGTAAATGAGACATTATAGCAAAATCAAGAATGCATTCTATTTCTGCCTTTGGAAGCTGAATTCGGCCTTGTTCAGGGTCTGTTTTTCCCAAAGTTTAGTGAATTGCTAATTACAAAGTGTGAGGAGCAATCAATTTCCTAACAGATTTTATTTTGAAACCATTTTTAGTCTGAGTGTCCTATCTATTGTCTCCACAATTTACCCTCTTCAGTATTGTTCTTTCATGTTTATTGGAAAGGTTTTTAAGGACTAAGAAAGCTTCAGCAAAAGAAACTCATTCAGAGAAAGGGTATTTCTGAAGTGCTAAAGCAACAAAACATTTCTGTTCAAAGAAACGCACAACTGAATCAATTAATGGGCATGAAAAATGTGGTAAAAATAGCTTAAAAAATAAGTGTTTTGAAAGAAACTTTCAGGGATTGAGCCCATCCTTATTCATTTGGGTAGCAGATTTTGGTGACTGAAATAGAAGTAGAAACAGATATAGTAAATCAAGTCACAGTGGTGAATTAATGACATATCTGTTTCTACTGGTCATAGGTGACACATTTTTTGGCCTGAAATGAGTTTCCTAGTCTAGAAAAGCTCTCCCTCAAAATCTGTAAGATTAAAAACTGAGAACATTTTGCAATTAGACTAATAAATCTTTTATAGGTTTTTTTGAGGTCGTTTTGATTTGTTTGGGGGTTGGTTTTGTTTTGTTTTTTAATAGATGATAAAGTGAGGTTAATGAATCGGGGGCAGTCTGGTCTCCTGAAGAATGTTACTATATCATATATCACCTGAGCAGTAGGGAAGTGATGCTATGTGGCACCTGGAGTTTGAATTCTCCAGGGGCAGCAAGTACACACTTAGTAAAAGGAAGGAAGAAACTGTGATCTTAAATCCTAATCCTAATTAAACACTGATCGCTGTAATCCTGTTACCTATTGTTGCTAACAACAGTTACTAGAGGCAGTTGATGTGGCGATTCACATATAATGTGGAAAATGATAAACACAAGATAAAAAAATTCTCAGAGCATACACACAGTTGCACAACACTGAAAAGGCATTTATAGAGCAAATCATGTTATCCCAAGGTTAATTGGGAAAACTGTGGAAATGACTGAAAATATGGGACAAGACACTTAGAGAAAAAAATTACTCAATTATTGATGATGTGCTAATGAAGACAGGATAATATCAAAAAGCTTTCAATTATTTACACTTTATTGCACTGAATCTGTAAGTGATGTGTCATACTTTGCCTCATACCCGGTCTACGTAGAGAGAGCAACTGGCAGAATAGCACTCCGAGAAATTTGTCTCCCATCAAATTTATGGTTATATACATCATTTACAAATGAGATTCACACAGGAACACCTTACTGAGAAGTCACCTGCTAGGAAAACAGCATTATGGTCACTGGTCTGAGTGTGCTAAAAGTGTGTTATTCAGAAATATCACCATTTATTTAAAGCAAATGAGTTTTTTGCATTCTTTGTCATTGTAAAAAATGACAGTATTTATCTGACTTCTTATTTTTAAGTAGTATTCTGATATCTTGTTAGACATATTTCATTCCATTGAATTGGGTTATGATTTATTGGACTTGGATAAAATGTCTAAATTTTTTCCACTGATAGCTCTGACATGTGATCTCTCTCCTCCTGCCCCACCAAAAGTGAGGTAAACCCTATGTAACTGCAGCATGGCAGTGTTGTTTGGCTGTGCACAGAGAATGCCATATCTCATTTATGGTATGGAGATTACACCCACTTCATTAATCTGCATTTTATTGATATATTTATGTATATGTTTAGATCAGACTAGAGAGATCAGACTTATACAGAAATAAGAGCCCAGGTGTGACATTTCTCTCTTACCTGGAGTCATGGTGTGTCTGTCAGCTATTTGCTTCTAGTAAGGGAGATGCTTGCCTGGGGGAAATCCTGCCAAAAAGTTATTCTTCCTGCAGTTATTCCTCCTCCAGTCCTTTACTCCTTACCAGATCTCATGCCCTCCTCTCCTCTCCCCTCCCTTCCCCTTCCCCTTCCCCTTCCCCTTCCCCTTCCCCTTCCCCTTCCTTCCTTTCCCCTCCTTCCCCTTCCCCTTTCCCCTCCTTCCCCTTCCTTCCCTTCCCCTTCCCTTTCCTCCTTCCCTTCCCTTTCCCCTCCTTCCCCTTTCCCCTCCCCTTCCCCTTCCCTTTCCCCTTCCCCTTCCTTCCCTTCCCTTCCTTCCCTTCCTTCCTTCCCTTCCTTCCCTTCCCTTCCTTCCCTTCCCTTCCCTTCCTTCCCCTTCCTTCCTTCCTTCCCTTCCTTCCTTCCCTTCCTTCCCTTCCTTCCCTTCCTTCCTTCCCTTCCCTTCCCTTCCTTCCCTTCCCTTCCTTCCCTTCCCTTCCCTTCCCTTCCCTTCCCTTCCCTTCCCTTCCCTTCCCTTCCCTTCCCTTCCCTTCCCTTCCCTAACCTTCCCTAACCTTCCCTAACCTTCCCTAACCTTCCCTTCCCTAATCTTCCCTTCCCTAACCTTCCCAAACCTTCCCTTCCCAAACCTTCCCTTCCTTTCCCTTTTTAATGCTTTTCAGTGCCCTTAATTAGGAACAAAGGGATTTATTCAATAAGCACTGAATTTAGGGAATCTGTTGTAGCTTCTTCAAGGGGGCTGTAGCCCTGACATATAGAAGCATTGATAAGCCCTAAGTCACCCTCAATAACTAAGATACGTTTGTCTTTCAGAAAGGAAGTGGTAATTAAATTTAGCTGAAGTCAACAGGAGAAATCATGTGAAAAGACTGCTTAAATGGTGCAAACTCATTTTCTGAACTGTGTGGAATCCTACTGACATGTCTGTGGAAGAAGAAACCACTGATACGAGATTCTGAATGTGAAATACTCACAAAATTACATTTCATTCAGAAAGATGCAAACAAGTGAAGAGGAGGGTTTCAAGTGAAAGTGGCTTTCTTTCTTTCTGCCCTTGAAACATTTCTGGTGGATCTATAAACTTGATGTGTGCGTGTATCCAGCAGAAGTTTTCATATGTGTGCATACGCACAGTGCCCCTCCACCCCGCACCCCCACCTCCTCAAATCAGTACCTGACAGCCCTTCATTTCTGACAAGTAATATTAGACTAGATACAGAGTGATTGTGACATGCTCACATCTGGCATGCAGGTCCAAGCAGCTGACATGACATCCACATTCTGCTGGAATGAGGAATGAAGGAGTGATTTCTTTTCTGTCTTGAGGAATTATTTTTTTATAGCAGGGCTTTTCTCCACTGATATCATGTTCATTCTCTGCAGTACTTAGCATGGGTTTATAGCTGACAAATACTATCAAATGTTTATTATCTTGCTGCTAGTGCTCAGGTTTTCCATAAACACAAACACTGGGATTATATCTTCTTTGGATAGCGCCTGTACATCAGTCTGTACATCTGCTGTTTCTCCCAAGTAAACACAAAGGGAAATCAACAATGCACAAGAACTGCAGGAATTGTCACAGAAATCTTCCTGAGTTCTTGTTGAAGATAATGATACACCATGATCTTTTCTAATCATGTATGCCATGGAGAGATGCTCAGACTTTGCAGATAGCCTGGTTCTGACTTTGAGAACAGCCTCCAGCAGCGCTGTAACTATGCACTTCAAATAGTGCTTTCTTCCTCTATTCTTCTCCAAAGCTCCAAGTTTCTGCAACTGCGGTAATCCATCAGTTATGGATCATTCACTAGTAAAAATATATCAATACCTTTTCGTATCAAATACTTTAAAATAAATATAGGTAGTATTTTTGCCTCAGGTAGGGCTTGTAATACCCATGGCCTTGAAAACTGTACTGTACAGAGCACTGCTGGCTGGAGAATTTTGCTTCTTAGAAGTCATATCAATGCATGCTCCACAATGGTTTAAAAATACAACAGAAAGATAGTTGTAAATGGCTTTATCTGTGTTTCTCACAAGTCTTAGAGGACTGTGTACATTCCCACATTCCTAATCACTTCTGTAAAAGCAGTTTGTCATCTTTGTCCTGTGTCTGGTGAATTTCAGGAAGAAAGTAAGTAACAGCAGCAGAAAATATCCTTGTCAGCAAATACTACTTGTATGAAAATAACTCAAATAAATTCCATTCTCTCAGATTTTTCCTACTATGCTTTCCAGGGGACACTAAATGATGAAGACACATCACGTGCTGGGTATTATGGCCAGTTCTCCATCAGGAGGTGTGAACTCTCTCTCCATGGCCCTGGGCAAGGCTGCACTCAGGATGTTGTGCAAGGAGTTTAGCCTCCTGTTCCAGAGGGATGAGAGGAACCTGTGAAGGTCAAGAAGAGACCTTCTGTGAATTTAGGTCCCCAAGGTACATGGAAAGACTGAAGGAACTGAGCTGGCTTGGTCTGCAAAGAGGATTCTACAGTACGGTCCACGAGTCACCTGTAGTTGTGTAAGGGGTGACTGCCAAGGTTGACACCATCTGGGTAGCAGCAGCTGGTGAGATGAGACTGCAACATTACAGCTTGCAAGTGCACGACAGCCATCCTACTCCCTAGGGGGTGGTGCAGCACCCTATCGAGGGGTCTCCTACCTTAGAGGCTTTAAAGGCTTGGCTAGACAAAACCCTACTAACCTGTCAGAGAGACAAGGTCCTGTCTGAAATGGGAGGTCAGAAGAAAGATTTCCGGAGTGCCATCTCAGCCAGTAATTCTGTGATTCTTTTTTTAAACCTGTGAACCATGCCACAGTGTTTCAGACTTTGAATGAACAAGATACTTCACTTTCTTATTTAAAAGTTAAATTAATTCAAATTCATTCATTCAACATGTGTTTTTATTTTCTGCTTAAATTCATAGATGTTTTCTACAGTCCTCAGTGCAGGAGGTTGTACAGCAAACTGATCCTTCTGTCCATTTCCAGGACTGTGTGTATGCCAATTCTCTGACAGAGAGGTTTTCTGGGAGCAAGGTTTGCTGTCCGTTCAAGGCTCACCCTCTCTCTCTGATTTGTCAGCTCATAGTTGTGGAGCTGGATTTTAACACTTGAGTGCAGCTGAAGACAAATCATGATACAGTGTAGGTGCAATTTTTGCTTCAGAGCAATAACATACCTGCAGCAGCTAGATGCCTCAGCAGCAGAATTCAATCTGAGAGTTCATGGGGCTGTGACACAAGGGTGATGGGCCTGAGTTTCTATAGCAGGTGTGAATCTCTTATGTGTACTAGGGAAGAAGATCTCCTCAAGGGAGTAAGGAAGGAGGATCATGAAAATATGTTTGCAGAAGTTTTCTGAGATGCAGAAATAAATTTACAGGGAAAGTGATGAAGCAAGATCATACCGACCCACAGACGAAGGTACCTCAGATACAAACACAGAAAGAGTATTTATCTATCAACCATCTAACCATAATACTTTCATGGCAACATCAGAATTACATCTGAAATCAGCCCACTTAATGCCTGCAACTTGACTGCTAAAAATCACTCTCACTTGAATCAATCAGCTTTTGCATCTACCACGGATATGAACCACTTCATGAAGACAAGACATGGTGGTTATTCATATATGAATCTCTTCATCTGGCTGTTTGTTCATTTACTTTCATAATTTTTATGGTTTTTTTTTTCTTTCTACGTGAGAGTCCTCTGTGAAGATGTTAACTGAGCTTGCAGCAGAGAGAGGAAGAATAAAAGTAATCACCAATAGGCAATATTTCAGTTTCTGCTGTAAAAAGAGATCAATTAAATTACACTAATATATGGCATACATGAATAGGGGTCAGGGTCAGTAATAGGAACAAAGTGATGGGAGATGGTCCCTCATTTGCATAGCAGGGGTGAAAGAGAGAAGAGAAACCTATTAGCAAAGACACAGAAAGCAAAAAGCACCCTTTCAAAGAAGTGTTTGGGTCTGACCTACCTTTAAGATTGTCACAGTGTAACCTTCTAAAGTTGCTTATAATCACTTGAGATGGAGTCTCCCATCTTTCTTAGCTTCTATTTTTGGTGCTGTTTTTCAGCTACCTCATAAACTGCTATATTTGTTTGCTGCTCTTGTTTGGCAGTCTTTCCAGTTTATATTTTCTCTATCATAATTCCTTTTCTTAATAATTGTTAACAAACACAGAGGTTTCAAATTAGATTCACGTAACCTATTGACCTCCATCCTTTCCAGTAGCAGTACTTTTTCTCTAGGACTTAACCTTAAGACCTAACAGTATCTCACAATCGAAGGTAACAATAAACCGTCATGATTTATATCTATGCACTTCTCATGCATAACACATGTGAACTTTAGCAAGTTCACCTGCATTTAAACATGTAATTATCATCACAAATTTTAGCCAGTTATGCAGGAGGTTCTTTTTTTCCATACTTTACCTCTGCTAACTTCTCTTGTCTTTTTCCTCCTTGTTATTAGCTCTGCCACAAAGTGTTAGAAAATTCTAGACTCCTGCTTAGAACTCACAGCTTCCTCAGAAAAATCATCCTATTACCTTTCACAGACAAACACATGAGCATTCACAGCATCAGACTTTTGCTACAAAATTTACTGTAGTAATTTGTTCCTAAATAAGAAGTATCCCAGATGTGACATAAAGACGCCTTAGCTTTAACTTTATTTTTACCTTAAGTTATTCTCTATACACCAGATAATTTTCTCTCCAGCTTTAGGCTACACTTCTTATCCACCCCTACCTTCAGAGCAGGAGTCAGCACATTCTTTACAGGATGTGATTGTAATGAGACACCTACATTTTCTGCATAGTGTGTACCCTTAAGATGGAATTTAAATATGTGCAAAAAACACTGTCTCAGTTGAGGGGTATGGAAAAAACTCCCTTACTTTTAAAGTGCATGGCTATTTTAGCTCTGGCTGCTGTCACTAAAAGGGTCCAGCAAATGTGTCTCTAAAAATATGGAGATTATTTTTCAGCTATAAATAGATGCTTAGAGAAATGAATACAAACCTCAGAGAGATTTCAGTGGTCACAGACACATGTAATGGCTTGCCTGTGGTAGATGTAAGCTGCCTTGCACTTAGAGCAAGCAATAAGAATGTGCAGCTGGGTGATGGATAACCACTGATGAGCTGCATGGTGAGCCCTTTTGCTCAGGATCATTTGTCTGTGTATTTGGCCTCAGTCCTCTCAATAAAAAGAGCTAAAAGCTTCCAGTCAAAGATGGCACATTAGCCCAGCTGGTGAGATAGTGAGGGTTAACTCCACCAGGCCAAGAAGGTCCAGGCCCAGCCTTGCAAAAACTACTTGAAAGTCTGGGGGAAACTCAAGGCCAGTGCTTGTCTTCTGCTCTGTGACATCTTCGTTATAGAATAGGTCAAATATAGCAATGAATCACAATCTGAATTGTATTTGCCATCTCTGCTGCAGTTTAGAAACATGTACAAACATTCATAAGCATGTTTCTCCAAGATAATGAGTAGTGTTATCTGACACAGACCCCAAATGGCAGCTTAGTATTTGGTCATTTCCTTTTTATTTCTTAAAAACAACAACAAAACTGCCAAGGAACTAATAATGCTCCTCATTATAGTGACTGAACCAAAAATCAAAAAATGCAATGATCTGCTATTTTTACACAAAAATGAAGATGTGCCAGAAACTCCTGAAAGTCCATATAGGATTTTGCTAACACTTGTTGATTTATGCAGAAAGCACTGAAATGGCAGGGCCTTAAAAATGCCTTGGATCGATACCAATTTTGTCTTGCTGAAGCCCACAGAGGATGCTGGGGCTAGAAATCAGGAGCCACTGATTCCTCTGTCTGTTGCTAAACCGTTAGCTCATGTCTTTCTATTAACATCAGGAGTATTTTTAGAAATACTCCATGTTACTTTTTTCACTCACCCACCCAAATATATTTGTTTTCTCTTGACCTATTGGCTGTAGTTACTGTAGTTACTGCTTTCACCTTTTACAGGAAAAGTGACTGACTTGTAGAGATACTGAAGCTTTCCTCTTGATGTCTCCTGACTGTAAACTAAGGCCAGGCTACCACAAAAACAGCATCTGCCATCCTTTCTTCTGATTATCACTGTTTCTTAATCCTTAACTTTTACTAGGCCAATTAATTTTCTGTGTCTTGTCTGGTGCACTGTGTTAAAAGAGGATCCTTTTTGCTTATAAATATTTTAATTAAAGGTTAACTTAAATATCAGGGTTTAACAGCCTCTAGAACTCAATTTACAATATGTTGATCTATCTGACCTGACTAATCATGCTGTGGGCTAATTAGCACCATGACGAGCACAGAGTGCTAGCTGGGGGCATGATGGGAGAGGAGGAAGCTGTACCCTGTATAGGGAACCCATTTTGCTCAGTGATACTGGGAAAAGCACAGCTTTGCTTGTGGTAGATGCTAGTGTTGTGAAAGGTCAGATGACCTCCTAGTTTAGCCTGATGCCTGTGGAAGTTTTTTCCCTGAATCATCTGGGATTCTTTTTCAGCAAAGCTTCCACTTTTTTATGAATATATAATGGAGTGACAAAAATCTAAACATTTCATAGGGAAAGGGCTGTTTCCCTTAGTTCCTAGACTGAAGACATTACTTCTGTATCCACCTGGAAATGAGATAATGATATTGTATTAGATCTGTGAAAGCATAAAAACCCAGAAGCAGTTCGTAAAACAAACTGAATTACTAGGAAGGAGGATAAAAGGTACCTACTTGTGATGCTGTATTAATCCCTGGTGCGCCCATATGCTGGATAGTCTATGGAATTCTGTTTCCATGTCTCAAATGGGATATGGCAGAAGTCAGAAAAGCCCAGCCATGGGCACAGGATGACAAGAGGCAAGGCCCAGTCTCTGCCCAAGGCATGAGAGAATTTTACCTTGAAGAGGAGTTGACAAGGTGAAAGGGCTCTGTAGACACCTGAAAGCCACAGGTAGTGGGAGGAGGAAAAAGAACTCAAGGTCTTTTTCTTCAAATGCTGTACCACATGAATGTGGATCTTCATGTCATCTGCAGTTAAGCATGGGAACTCTTGGGCACAGGCATAGTAGCAGCTTGGTGCTAAAATATCGCTGTAATGTAAAAGGCACTGAGCTTCTGAAAGCAAAAGTCACTAAAAGCTACTAATGACAAACCCAGTTTTCATGGCTGAGGACATCCTGGGCTGCCAGCTGATGCCAGGACAGTGTTTTCACAACACACTTGTTCAGCCCTGCCCTAGCACTGTTTTTTGGCAGCTGTCAGTGATGGGACACGAGATGAAGATTTGATCTAATCTTGTATAGCACTTTCTATGCAATAACTTCTTGAAACTCTTTACCTGCTTTATTTTAATGCTTTCTCAGCAGAAAGTGTTTTCCAGAAAGAAAGATTTTGTTTCAAAGAATAAGACAGTTCCAAAGGACAAAAATAAATAATAGCTGAAACCTCAATGAAATGCTTAGAATTTATTCTTTGAACATTTTTCCTCAGTATCAGGGTGATGCTTTGTAACCCAGTTGATCAGAGCTGTCATTGTGAGAGCCCTCATTGCCTGCTCAGTCAGGTACGTAGGAGATTTCTCAGTTCCTAAGCACTCGTTTTAAAAGCCTATTAAAAATTGTTCTAACACTTCTTAGTAAGAAAGGTTTCTGCACAGAGGACTGTAGTTTGTTTCAATGGGAAATGGAAACCAACAATTCTCCCTTAAAAGAGCCTTTTCAGTTTACATATCTTTTTTTCTACATGCACTGTATCAGACTACTAGCTGAACTGCCCTTCAGACATACAAGTATAAAACATAACAAGGGTTATACCAACAGCTGTGTAAACTGTAGAATACAAGGTCTGTATTTTTCTTTAAAAATTGAATTTATGGGATAGACAGTCAAGAATTTTGCACTGATTGTAAAAGGGAAAAGGTATAAATCTACCAAAACTGGAAATCCTGTATTGTTCATGGAATCAAAGGTTTTTCTTGAATCCAGCATACGCAGGTAAGGTAAGGCTCTCACTGCTGTTACACCAGGGTGAAGAGAACTAATGAAGAACTAATGAAGCCATCAAAGGTGCAGCTTCATGGAGCCACATCAGGCTACCTTTGTTGCAATGGTCACAGCTCAGGATCTGACACGAAGTTCAGTCTGCAAAGTCTGTTTGGAAGCAGCTGCAGATACCTATAAAATGTAGCTTCCAGATTTAGCTAAAACATCTCTCAGATTGGTAAGAGACAAGAGATGGGATCAAATGCTCATATCCTCACCAACATGTTGTCTACTGGCCTGGTTCAAGGAAGCTGCTATTTTCCTCTTGGAAAATTCCTAAGGGAGTGTGAGCATAGTAAACAGAGGCTGCTTCACCATGGGGACAGGCGAGGGGATCCCTGCAGAATACAACCTGCAATTAAAAGCCTCTGTGACTGGTGAAGGGGAACCAAAATTGCACTATAACCTGCCTCCTGTCATCTGTCTATACAGAGTACCCTGCTTGTACAGACTAGAAGAAACAGGGCCACCAATCTTTTAAGGGCTGAAGGATACTGCACGGCTTTTAGCTTCAGGGATGCGAACAGTTGAGTTTGTTGATTGCCACTCACATGGGGTAGCCTCTGATGGGAATCCATCCCATAATGACAGCAGCACAGGTCACTTGAGCAGGCAAGGATCTGACCTAGGAGCCCAGACATCCTGAGGTTTACTGCAGTGAGATTGTCTGTGGAGGATTCTTCTGCAAACACCATCTGAGTTTGAATGTGCAGATCATTTATGAAAATCTTAGTGGTGGATGACAAAATTCACTTTTACTGGTGACCAGCTGACCAGAGAAGCAGGAGGCTATAGTCTGGTCACTGAGATTTATGGTCTTAACATGATTTGCTTCTGAATCCAAGATAGATAGCTGCCAATTGCAAAGGGAAGGGGAAATGCCCTCCTTCCTGATGGCAGTGGAATTTTCTTCTGATAACATTTTGTAAGAATTAATGATGGTTTTCCAGACAAGTCTCTGGTGCAGTTACCTGCTCTTTTGGGAGCTGTACAGAACATTTTGTTACTCTGTTTAATGACTGAGTCCTGATGGTGTTACCTGTTTACACGCATGCAGTCTTTGCTCTGAAGAGCTAATGGTTTATATATGGACATGTAAACATTTAGCTTTACTAATGAAGTAGGACATTCAGCTATAATATTTCCCAGGTATGTTGTGTGACCAGGTCTGTAATCCTGGTAACTGCTACAGTCTTCTAAGTATCTACAACTGCTTTGAAACTATTTTCCCCTTCTGATTTTATTTTTTACAGCACTGAATACTCTCTAGTTTCTTATCCCATGCATTGACTATACTTTCGTTTTTATGTATTTCCATGAAATTTCTTATGTTAGGTTTTAGGAAGCTTTTTTTTTTTTTTCCCCTTTGCTGGGAAGACTCTAGTTGGAAACACTCCAGTTCCTTGAAAGAATGGGGATTTTTCCAACAGGCATCTACCTACTTCTGGTGGCCACACAACAGGGAAAAGTTGTGCTTAAGGGTTTGCATAGTGGACCCTTTATCACATTGTACATTGCTGAGATGTGGGGAAAGGAGGGAAACCGGGAAGATGGACAGTGATAATGAGCAGGAGGAGGCCTGATAAAGGAGAGCTGACAGGTGATAACGACTGGTATCATTAGAGAATGAATGAGGGAAGAACAAAGAAATGAGGGAACATCTGGAGTGCTCTTATATCTTTGCAGCAGTTGGGTGTCTGGAGTGATGCCAGTGTTACCAGTAGGCAAAGAGGACTCAAGGGACAATGGCAGCAATTGTTGGACATGGGGTTAGGTGGCTACAGGGGAGGAGGAAAATGTCTGAGCTGTGCACTGCCCCTGGCTCAAGGCCCCAGCAGGGAGGGTTCTCTTCCCCACACTTCTCACTGACTCTGGATGCCTTCCTTAGGCTTGCTGGTTTGGTCTTTCTTCTGGTGGCATTTCTGTTTACTGTATGTGCTGGTTTCTGGCTGGTTGGTCATCATGTCTCTTCTTGTGGTGCATAGAGTCTAAATGCTCACTCCAGGGATGTCCAGCTCTCTTCAGGCTGGTTCCTAGCCCTGTCAAGAGAGGAGACTGAGGAGGTTGTCCTTGGAAGCACTGTGCTGTGCCAAGCCCCTCTCAGAGCCCTTCCTGATCACCCACACTGGCCTCTCTTGGAAAGAGATGTGTTACTTGGACCTGGGAGTCAGATCTGCAGCCGCTGTTGTCATGGTTTGTAACTAGTCCATAGGAAATAACTGAGTTATTCCTACCTCAAGAGCTTAACTCCTGACACATCTTTAAAGAAAAACAGGCAGTTTTTATATAAAACATCGAGGTCATAGCATAGGCCTAGAAAATTGCTATATTGTTTATTATTTTTTAAACAGCAGGCATTTGAGTTTTTTACTATGAATTCAGCTGGCTTCTGCCTCTAGACATTTGATCTTGTTAAGCCTCTGCCTGCTGAAGAGTTTTCTGCTAATGGTAATCACTTGCCCATGCAGCTACTCCCTAATGGGGAGAAAATCACCTCTTAACCTTTCCTTTGCTAAACTGACTAGACTGTGCTTCTTTGTAAATAGTTTTTCCTGGACTTCTTGTCAGTCTCCTCATTTTCCTCTGTGCCTTTTTCAATGCTGCAACGAGTCCATCACAGTGGTTCCCAGCAGAGGTGTGGCATTCCATAGAGGCTGTATAAATGCCACATACAGCTATGGGGTTAGTTACACCTTCCTCCTTCATCTGCTCATAGTTCTGTGCTTATTGTTTGTTTTGTTATGCATGCTGGCAGGGCAGGGTCATTGGTTTCACCTGCTTGACTCTGAATCTTTTTGTATTCTGGGTTTCCAGACTATGACTGTATTTGTGTGTCCTATTCACTCCTCCACTCCTACATGTATATCTATAGACACAATGCAACATGTTAGTATGAAATTGTATTACCTTTGGGATGTAGATCCAACAGTAACCATGAGCTGATCTATTCAGCAGTCTGCCAGTTCTGCCTCATCTTCCAACTTTTCCAGTTGTATGTTTTTCATCTAAATGAAAATATATCAAATAGCACTGGACTGTGAACAGACTCCTTTGGCCCACCAGAAATGCCTGCATTTATCATTTATCTTCGTAACTTTGAGATCTAGCAGCAAATGGACATCTCAATATGAATCTGCCAAGCTGATACACAAAGGCATCTACTGGTCAAGCTTATACTGGTGGATAGGTTTTATCCAGTGTCTCACACAAAACTGGCCTGAAAACTCTGCTGAAGTAATGCTTGGCAGAGATCCAGGATCTGTGTTCTTTGTTATTCATGTCAGACTTCAGATCATGACCAGTCCCCTATGGTTGATTAACAGTAATTTTCCAGGAGTTAAACTATGAAGTATGTTATGAAGGCATGTAAAAAAAAAAAAAAAAAAAAAGAGAGAGAAAATCAAAAGGAGCCCTTTCTGGTGCTGGTAGCAGCAAAGTAAGAGCTGCGGTGTCTCCAAGGAAGGCATGAAGATAGAAATGCAAGCTTGCTAGTCTTGCATCTCTGTAGAGGACAGACACAGATTTTAGGCCAGTTGGTCAGACCACTTACTGGTCTGAGCTCATTGCCCAGGTCCTGGTATTGCTGCCACCCAAGTATCTGGGACCAACTGTGTGGTAGTTAGCTTTGTCCTTGCTGCCCTCCAGCCTCATCAGGTGGGCGTGAAGCACCCAGCCAGGCCCAGGTATGCTTCTGCCTGCTGCTTTCTGCACAAGGCACACAGCATGCTGAGGGCAGCCTGCAACTGTGGGTGAAAGTAAAGGCTTGGTAGCTCTAGCAGAAACAAGCAGATAAAAGCCTGCTTTGCGGCAAGAAGGGCAGCTGGCATCTTGGAGAGTTTCAGGATGGAGAGGGTCTGGGAAAGACACACATGGTGACAGTACCATCTGAGGATGAGCAAGGATGCTTGAGCCTGTGTAGTGGAGCAGGAGGACACAGGGCTGAGGGAGCAGGCTGGGGTTGAGTTTGAACTGGAGACTGTGCTGAAAGAGTGGAAAACATCCAGAGAATCTCATGGAATAATCCTGTATCTCTGAATACATAATTCTTTATTCATGAAAATGTCCCAAGAAACACTGTCAAAAGAAGAGGCTTTCACTATGGGAAAAGAGGTATCCCAGGTAGCACATCACAAACTTCAGGCAAAAGTCTTCCATTCCTTTTAGTGGAGAGAAATAAAAGAAAACTAGACCTGGGAACTGAGAGGTGAGATTTTGAACAAAGGAGAAGTTCAGTGCATTTGTGCCATTGAATGATTTATAACTTCTCAGCTCTATAGTGGTGAAGATAATAAAATAGAAATAGGTCACCGTGGATTACAGGTAAATGATCACTGGGTGGTTGCATGTACTGTGTCTTTTTTAAGGTATTTACTTAGAACTTCACTGATTCAAGGTATTTTGCATGTACCAGTGCTTTTTGTGAGGTTTTACCTTTCATGTGACAGCTCAGTTATCTATAAAGTCAGTGCAAACAGCTAGTGCTTTTTTCTCCATAGACATTTAGTTTTGAATTACTGGCCATCAGACTGGGACCTGCCGAACCTCTCCTTCCCAATGAACTGTGGATTGACTGCTATTTCTGCTCTTGGTTTTACTATACCTATCCTGCACTGTGGGTTCTTCTGCATATTGGTACTAAAACAAAGCTCAGACAGTCTGAAATGACTGATCATTTATCACTTGTGGAAATGAATATTCATATAAACCCTTTTATATTTTATTCTATTACATGGTGAAAAAACAAACTTGAAGAAATAACAATAATTAAAAGGAAACAACCAGCCAATCTACCAAACAAAAAAACCAAAGAGAAACACACACAGCCACACACAACAGCACCCAGTTATTTCTTGTAGAATGTTTTCTAAAGACAGAAAAAAAATACAAATGTCTTATTAAAAAATATTCCTTATCTCAGAGGCAACATAAACAACAATATGATGTGGCAGTTTCTATAGTGACTACGTGCTTTCCTTTGGAAGTTCACTAAGCAGTCAGACAAAACCAGAGTAACTGGCTGTGGTAGTGTGTAATTATTTCCCCTCATCCTCCCCCCAAAATACTGAATACACAGATTTTCTACCCTTGAATGGAAATGCCCCTCCTTGCAAAAGAGCCTTTGTTGCATGAGATAAAGGAGGGGGAGGTGTCAGAAACAGCTTAGCAGTGGTGTGGAGTGCAGAAAATTAGTCATCTAGCTGAACTGGCTTCTGGCTTGTGGTCTGGCATCTGGCTGGCTCCAGCGGGACCTTCTGTGGGACTGCAGTCTGTCAGGCATGCCATCCCTGCCCACGAGGCATCACAGCCTTCTCAGCCTCTTTGTTGGAGGCATATCACCAAGCAGAATAACATAAAGAACATTAACGAAAGCACAGAGTTACACTTGGACTTCCCGAAAATCTCTGGACTGCGCTGTGGAGTGACACAGAGCACAGTTACAGACCTTGAGAGAGAGTTACATGCTGGTACTTTCAAGGAAAATAAAAAGAGAAGTGCTGGTGTTTTTTTCAGTTTTGCTCTCCCCCCCCTTCTCCCTCCAAGCCCTTTGTTCTCTTCCAGCATCTTTTTCTTTTATTTGATAGGCATTTAACAGCAACACTTTTCTGCTTTGTGATATGAGCACTTTTATTGTAGAGCTGTGACTCCTGCTGTAAGATTTCAGCTGACTTTTATGAATGCCTGGTTGAGCACTAATTCCTGGGGAACAGGGAATTAGAGATGGGCTCAGCAGAAGTTTAATTTTTTTCCCTTCATGGTCGCTCCTACTGTATTAGTGGTGTTCCCCTTGAAGTTGTCGCTCAGCGTTCTGCAACCTGCCAGACAATCCCCTGTGGTTGATTGACAAGAAGGGAATACAAGCACTTTAGTCATGTGGAAAAAAACCAAACAAACCATTTGGTGTCCAAAGAAATATGACTCACCTGACAGCAAAGACTGCAGTAACATTGAGTTTGACCTCACCTCTAAAGCAACACTGTTCCAAATATGTCCTGGCTGGTTGTGAGTAAATAATTCAGTGATGCTGATTTATTTGATTTGTTTCAATGCTCCTTCTTCTTAGAGAATGGTAGGGTGACAACCTTCATTTCCTATCCTTGAGTTTCTCAGTAAAACGTCACCCTTCTTCCTGAACTCTGGATTTATGCCAAACATTTTGCTGCGAGAATTCGGTGTTAAGACTGAAACACGTTGACTAGACCATCAATCCAATGGTCCTGCTCTGTTGTGTTCAGGGTTTCATGCCTTTTCTAGATGGATATAGCTTGTGATAAAAAAGCTTGAGAGATGCTTGTCTTTAGAGAAGGGTGTTTGGAGTATCAAACCTGTGAATTTGAAATTTGCTCACTGTAAGTATCATAAGAAAAAAGTGAAATTGCATGAATAATTATAGGAAATAAGCACAAAAGCAAAGAGTGTTTTCCAAGGAATAGTCAGAGAAAAACATGTGCATACCTTCAGCTAATGGTACTTTAAAAAGTAAGTTGGCACACTGACAGTGGACTGTTCTTTTGGTAATTAGTTTCATTGTTGCTGAATGATGTTCTGGTACTAAAATGGAGTACAATTATGCTCTCACTTTGGAAGGACAATCTTGGGTTTGATGTATTAATATTCTAATACAGAGTAAGACAAAAGCTTTGAAAAGGAAAAAGGGTTATTGCAGGGTGAGCTTTTGGCAAGAAAACCATCACCAAAATCTCAACATAAAATGAATTTAGATAATGTTTTAATTAGAAGAAAAAAATGTGCTAACAAAGTAGATCTTACCTGCCTTTAAACGGAGGAAATTGAGTTGTGAATGAGATTATGATCTCTGTAATTCATCTTCAGTCTGATGCAGTATTTTGTTTCTTGATCTGTGACAAACCCATATTTTTTTCAGACACACTTAATAAAGAAACACCATAAATTAGCATGATGTTCACACATAAATACTGAAGAATGGGTGACAAGCTTATAAAACTGGGGGTTGCAGCAGCGCTCCAGAAATTAGGAAACCAAATTTTAGTATCTGACTCTGCCACAGAGTTTCTCTGAGACAGACCCTTGAAGCCAGGTCAGCACAAAGCAGTCTGTGAAGCATGGTCTGAGCTTCAATACTCTCACTAATGTAGCCATCCATAGGGCAGGGGCCAGAGTTAGTCTGACATAAGGTGATTTATATTTAAGTGACTTATTTTCTTCTCAGAGGAGAAGATACTTTATGGATATGAACAATAGTGTTCATGGCTGGAATTCTCAGTATTTCTCAGAGCTGACCTCATTTTCTTCTTGGGATCAGAATAAAGGTAATGCAAGCTGGCTTTCAAAGTCTAGCCTTTGAACATTACGGCTAGCAGTAATGTTCAAAACAGGCAGTAACAACAAATGCCATCCACATTATTTCTGTGATTTCTATGCTGTCACTGTAAGCATGTTGGAAGAATAAAAACAAATATTTTCATAGCAAGGTTTGTTGGTGTACTACCTGCTGGGGTTTGTTTACAGTTTGTAAATGGATATGCTAAAGAAGAAGTCAGCCATGTGATTTATTGAAACATTTATCACCTCTGCTTACTTTACTTGAGCATGGATGCATTTGCGAGATTTACATGCAGGTTGGAGAGGAGCTTGGAGAAACCTTGCATTTTTTTCAAGATGTACGTGCAGGCCTTTGTGTAAAATAGCATGTTTGTTTCAGAGATCACCTTCCTGATACATACCCAGTCTTCTCAGGGGACAAAAGCAGTGACAGACCTTGCTGCTGTGACTCATGTGACAGCTCTGTAACCCCATGCTTTCCACAACATGTGAGCGAGCTGTCACTTCAGCATTTTCTGCGCTTGTAAGGAGTTGGGTTCCCTGGCTTCTTTCCTCCCAGGTATCAGCCTGAGTCCCTCTCACTCATTCAAGTGCTTTGTCACCCACCAGGCCCTGGCAAACAGTGGACTGTGCTAGTTTTATTCTTGCTATTTGACCCTCACTGTACTGATGACAAATACATGTCCATATTTCTAACATGTAAAGGAGGAAGGTATCCCAAGGTCTAGAGTCTGCTGCATTCCACCCCAGGATAATGACCCTCCCATTACCTTTTCACATCTTTCATGCTTCATTTCACACAACAAGTGCTCACTTTCAATGAAAGCTCAATTACTTCCCTATTGTAGAACTGGGTTTTGAATTGCCAGCAAGGTTTTGTCCTCATCTGAAATCAGAAGAAAGAAGAAGGATGACAGGATTTTCTACTTACTATATGCATCTTTGCAGTTTCCTTGTGCAAATATGGCCTTTCACAGGGGTTTGCAGTGACCTTACAGGCAGATCAGATGGGATGTGAAACAGGCAGCACTTGCTTCAGGCAAGGGTGGATGAAGGTTGTATACACTGTCCTGACTGATGTATATCTAGCAGCGGGGAGAGGGATTCATTATAAGAGCACTTTCCTGAGTTGTAGGTGGGAAGTTGGGGTTCCTCTGGGATAATTGCTGTGCAATGTTGTATGTCACAAGAAGGAGCCTGGGGCCTTAAGAGTCATCAAATGATAAACTGATAATAGACAGGAGGCACACCTACTGCTATAAAAGTTCCCACCTCTTGTTTTGGACACTCTCTAATAGCTCAATATCTTCCTCATATCGCAGTGCCCAAAACTGCCCACAGTATTCAAGTTGAGGTCACCCCAGTGCAGAGCAGAGCGGGACAATCCCCTCCCTTGACCGACTGGTGATGCTGTGCCTGATGCCCCCTGGGACACAGTTGGCCCTCCTGGCTGTCAGGGCACTGCTGACTCCTATTTAACTTGTCATTTACCAGGACACCCAGGTCCCTTTCCTTGGCACTCCTTTCCAGCATCTCATTCCCCAGTGTGTCCACACATTTGGAGTTGCCCCATCCCAGGTGCAGAATCCAGCACTTTCCTTTTTTGAACTTCATATGGTTGGTCATTGCCCAGTCCTCTAACTTGTCAAGGTCTCTCTGCAGGGCCTCCCTGCCTTCGAGGGAGTCAACAGCTCCTCCAAGTTTTGTGTCACCTGAAAACTTACTCAGTATCACTTCCAGTCCTCTGTCCAGGTCATTTATGAAGGTGTTGAAGAGCACACAGCCTAAAATGGAACCCCACTAGTGACAGGTCACTGGTCTGATTTTACCCCATTTACTATTTGCCTCTGTGCTCCACCCATGAGCCAGTTGCTCACCCACCACATGATGTGTTTATCCAGCTGTGTGCTGGACATTTTGTCCAGAAGAATCCTGTGAGAGACAGTATTGAAAGCTTTACTGAAATCCAAAGAGATTACATCAACTGGCTTCCAGAGGAGATTGAGGGGAGACCTCATCACAGCCTATAACTTCATCATGAGGGGAAGAGGAGCGGCAGACACTGATCTCTTCTCTGTGGAGACCAGTGGCAGGACCCGAGGGAATTAGCCTAGTTTTGTCAGGGGAGTGTTTAGATTGAGAAAAAGGTTCTTCACCCAGAGGGTGGCTCTGGGCACTGGAACAGGCTCCCTAGGGAAGTGGTCACAGGACCAAGCCCAACAGAGTTCAAGAAGTGGTTGGAGGATCCTCTCAGTCACATGGTGTGACTTTTGAGGATGGTACCGTGCAGAGCTAACGGCTGGAGTTGATGCTTGTGGGTCCCTTCCAACTTTGCAAATTCTTTGATTCTGTGAAGATTTTCCTTGTTGCAAAGGATAGCCAGAAACAAAACCTGAGATGCCAGTGGTTGTGAGTGAAGAGGAAATATGGACCAAAAGGTTGTGACTAACCCATCAGGGGAAGTGTAGGACATAGGACATGTGACCAGCCTGCAGGTACCCAAAAATATCATGCCACAAAGCTCTCTTTCCTGAAGCACCATAAGAAACTCTGATATATCTGGTATTAAAGAAATACCAAGTATTACAAGATACTCTGGTTGCAGTGACATTTGTATTGTGTAAGTGGTTAAAATGCCCTGTCCACAAAACAAAATAATTTTTACCATCGGAATACAGGAAAGCAGAAGCATTTTTCTTGAATTAGATGGGAAGATGTATCTGAAAATATTCTGCTAACAAAAGATGTTCCCAAATTGTTAATGAGACTAATTATCTCAGACAATAGTACCATCAGAAACTGTTTACACACTGAACTAGCAAGATAGCCAACTCTGGCTCTCTGTAGATACTTTTATTTTTTTAACAATGAAACAATACTGTTCTGTATTATTGGAGATATTGAAAGCTCAACCTGTTGCCCCTGATCCTGCTGGAGCATGCGGTGAGATTAGAGAATCTCCAGAGGAGCCAGCCAGTCCCTAGAATTTTGTGATTCTATCTTGCCTAATGTTAAAGATGCTATTAATTATGCCAGCTGTGTGTGTGTGTCCCCAAACAGATTTGATTGGTACATCTGTCTTCTGGTTTTAGTGATCAATTATAAATTAAATAGAAAACTTGAAGAGTGATAAATAGCATTTTAAACTTTAAAATATAGGGTCTAGAAAGAAAACCAAGGCTCAAAACAGGTTAAAGCAAAAAGACCCAAAATTACATTATTTATTCCTTGAAAACCACATCAGAACATTTGAACAGTAGTCAGGGGAAACTGAGACAGCCCAAGATGAGCCCAGCTGGTAAAGCTGAGGACAGAGGTTTGTTGTTTCTTTTTTTTAAAAAAAAGCTAATATTCTCATGTAGACAGAGGGCATCCTACTGAGCCCAAGCCATCTGCTCTGTTTGTTATCATACCAAACTTTGAGATACTGCTCTAACTACCTGATTTGTTCTTTTTCATCAGCTTGTCAGATTGGCCACATCCATGTATGGGGCAAAGCTCTGATGCCAGTTCATGCCTGGGGGTCCAAGAGAAGTTGACTTTGAAGCAACAAAACTGCTTTTGGATGCAGGGGTCTTTCCTCCAGTAGAGGATCATCAGTAGGATGGTTGGAGGAAGGGAGGGTGAGTCCCACCAGGCCATCAGTTACTGTGAGTTAATTGTGTTGTTGCTCTGCTCAGTGCTGCTGCTAATGCTCAGTTAGCATTTGTTGGGACTGTACTATGCCAAATCTTAGCCCAGGTGATAAAGGCAACCAGGAGTAAAATCAGACATTGCTTTTAATTCAGCATTTTCAGCTGTTAAAAGAAATGTATGGTTCTTTGTGAGTAGGTGCTGATTATAGGACTTGCAAAGGAGTAAGGGGTGCAAGATTTCTAAGCAATTTTTCTGATCATTAGAGAGGTAAATTTGCACAGAACCACTTCTGAAGTCACTGGGACCAAAGGAACAGGGGTTAAATATGTAAATCTTCTTGCTAATGGCACTTATAGAATGTAAGATCCTTCATTTTCCTTGTGGTTGTAATAATAAAAGGCAAGTGGCTTTGACAGTCTTGATTAAAATCCTACCCTGAAAAGGTAGGATACAGACACCTGAATCTGTGATTTCACCCAGTCTAATCTCCCTGAAAGGCCATGAGTTCTTTTATAATTTCTCAGTTTTCCAGGGTATTTTGGCTGTGTTGGCCACATGAGAAATGTCTTTATATGAATCTTCTCTATAGTGAAAAGATGCAGAAGTGAAGTCGCTGTAGTAACTGTAGTGAAACTTCATCTCCAACTGTTGGAAATGGATCTATGACCTGGAATAAATGCTTCACCAGATAAAATTTCTGTGACCAGCTGTTCCTGGTAAAACAGCCAGCAACAAGTCTAATGCAGCAATGTGTCTTGCAATGAGATTTCACTGTGACCAGCTGTCCATGCTAGTGATTTTACAATTAAAAATATGCAAGGAAGAGGAAAAAAATCTAAATGGCGCACTGTTGTTCTTGATATTTAAGGGATATTTACAAGAAAAAACATCCTTTGTGGGAATTAAAATAGGAAACACTGACATGCATCATTAAATTTTAACAATCAAGCCTAATAAAAAGCAGAATACTAAAAGGGATTACATGAGTGATTGACGCAGACCTGGCACACCCCAATTCTATTAAGAGAGAAAGATGACTGGTAAGCCTGAAATGCTCTTTCAACACTACTTCAACTAACTTGCCAACTCAAGCCCTTCTTTTGCTCTGGCACCTGTGCCTAGTCCAGTAGCCAGAGTGGCGATGCTGCTGCCATGGGAAGAACAACACTAGTGGGTACTGTGGGAACTTGGTTGTGACCACTCCTCCTGTACAGCCAGATGTCCTGCTTCCCTCTGAAAAGGTGGGTTGGAATTGGAGGGGAGGTAGTGAAAACCGTCATCTGTTCTGATAGCAAGATTTATTGATCCTTGAGAATACTGCATTTTGCAGTGATCTGCTTTTCCAGTTAATGCAACTTGAATCTGAACCTGGAAAATTTATGATGGCTTTATAGATCAATACAAGGCTGCCCAGAAGCATATTATTTATGCAGTGATGGAAAATAGGAGAAAAGACAAGATTAGGTGTTTCAGCTTCACAGCAAGAAATAATAAATACGCTTTGGAGATGAAGCCTAAATTTGCTATGAAGTGATCTAGCTGTTTGAGACATCAAGAAGAGATCACGAAATACCCCATAGCCTATAAGTAATCTTGTTTAACTACAGTAAAAATGTTTGAGTGAAGACAACATTGACACAACACCCTTTAAAAAAAAAAAAAAAAGAGTATCTCATCTCTTTCATGCAGGTCCAGAAACAATCTGCATGGCTTTCTAAAGGAAGACAAATACTGGCTCTTACAGCACAGCTGGGTTCTGAGAATGCATTTTCCATGCAAACATGCAGTTTACACTTAGAAACCCTGTCTGCTACTTGCACCTCAATCTTTCTTTGCCAATGGGCCGGTCTAGGTGACTTGCCTAGGTCTCTACCAGACCTCCCTTCATCTTCAAGGCTGTAGCTCAGAATCTGAGAGGTAATGATACATGTCCCTTTAAGGCACGTTGCATCATAATTATCTATTATTTTTTGTGGTGTTTTCTTTTTTAGGGGATGGGGTTTACTTTAGAGCATTGCCTGAGATATCCTACTGAGGAAAATGAGAATTCATATGAACAGCTAGAAGAGTTGTTGTAGATGTTGCCTTTCAGTACTTAAAAGGGTCTTATAAAAAAGATGGTGAGCATTTTTTTTACATGGGCAGATAGTGGTAGGACAAGGAAGAATGGTTTTAAACTAAAAAAAGGAGATTTACATTAGATGTTAGGAGAAAATTCTTTAGTATGAGCGTGGTGAAGCATGGCAATAGGTTGGCCAGAGAAGTCATGAATGTTCCATCCCTGGAAGTGTTCAAATCAGGCTGGGAGGAGTCTGAGCAACCTGGTCCAGTGGAAGGTGTCCTTGCTTATGGCAGGGATGTTAGAACTAGATGATCTTTAAGGTCCCTTCCAACCCAAGCCATTCTAAGAGTTCCTAGTGCTGAATACATCTTTTTTTGTTCAATTCCCCTGTTTCAACAGGGTTTTCTCTGTCTCTACACCCCAGCTCAACCTTGATCACCTGGGTTTGTCAGAACCTCCAATATACTCTGATAAGCATGTATTGTACGTTTTACCAGGAGACCAACTTAACTCAAAGTTGTATGGACCACAAATAAATGCCACTCTCAACTTGACAAGAATTGTGGTTCTTGGTTTTGTTTTTTTTTTTTTTTTTTGGTTGGTTGGTTTTTTCTCCCCCCCCAGAAAGGTGTTCCAAACTTACTATCACAGAATCTCAAAGCCCTCTGACTTCAGACCTTTAGATTTCAATAAAGGTGCTGTTGTTGTTCTGACCAGTACAAAGGTCATTAGAACTTCCATGAGTTTTCAATACTTGTAATGTAGCTAGCAGGACAGCTTAAGCAACAGTTTGGTAGTCACATAAATAAAAGAAAGCTTGTGCCACTGACCTCTGGTCCATTTTTCATGCCCTTCACCACTCTTGAAGGCTGTGCCCATTTAGGGGAAGCCACCACAAGGTTTCATTTTGCTGCATCCAGAGGAATGAAGATATCCAGCTCTGGCTGGTGATGGAGGCAACTGCACACGGCCTTACCACTACACATTTTCAGGGTATTACCAGTGGGATGGTGGACAGAAGGCAGAAGACTCACTTAACCTGTGGTTGCCTTCTACAGATTACTTTATCCAGTGTCAGCTTCCACCTAAAACTCAGGAAAAATTGTGCAGTCTCTTTAATGGTGCTCCCAGGTAGAAATTCCTTAGCTCCAAGTCTGCATGTGAAGAGGCTTTTCCTAGGGAAAGATCTGCAGTAACAGCACATAGGTACACAAATAGTCTCATGTCCATACCATCTTCTTCCTACTAAATCCTTCCCCTTGTCAGGGGCACTGGCGCAAAGCTCAACTTGCTCCTCTCTGAACACAAGAGGCACACATTTCTTAAACTGAGAGCATCCTTCAGGCTTCTGGGAAACAATGCAGATATAAGATCCTGAGTGGCTGGTGTTTAATGAATTGTTGAAATAAAAGAAAAAAGGCTTTTCGCCTCTGTTTTGTAACTTGCTATGTCTCAGCACTGGGATTTGGACCTTGCTGCCAAACACTGCTGAGTTCTGGAACTCACCCAATCCCCATTTGGCTTCTGAAGAACTTTGTGCAAGCACCTGGGATCCACTGAGGAGGCCTGTGAGATATGTGAGCAGTACATATATAAAGAAAAGGACAGATATGCTTTTAAAAGAGTCCACAAAAAATGTGTTAGGGAAGCAGCAATAGGGTCATTCCCAAGAGGTTTTTGGTTTTATTTTATTAAGTGAAATGTGCTTGGCAATCCAAAGGAAAGTTAGGGTCTTCCAGAATAAGCTAATCTCAGGCAGTTCATAGTTCTACATCACTTCTTCCCTGATACAGCTGCACTGGACTGCAAAGATTTCACAGATGCCAAGACCCTGTGATTCAACCCTTTCGCCTGTCAGTCTGCAAACAAATGCATTTATTTTCAATAAAGGTCATAAGTTAAAGGCAAGCAGGAGAGCTATAAAATGAAAATGTATGCTAGCTGAAACACTCTGACAGAAACAATATAGAGCAGGTATTGGTAGTGCAATGTAAACATTGGATGCAAGCCCAGTAACAAATCTAGAAAAACAGCATTTCAGCAAGCAAAAAAGAAGAACTGGAACTATGAAAAAGGGCTTTAAGCTTGTCAGCCTCTGTTTTGCCCCAATGGTTTGAAACTGCAGCAGCAGGGGGTCTTGTTTACAAAAGACATCTTTCATCTCCATGCTGCCAGAGACTGTGAAAGGCACCACACACTCATTTTTTTCCATGGTCACTTTGAACAGTGAAGCAAATCAGAAGGGAAGGTGTAGCAAGAGCCTTTGTGAAAATAAGGGTGAAATGATTAGGGATAATAGGTAGTGAGCTGAAAATGGGCTTGCAGGCCACTCTCTACAGAGCCAGACCTGCTGCATTTGTTGCTGCTTTGTGCTGGAGCGGCAATTCCCCAGGGAAATGTCACATGTATGTGTGTGTGTGTGTTCTTGCTTTTCTTATTCAGCTTTCTCAGGAGTGGCCAATAGATGACAGCTGAAAACCCCTGGTGAAGATCCTGATTGGCAATCCCAATTTTAATTGGGGATGCTCACTTGCCAAGTTTAGAGTTTATTTAAAATTTGATCCAGATGATATTTTCTGGTTATTAAAGGTTAAACATTATGAAGTGAGCATTTGGACTCAGCTGTAAAAGTTTAGTGTAGAATTATTAATTTCCCTTAGTTTCTAAAAGAATGTTGGCAAATCTTCAATTTTACTTCTCCAAATGAATGTTAATTGTTGTTTGCTGTGTTTCAGTTGGGATAAGTAACACTTTGTGCTTTCATCCAAAATCAACCAAATAAGCTTCATTCTCTTGATAATTAAATGATTGCCCAATTTCAGAAGTGTCACTTATTGCTCATATATTGGATGAAAACAAAACCTCCCCCTTCTTCTTTTTTTTCCACATTTCTGAGTTTGAGCTGGTGAGTGGAAAAGGTCAGAATGCCAGCAAGATTCAAACTGATATTTGAGGTCACATGTACATATGCTGAATCTTCCTTTATATCTGCTTTCAGAATTAGCATTTCTGTATGTATGCAAAGGCCGACTAGGAAGTATCTAACAATGAATGTATGAATTTGAATGAATGAATGAATACCCACTTTATGTTTGTATGTTTCACATACAGTTTTAGAGGCAGGAGTTTAAAAACTAGTCCTGAAAATAGAACCCTAGGGTAGGTAGAAGTGGCAAGAGGATAAAAACAACTTAATGTGATGACTATAAAGAACTGCAGAGCTGTCATGAAACAACATCTACAGTACTAAAGTTGACTTGCATCAGGGTGAGTGATAGCAAAATTACTATGGGTGGTTCAGTGTATAACGAATTTCAAGTTTTTAATGCTGTGTCAGTGATGGAATATACTATTACATGGCCAAAGGGGGATATGAACAGTGATTAAGTCTTATGACCCTTCAAGCAAATTCAATATTAGAATTGCAATGTGCCAAATCTGTCACTGAGTGTTATGCTAATTTCCATTGACTTTTGTGGCAGTTCCCTTTTCAAAGTGATGGCAAATGGCCAAGAGCTCTGAGGCAGGTGGCAGTATCCCAAAAATACTAGAAATGGAAAAATAAGAAAATTTTTTTATCATGTAACTTTAGGTATGTTGGGATTCAAATTGTGCTGCTAGTTTTTAATGGGTCTTTGTGAGGAATACTCTAGGAAGTACTTCAGTTTTAAGATTTCCCAGCAATGGAAAGTGAGAAAACCATTCTGGGAGATGACGCTAAATAATTTGATGGAAAAAGAGACCAAGACATCAAATGTTAAGTACAATACTTCTGAAATGAGAGGGAGTGGCATCTAAGAAAATTTTAGAGTGCAGGGCAGGCAACAGGAATCATTCTCCTGTTGCTGCATTGAGGCACTCTATCAGAGTTGCCTGGGCAGTGTCTCCTCTGAAGCCCTACAGTAGGAAAGCCCTTACCTTGCTGCTGCAACATGCTAAAGATCCCCCCTTTTTATTACTTTGTTTTCAAAGTTTGTCCTGAGACGCTATTTATCTATTGATTTTTTTTCATGCAAGTAGGGCCTTTGTTGCCTTGATTAGCTGATTTAGTAGAGCTCAGGTGCTCCTCACACAGCATTTCATTACAGATCCACCGTGACTTGCAGTTTCCTGTTTTCTTCCATTGCTCCTGAGGGCTGTGTAGCTGATTATTTAAATGCCCTCTTATTAGCAAACATTCTCTTCTGTTGAGCAAACACACATAAGCTTTACTAAACATAAATTCTCTCTATATTTTGGTAATTAGCCATTTGAAAGTATAGGCAGCTAAAAGTGAGTTAAAAAGCTCATTTAGCAAAATGGGAATACTATAACAGTCATTACAATATGAGAAGAGGTTTGATCAGTTTTGAAAGTCCCTGATTGATTGAAAACAAATGTTTTTGTGCTCACATTCTTCCTACAGTAAACATGCAAAGAAATAAATAGTGATTGGAAACTACACCAAAGACACTTGGAAGTATGTAGTTAGGAAAGAGAAAAGGGAGTAGAGAGGAAAGCGGTACTTTGAGAATATGAAAGATGGATTGAACAAAATTACAAAATCCAACACAGACAGCCAGAAGAAAACATCAGAGATGAGAAAGGTAGCACTTGAGGCTTTCCTCTAGGTAGGAAAGAGGCCATCTAGTAGGTTGCTGAAGTAGAGGAGATCATCCCTGCAATCTATCACAGAGCTCATCTACTTATTTATATGCAAGCGATTAATTCTGCTCCTCTCCTGTTGTTAAGTGATGAACAATGGGAACAGCTCCTAACTCTCATCTGAAATCCATGCAGACCTGTGCAGGTATTATGTTCCCTATAGTCTTTCATATCTTGATATTTTTTCCCACCCTGGCTTTTAAATGAGATTTTTACGGACATGGAAGACTACCTTCAGAAGAAAATAAGGGCAAGACATGCTCAGTTGCTTATAACAGAAAAACAGGAAGCAGCATCTTTTTGACCTTACATTTTGTGGGGCATTTGTAAAACCAAAAGGGTTCTGTGGAGTGTAAATGAACAGTCAAAAATATAGATTGGGCCATCTCTGAAATGTAATAATAAACATATGGGACCTGAATTATTCAGCTGTGTGTTTTGCCTTCAAAATTCATAGCAAAGCGTCATGTTTGCTTACAAAACCCCTTAAGCTATGAGAGTGCAAATGGGGAACTGGGATATCATTCGCTCTTTAAGGCAATTCATTTTCACTGCTGATCAGCCCACACAATTGGAAGAAAACCTGGGCTACCAAGGTTGGTATATGCAGGACTGGGAGACCCGAATATATTTCATGCTTTAGAGCTTAGAGGATGCTTTCTTGTGCTTGGGAAAGAAGAGTTTTTATGAAAGCTTGGTGGTGTAACAGAGACACGTGGGTGTAAGAGCAAGAAATGGCTCTTCAGGGTAGGAAAAGAGCAGTTCTGTTCTGCACCTGCCTTTTATGTCCTATCTCCTGAGTTCTCAGGATGCATCACTCCAGGGACCTACCTTTCCAGTGAGTTTGAAGACCACTGGGGACTGTTTGGATTGGGGCAGTCCCCATCCTCCAAAATTACATGGTGGTTTGAAATATTCATCACTAAAAGTCCTTCCCCTTTAACTCAATCATCATCATGGCTAGACTTCACGAACAAAGATTTGAGAAGGGTTCTACCCACGCTTGCTACAAGTGCGCTGATGGCTAAAAAGGCCGATGTGAGATAGACAAGTCCGGTTGCAAATGGCACAGCAGAAAGACTCCCCAGGGAATATTGACAAGATATTATTCTTCACATTGTCTTTTCTCCTCAAGAACGATTCTGGTTGTGTTCTCAAAAGCAGCAGCAGCGTTATAGATGGTGTGTCTCCAGGCCTCCCGATTGGAGGCCAGAGTAGACCAATGGTGGTGATCAATATGGCCAAGGCTGAGGGATTGTTTCAGGCAGTCCTTGTATCTCCTCTTTGGGGCTCCTCTCTTGCAGCAGCCAGTGGCAAGTTCCCCATAGAGCACGATCTTAGGGAGGCGGCAGTCCTGCATCCTGGAGACGTGCCCTGCCCAGCGCAGCTGTGTTCTCAGCAGCATGGCCTCAATGCTCGTGACTGCTGCCTGTTCAAGGACAGACGTGTTGGTCACATAGTCAGTCCAGTGGATGTTTAGGATTGTACGGAGGCAGCGCTGATGGAAGCGTTCTAAGAGACTCAAGTGGTGCCGGTAAATGACCCATGATTCAGATCCATATAAAAGAGTAGACAGTACAACAGCTTTGTAAACGCTGATCTTAGTACTTTTCTTCAGGTGTTCATTTTGCCACACTCTTTTATGGAGTTTACCAAAGGCTCTGTACACCTTTGCTAGCCAGTTGTCTATTTCTGCATCAATCTTATTCACCGAAGAGATGATGCTTGCCAGGTAATTAAATTGCTGGACTAATCTGAGCTCTGATTCGCCAGTAGTGATATGGGATGATGGAAAACCTCCTGAGGTGCAGGTTGATAGAAAACTTTCGTCTTCTTTCAGCTTGAAGAAGACAGAAGTTTTCCCCTTTAACTAGAACTACAACAAACATGCAGGTTAGGAGGAGACAGGTGGTGAGCTAAATCGTGCACAGCTAATCTACATTCTCTCAGGTTACCCTTGCTGTATTCTCCTCCTCACGCATCTACTTGTTTGGAGCAATTGTTTAATTCTATTATTGGTGGGAAAATGTTGCCCTTGAGTAAATCACATTTCATCCTTTTGTAGGAAGAGCCAGGATTGGGCCAGAGAAGGACACTTTTGTCTGTCTGAAGAAGTCACTTTTGTTTTCTTTCAGATTTCTGCAATATTCACCACAAAACTGTTCACCATGGAACTGAGGTAATGGGTAATGACAAATGAATAATGATACTAATGATACAGTATATCTGGGTGCAGATGAAGCAAAAGTGAATCATTCAACAAGAAAATACTTTTTTCCCAAAGAAACTACATGCTTCAAGCCAGATGGAGAGTAAGTAAGGGTTTATGACTTCTGCATGAATGTGTCTCAGCTCTATATAGCACAGTGAGCTGGTTTTTACATTAGTAAACCGTATCTTCTTTGTCATGGCAGACTTTCTTGAAGACTGGGAAATTTAGAGGTTTGTGACCTTGGTGTGGCTATGAAAGGAGATTGAACTTCACTGGGAATTTTTATTCCCAGTCTCCTTGCAGTATTTTGAAGAGATGGATTCTCTGAGCTTTCCCAGGACATCGGATGGGCAGCACGCACACATACATACACATAGGCCTCATGTCCCAAATAAACTCCAGGAAAACACTGTGTGGAGGTGTTACTCAGGCTTCCAAACTCCCACTGATGCCCTGGGTGCACAGTCCATGGAGTACACAATATACAATATCCTCATCATCCTCATGCTTGATATTCTATTGTTACCACTGCTGGAGCTTCAGCAGGGATCATGTGGGGGAAGAAGAGCTATTGTCCAGTTTTGCTGCCGCTGCAGGATGAATGCAAGGGGAATGGACAGGAGCCTGCACAGTCACTGGGGTCTCCCATGTGCCGCAAGATGTGTAGGGCTAGTGTGCATGGATTGCATGCATCTGCGGTAACTCGAAGTATGTTTCCATATCTCCCCCTCCTAAGCTGTACAATAAAGGACACACCTGACTAAGACGCATAGTAAGTCAGAGGGGGGGAAAAAAGGGATATTCTTGAAAGGATGTGGAATAAAACATGTCTAGTACAGAAGATCAATGTGCAGTGGAAAAAAGTTCATATAGGACTGTTTTCTTATCTTTAGAAGCACACTGAAACTATTACAAATTAGTATACTGCATATACTTGCTTCTGAAGCTTTTTTGGTTTGGGGTTTTTGTTGTGTTTTTTTTAGTTGGTTTTTCCTTTTTTGTAAATAAGATGGTTTCTGTGCTATAGAAGCAACTTTGAAGGCAATTACACTGTATATATAAAAGGCTGGCACATTTCATTTTAATATATTATGCTATTCTATATTTACAGCACTTCACATACAGAAGACAGGATGCTGATCTTACTTCTACCAGTACAAATAAGTCTACCAGCTTTGATGTTAACACATGGCACTGAAAATCTGACAGTGCAGTGTGCTCATTTATTTCCCAGTCATCACCTATTATTTGTTGTTCACATACTTCCTAATATACTGCTTAGACTTAAGAGCAACAAGCATCCTAGTCAATTCTATGTCCTTGGGCCCAGGTTTTGCACATTCTAATGTCTTATACATGCAGCAGTACCTCTGATGGGACCTCTGTGTCTACGGAGCTGCTCTATCAGCTTCCCTGTGACAGCTGGTTCTGGGTAGCACATCAAGCTGAGCTATTCTACCCATACCCATCTCGTTGGGCCCTGTCTGCTGTGGGAGGTGGAACCATCCTCAGGGCAAAATCTTGCTGCAGTCCGACCCTCAGACTGTTGGGTGGGGTTTTCTTTTTGGAGGGGGCTGTGCACAGAGACAAGATGGCATGGAGTAGAAAAGGCTCCTTAGCAAAGAAGAGATTTTAACAGAGCAGACAGCTAAATGCATATTATCTCGGTTCAAAAGGCCATTCTTGTCTGAAGCCCTTAAGTTTTGAAGAGCAGGGATCAGTCAGCTCTTCAGAAATCTCGAAGTCAGTTCAGAGCCCTTAAGATCCCTTTTAAAAGATCCTGGCAGACAGATTTTCTCTGCCCTTCTATCCTGAACTTTTCTGAACCACTTCTGGCAACTCAGTGTAGTCTCAGAATAGCATTACAAAGTGGAAATTCAGCACTGTTTCTTATTTCGTGAATATGGATTTGACAAGCAATGTAGAAATTAGGATCAAATCCAGTCTCATCATGATTTTTTCATGAATTTTCTGACCTTACTGCTAGTAAACTTTGTCTGAGTATGCAGAATTCGAAGGGACCTAAGGGATCATTGAAACCAACCCTCAGCCCTACACAGGACCATTCCCGAGTCACACCATGTGCCTAAGAGTATCATACATTGCAGTGCCCAAAACTGCACACAATGTTCAAGGTGAGGCCACCACAGTGCAGAGCAGAGTGGGACGATGCCCTCCTTCAACTGGCTGGCGATGTTTTGCCTGATGTCCCCAGGATGTGGTTGGCCCTCCTGGCTGCCAGGGCACTGCTGACTCAGATTCAACCTGCCATCGACCAGGACTCCAAGGTCTCTTTCCCTGGCACTGCTTTCCAGCATCTCATTCCCCAGTCTGTACATACATCCAGGGTTGTTCCATTCCAGGTGCAGAATTCAGCACTTTCCTTTTTTGAACTTCATATGGTTGGTCATTGCCCAGTCCTCTAACTTGTCAAGGTCTCTCGGCAGGGCCTCCCTGCCTTCAAGGGAGTCAACAGCTCCTCCAAGTTTTGTGTCACCTGAAAACTTACTCAGTATCACTTCCAGTCCTCTGCCCAGGTCATTTATGAAGGTGTTGAAGAGCACAGGGCCAAGATGGAGCCCTGTGGAACCCCACTAGTGACAGGTTACCAGTCTGATTTTACCCCATTTACTATTACCCTCTGTGCTCCACCCATGAGCCAACTGCTCACCCACCACATGATGTGTTTATCCAGCTGTGTCCTGGATATTTTGTCCAGAAGAAACCTGTGACAGACAGTATTGAAAGCTTTACTGAAATCCAGAAAGATTACATCAACTGGCTTCCCTTTATGAACTAGATAGGTTACCTTGTCATAAAATGAAATTAGGTTTGGTAAGCAGGACTTTCCTCTCATGAAGCTGTGCTGAGACCCCCCTGGTCCATCATCCATGTTGAAGACAAAGGCAAAGAAAGTGTTAAACACCTCTGGAAGAGATACTGCTCTGCAATTTTACTCCTGGAGTTTCATACCAGCGCATCCAAATGTTTCCTGACTCCTCCTGCATTCACTGAATACAAAGGTTTTTTACATAACTCAATAAATAAAAGATCTGGCCAGCATTTTGGAACTCAAACATTTGATATATTTTTTATTACTTTTATCCAGAAGCATGGTGCAGAAGCTGTACCTACTGTGCATCAGTGTATTACTACTGAGATATGCACCCTATATGTCTGTGCTTTGAAAGAAAGTACCACTTCTTTGTAACGTTTTTCTTTTGTGAGTTAAAATATTAAAAATATTTTTAATGCATTTAAATATGAAATATAAACACTATTTATCAATAAAACACAATATGATCATCCATTTTGACAGCCAAATGATGTATCTTAGTTATAGGAAGGTCTCTGTATGCATCCAATGTCTTTTATTATTGCATTCCCAGCACTGCCAGCTGAGGCAGGAATGTGAACCCTAGGGAAATGAAGATGACTGGGTTTTGGCAAACCACACAAAAGACTTTACTACATTGGTACCAAGACAGGCATCATGCCATTGAAGAGTTAATAGGCTCCTTTTCACTGAAGGAAAACAAAGCCTGTAAAATAAAAGAAATAAGGAAAAAGGACAAATACCATGGTCTCATCAGGGTTCAAATTTGTCATGCAAAATGAACAAATAATCTGTCTTCTTTCTTAAAAGGGAAGAAACAAAGGTACCAATAAAGGCAGGAGTATGCAAGTGTTCCTTTTCAGGAACTTAGATCATAAGCTTGTGACTGCAGGGTACAAAAATCAAAATTGCAGGGAGTCACATGCCACTTATGCCCTTGAATTTTTAGGATTTTTAGCTTTTTGTAGATTTTTATGCAGTTGCATATTGTCTCACACTTTAGAATAGCATTTAACACTTATCAAACCCTATTCCCCACTTCATATTGAATTTTCTAAATTAAGGCTTGTTTAAGCTCCTTTCAAGGCAAGACTATAGTGAACACATTCTGTTTAAGAACATATATACCCCAGGCCTGAACAACAAGATACCATCACAGTCAAAGCAACCTTCAAGTCCAGAAACTTGGGAAGCTCCAGAGACAGCACGTGCCATGAAGGAGGGGAAGATGAGGAAGAAAGGGGTCTTGGGACCTCTGACTCAATTTCTGGGGAGGCATGCCAAGGCGGCAGATTTGGGGAGGATCTGGGGTGGAGAGTTCTTGGATTGGACCATAAATTGTGGAACACATAATAGGTGTGTGCATCTTTGTACTTCTTGCTGTAGAATGCCTTCATTAAAGCCCTGCTCTATATCTTACATATACTAATAATTGCCTGGTGAGTCTTTTTCTCTTGATCCTTAGGCAGCACCACAAACACAAGAAATTCCAGCATTAGCCTCCAGGGATATTATTACACTGATAGTGGACAAGATCAAAAATGGTCTGGATAGTCTTTTTCAGAGCTGTATTCAGCTATGACATCTATTCAACAGCTCCAGTGTCACCCAGGTTGCAAATTAAAGCGGAGATGTCAAAAAACATCTTATGGAATCTTGGACCATTGTTTTGTGTTAAAAGTCTATAATTATACATAGTAAACTGTATGTCACTTTACTTTGTTCAAATGATGAATGTTGTTGTACACATATATCAAGCACGCAGACAACCTTAAACCATATTTTAGTTCATCCCTCACTAGTACATCCTATTCTTTTTGTTTCAGTGGAAGAGCAGGAATAATGAATATGAAGGATTTAAGTGAAATCAAAATTATACCCACGGCATATGCCCCTTGTTTGGTAAATGCAGTTTTAACAAAAGAAGGAATAGAATATTTCTTCTATCTTTATATTGCTACTGTAACATAAATTCTATAGTCTATGTTCTCTAAGTACATTAACAACAAAAGGAGGGCTAAGGAGAATCTCCATCCTTTATTGGATCCAGGGGAAACAATCACATCTGTAATGTTGTGTTCGGTTTTGAGCAACTCGCTAAAGAGAGACATTGAGATGCTGCAGCATATCCAGAGAAGGGCAACAAAGCTGGTCAAGGGTCTGGATCACAAGTCCTCTGAGGAGCAGCTGAGGGAGCTGGGGTTGTTTAGCTTGGAGAAAAGGAGGCTCAGGGTTAAGGTGGGAGTGGAGAGTGGCTTATCACACTCTACAACTACCCGAAAGGAGGTTGTAGTGAGGTGGGTAACTGTATCTTCTCCCAAGTAACAAGTGATAGGACAAGAGAAAATGGCCGCAAATTGCACTAGGGGAGGATTAAGTTGGATAATAGGAAAAATTACTCCACTGAAAGGGTTGTCAATCATTGGAACAGGCTGCCCAGGGTAGTGGATGAGTCACCATCCCTGGAGGTACTTAAGATGTGTAGATGTGGCACTTAAGGAGGGACATGGTTTACCTGTGGACTTTGCAGTATTGAATTAACAGTCGGACTTAACCATCCTAAAGGTCTTTTTAAACCTAACCAGTTCCGTGATTCTACAATCATTCTATGTATTTTCCAGTTGCAGGTGTATTTTTCAGCAATTAGATGCAGACTGCTGAACCACTATTCTGGATATCATTTGTCCTGATTACCAAATACTGGGCTTGGGCAAGTGATTATAAAGGTATACACTGGGTATCACCCTGGAAAATAGAAGTGAGCAAACACCGCATTTAAAATAATACAGAAACCATCTTGGTAATTTACCTAGTAACAAAACATTTCACTTAATGTCCCTTTGCAATGTGCCTGCCAAGCCATTTTCGTCTGAAGCAAAATAATTGCATTGATCACCATGGCATCACTCTTATTCTCACTAATGGACCTGGAAATAGCTCTGGTCTTCATCCACAATTGTACTTACCCAAGCCTGCAATAACTGTTTCAGAAACACAGATCTTTTACTTCACCAAAGCTTATTCTTAGCTGAAAGTTAATTCATAAGAGATTGCTGTACTTTGATTAGGAAAAAATAATACCTACTAATTGAAAAAATCCAGGGCCAGAGATCAGAGTTAAAAATATTATTCCTTCTCTTTTGGGGATGAAGAGTCCATGACAATATATTAAAAAAAAAAAAAAAAAAAAGTATGGTTTTTCCTTTTTTTATGTTTACTCTCATTTTCCTGTTTATTTTGGTGGAATTTGGCAGATAGTTATCCTTTAAGTTCAAGATGATACAGAAGCACTACCAAAGAGAGATATTTTGACCCAAAGAGACAGAATAATCCCAAGCGAAGGACCTGGGACTTTATGCACTTATTTTTTGGATGGGGGTGCATAGATTTGAGACTTTCTAGAATGTTGGGTGATTGCGTGTAATTCACAGCTTTATCACGATAGAATGGTTGAGCTTGGAAAGGACCTTAAAGATCAAGTCTAGTTCCAACCCTTCTGCCCTGGGCAGGGACACCTTTCACTAGACCAGTTTGCTCAAAGTCCAGTCCAGTCTGGCCTTGAACAATTCCTTGAGCACATATTCTTTATTGCTGCTCAGTAGCATATGGTGTTGTGCAATGGGAAAATCATGCAGTGCTTCCTTAGGTACAAAGTAAGGGTCACATCCTGTTGTGGTGCTGTTCCATGTGAGATAGTCCAAGAGCAATGATATTGTTGTGAGCATTGTACGGGCTGTGTGCTTCATCAAGGAGATGTTATAGTGATTCTTTCTATTCTAGCTGCAACAATCTAAATAAAACCATTCAGACTAAAAGTGTATACGAGCTGTGAAGATGCATAATACTGGGTTTCAGGGAATAATGTAATAGTGTTGGTCTGAATTTCCAAGACAGCTAGGGACTGTTGAAAATTATAGAATAAACTATTTTCAGTGAAGTAGTGTAATAAATCACGAGAATGGTTCTAACTATAGAGCAAACAAGGAACAAACTTTACTCTCAGGTCCTGTGAATGTTCTTTGTCAAAGCCCACATAGTTTGAATAACCAGACAAGCCTCTTTTCATGGTGACCCTGATGTCAGGATTGCTTTGATTTTTCTCATGTGTTGAAATAAAAGATAATATTTCTTTCTGCTAGTGACCATGAGGGAGCTATAAGTTCCTTATGTAAGGCTTCTCAAAAACCCCTTTGTCCAAGTTCTGCCATAGAAAATTTAATAAAAAAAAATATCCACTTATTTTAATTTGGTAATCTTCAGTCTTTCCTCAAAATTTATGCTAATTATTTGGCTTTTGTTATTTCTGCGTTGCTCTGAATGTAGTATTTCTGTTCTCACACTTATTGATAACCTTACCCTTAAAGTTACCCTAACTTCCAGCTTGACACTCTGCTATGTTCAGAAGTAACTCTGCTATTTTTCCAGCTTGACACTCTGTTATGTTCAAAACTAACTGGGGGCTACTTGTCAAGTCTCAGATCAATACTCTGTTGGAGACAATAAAATGTACCGCTATTGTAGCACTTCTAAGTGTTTTTTTACTGATGCTGAATTAAACTAATAACACTGAAAATTTATGACATTTGAAAAATCCAAGGGAAAGGGCTAAAGAAATTTGCTCTGGTAGGAGAAAATACGTAATCTGCAAAGTATTTTTAAATTCAAAATATAGGATAATGGGACTTTAATTATCCTCTGGATATACCTAAATGCATTTACCTTAACAATCAGTTTAACAGGGGTGGATATGTTATTTCTGTATGGAGATGAATTTTAAGTTGCTTCCTATGTTATAAATACAGTGCAGGAAAAAGACTTGGGAGAAAATGATAATCTGTAGTTCAACTGTTCATATTTTTCAAGACTACAAAACCAGTGATTCACTCTATTGCATCTCAGAAAAAGGCTTCCAGGCCATAAGTGGATGCTGACAGTAATCAGCAATCAGTGGGTAGCTTCTGAGCATGCCTAGTGGAGAGGCTTATGTATTTCAAAGCACAGTTTCTATGTTGAGAGAAGGAGGAAGCTGAGTTGTGCTGCATCACTCTCCTCGCAATCTGTTCTGGCACAACTCCCTGTGCTATGCAAGGGAGTTCAGCAATTCTGCACTGCCTTCGACTAAGACATAAGACTCAAAGGACTCAAAGCACTACAGCAGAAGAAGGTGAAAATATTTACATGTTTTAAGAAGGTGAGGGAGAGAAATTTTATTATACATAGCCTCCTGATTTGTACAAGACTGATGTTGGAATGCAGTACTAACCTACTTTCATAACAAGGTACATGTCAGAAGTCTCAAGGCTCCCTATTTCTCCAGATAAAATGCAAGAAAAGCAAACAATGCAAAGGAAACCTTAAATGCTGCTGTTTGAGACAAGAAACCTTCCTTGACTACATCAAAGGGTCTACTCTCCATCTAGCTTAGCTGATTTTTAGCTTTGCTTTATCATCTCTGTTGGCCTTCAGTTGGATGAGGTCCTAGAGCTAAAAGCCTGAAACTTCCAGAGAAGGAGCACATTTGGCAGCAGTTGCTGATGGTATAGCACCTTTCAGGGCTACTTGCTTCTAAGCAATCAAACTGGGAATTTCTTCCAAGCCAAGTGGTACAGACTGTGCTTGTCTTCTGCAGCCACCTGCAGAGCTCTGGTTTAAAACAAGCTTTTGAATTCATCACAAGACCAAGAAGAGGAGCACAGTGGAAAAATCTTCACTTGTCATCATTTTTTTTTTCCACCTCATTCCCCATTTATGTTTCATAGAAAACTTCATGGATAGAATTTTTCCTTGGGCTTACAACAGCAAATTAAAATTTACAGCAGGGTTTTTGCTGTGTTTGTCTGTGCTTTCTAGAGTTACACATTGTGGGGAACATTTTGATAACAATGGGTTGGCAGCAGTATAGTTATGGGCTGCTTTTGTTTTAAGCTGTCATGGAAGCCAGAAGCTGCGCACCTATTCATGGCAGCACTAAAGCTGGGGAAAGGAGAACTATGATAGCTACACTTATCTTGTACAACTCTGCTCCTGGAAACACAGTTCATAAGCCTCTGGTGATGGTGTTACTATAGACAGGATGCCCTGTGCCACTCACCCTTTCACTGCTGTCATCAACTTGTATGAATGAAGTTTGCCAAAAGACTTTTGTTTTCTCTAAGATGGAGGGCTTATTTGGCATGTAAATATATGTTCAAACATAGTACTTATTAATTGTTACACAGAAGTTATTCAGACTCTCGATTTCTCAAACCTCTTCCAAAATTTTCTCTTTCACAAGATTGATTTAAATGATAGATTAATACCATACATTCCCAACCTGTGTATGGGTTCACAACTCTATGCTTGCAGCCCAGATATTGATCAGTCATGCCCATTTTTGTGTGTGTGTGTGTGACTTTGGTTAGAGTTTTTTTTTGTTTTGGTTTGGTTTTTGTTTTGGTTTTGGTTTTGTTTTGTTGTTGTTTTTGGTTTTGTTTGTTCGTTTGTTTTTTTATGACAGACCATATGGTCACAGATGAGAATCCAAATGGCATCTTCTATCCCCAGGTGGTTCCTCTGCTGTAATCCTCCCGACCACAGCATGAGCAAGAGCAAGCCATTGCTAGACAGCCACCTAAATTAGTGTGCCAACTAGTCAGGCAAATGAAATTGCCACTGGATGTTACAAATTCCCTTCCGTGTTACAGACTGTCATGTGTCTGTCTGTCTGTAGACTTCTCTCCTCCCTCCCCACCGTGACTTTCGGACTTACGGACTGGTTTTAACCAAGTTGGAGACAGCGGATGGTGTCACAAACACAATTAAGCTCTTGCACATATTACGAGCATTAGCAACAAATTGGAGCCCCATTTCAGAGAAAGGTAGTAAAATGATATTATATGGTGTTTGGCAGTAATCTGTGATATTACACAGTGTTTGGCAGTAACCTGTGGCAAGCCTTTGGCTGTATGTGTAACACTTGGCTAGACTCGGTGTACTCAGGTGGCAGCACTGCAGAAAACATAGCAAGGGAAAGCCACACTTATTTAGCAGTATTGAAATAAAAGAGGTAAAGGATGCCAGCAGGGGCTGTAATCACTCTTAGAATATTTAGCATCCTGTAAAGGAAAATGCCCACTTCCATGATACTGTAAACAAGAAACTCTACTTTCATTTAACAACAGTTTCTAGCTTACTTGTTTTTTTGAGAAAACTTTATAAATAAAATATCAACACAATGATTATGGTTACCAAATACTATATATAGAGACAATAATGAACAAAAAGATTAGGAATCTTGGGTCTAAAGATAGAAAGAATATTTTACTATTTTTAAGCTTCATTTAACTGCATGTTTGGAAACAATATTTTTCTTAGATGTAGGCTGCTTTTGAGTTAGAAATGACAAAATTGAATTACAATAGTGTGCTATCTGAAAACTGAAAGTGCTAAGAAGTGTATGCCTACTTCATAATTTTATGTATGCCTACTTTATAATTTTATGTCTTTCTTGGAGTGAGGGGCCCAGAACTGAAGACAGAATTCAAGATGTGGCCTCAGTGTCAAAGGCAGGGAAATAATCCCTTCCCTGGTCCTGCTGGCCACACTACTTCTGATACAAGCCAGGATGCCAAGGGCCTTCATGGCCACCTGGGCACACTGCAGGCACATGTTCAACTGCTGCTGACAACCACCCCCTGGTTCTTTTTCATTAGGTATCTTTCCAGCCACTCTGCCCCCAGCCTGTAGCGCTGCCTGGGGTTGTCATGACCCAAGAACAGTTCCTGACAATTCATCTTGTTGCATCTCATACCACTGGCCTTGACCCCTCTGCAGAGTCTTCCTATGCTTCAGCAGACCAACACTCCTGCCCAAGTTGGTGTACTCTGCAAATTTGGCCCCCTCATCCAGATTGCCAATAACAATATTAAACAGAACTGAGCCCTGGGTAATACCACTGGTGACTGGCTGTCAGCTGGATGTAACTCCATTCACCACCACATTCCGGGCCCAGCGATCCTGACAGTTTTTTGCACAGAGCACAGTGTGCCCATCCATGACATAAGCAGCCAATTTCTGCAGGAGAATGTTGTGGGAAATGCATTCAAGAGAAAAATCTTGATTTACTATACATTCCTCTGCAGATCCAGGGCATACCTACTATTGATCACTTACTTAGTCTGTGTTCATTTAAACCCGAATAACATATTTATACAACTACAAGAACAAAAGAGATCTGAGACTATAAAGCAGGGAAACAACAGTGTTGTCAGTGGGAATTGCTGGATGCATGACCTTTTCTCTCTTTAAGTGTCTATAACTAAAATATGTGTTGGCATATGTACAGACAGGTTATTTTTTTTCAGTAGGTGTCTCCAGTAAGATTCCTCTGCCTACAAGAAGCCAGTGGGAAAACTCCACTTAAAAAGAGATTACACCTTAAATACAGGTATGGGTCTCTGGCTTCAGGAGCACATCTTTCAAAATCTATTCTCATGCTCCTGGAGTTTGACACAGGTATGATTTGCATCAGTTTATAGCAATATTTTCAGAAATCATGGTAATTTTTACACTGACACAAAAGCACAGTTAATCCCCTTGGTACAAACATATCTATGGGTGTTCACACACATAAGTGTGTTTGCAGATACTCACCATTTTCCTCATCCTATGCATGAGGCTTAGAGCATAAGAGCAGGTGTCAAGCTGAGGCTGCAGCCAAGGATGATCTCTTCACAAAGCTGCTGACTCCTGCCTTGTTGAGGAGAGTGGGCAAACCCATGGGACAAGAGTCTGATCAGCAGGGGTCCCAGGACTGGACACAGTTGGGAACACTGTGCCTGAAACCCAAAACCTTACATTAAGTAGGTGAAATGCTCCCAGGAAATAAAACTACACTAGTTTGGTGTTGGTGGCTGTGCCTCAATACCAACTCTATTATCCTGAGACTGGATATGAATTAAACTTTGTACATATAGTCTGAAATTTATTAAAGTTGTATTGTATAGAATACAACATTTATAAATTACAATATGTAACTATATTAGGACTAGCCAGAAGGACTCTCAGGATAGAAATAATGAAGAAAAATGATGCAATGACAATGAAAGACTTTCCCACAAACCCTGGAGGTATTTTTCAAAGATAGTTTGGTGAACAGCTGATCCAAAGGCCTGATGTCCTGTGAAGTTCAAGAAATAGGTGATGAACCTATGCAGGGTAAGGAACAGAAAACTGCCAAGACAAAGCCTTACCATGTAAAAAGTTACTAATTTGCAAGACTTGTTTGGAAGTTCTTTCAGGAATTAGGTAGCTTGTCTAGAGGCTTTCCTCTTCTTTTATATCCTGCTCTGTTCTTATCATCAGGATGATCAATACATTGTTTTACAGAATCTACCATATCCACCCTCAGCCACAGACTCACAAAGGGAATAACGTCAATACTGGACACAGTCAGGCCTCCTGGGTAAGAGTAATCATTGCTCTCATTTAGCACTTAGCATAAAAATGGGAAAAGAGCAAGATGGGTTTTCTGAAAGGGGTAACATTATCAAAGGGAGAAGCTGAGCTGAAGCTATTTGCATAAGTACCTTTAATTTATAAAACATTTCAATTCCAATTTTAGTTAGAAATATTTTTAAAGAAAACAACCCTCATTTTTAACTGGTGCATAGAATTTTGTGTTAATGTATTTTCAGAATTTGCATTCTGGAATGTTGAAAAAGTAGTACAAACTGATGTTCCAGAGGCAACACTCAAGGCAAAACTGCTTAAAGGCCCTTGAGTGAATAAGTGTAGAAAATCAATTTTTCTTCAAACACCTTTTTGGACAGTTAAGTTTAGGAGAAACTCAGCAATAAAATGACTGGACAAGTGACAAAGTATTCATTCTCTTCAGCTGGGTTTCCTTTACACAGTGTCCTGATTTCAGCCAGGACAGAGTTAATTTTCGCAGTTGCCAGGAGGGGTCATGGCCAGGACCCCGAGGTTATTCTATACCACCTCACATCATTGCCAAGGGCAGGGGAAGGGAGTCTCTTCCAGGAAGAAGGGGTTCCTTTGTTTTGGAAGAGGGAGTGGTGGGGTAACCAAGCCGGTTCCAAACCAGAAGGAGCAGTAGTGTTAATGGCAGTTCTGAGCCAGAGGGAGCAGTTGGGGTATCGTGGTAGCAGTCAGGTCAGGCTCTGAGGTGAGGATTTTCCATGAGAGCCACTCTCTTTTATACACTTCTGTTATTAATATTGTTGCTGTTACTGTTCATTTTCTTATCTTGTTGCTGTCACTGTTCTTTTTCTTATCTCATTACTCTTTCCAGTAAATTGTTCTTATCTCAACCCGTGGTCTTTACCTGTTGTGCCTCCAATTCTCCTCTCTAGCCCACCACAAGGGATGGAGAAGCAAGTAGGCAGCGGCATGGTTTGGAGAGTACCAGTGGAAGCACTAAATTGGGGAGTACCATTCCTAAATCATGATACACATGAATGATGGATATTCTGTATCTTCTAAGAAACAATGAGATGTCATTAGCTGAGCAACAAAAACTACTTTAGCCTTCATGCAGAACTAATAACGCAGTTACTTTCCAGGTACAATACAAATTTTTAAGCTTAAGTCATTTTTATTTTTAATTTTTTTTTTTTTAAGCATCTAATCTAGTGTCCTGAATGGTTCAGCAACCTCAGTCTCCACTGCAACAAGTGGAGGAGAAGGGATGCTCCCACGGAACGCTTCTCACAGCACCCCAGTTAGGCTTCTGCTCTGAACACCATCTCATTCCCTGCTGACAATACAGGTAGGAGACAGAAATTTCCTTCCTCACCAAGAAACCCAAGGTTGGTGTCTTTCTTAGAGAACTTGACTGTTCCGAATACTCATGGTGCAGTTTTCAAACTTAACTTGTAACGGTTATTGTTGGGAAATCCTGATATGCACATGTATGCAATGTTAAGTAGTAATATCCAAGGACAGACTGTCATTTTCTTAAGGTTGCAGTGAAAACAAGGGATGTAGTTATTGTGGTCTGGATGAGAAAAATGCTACAAATTTTAACCTAATAGTATCCTGAAGCTGTAAAACTACTACATAATAATTTTCATCCCACAAAAATAACTGAAATTTTTACTGTGACTTCATTATGCCCCAGGTTAGACACAGTGTGAGCAAAGGTTTGGAATGATACAAAAACAAATCTGAAAATCAAGGTAATAATTGATTAAACTGGATGCCAGAGGACTAGGTGTCCAGACTGAGGATATCTCATTTTCTTGAAATGTAACCTTTTAAGACAGGTTAAATAATTTGACTGCAAAAATTTTAAGCATTAAAAAAAAAAAAAAAAAAAGAGAGAGAAAAAAAAGAGAAAAAGACTTGAAGCTACTCAGACAAATTTACATATATTTACAGCTGTGAAATGTTAAGTACATATTTACAACATGTAGCTCAGGCATACCCTATGCTTACTCAAGGATGCTGCTTCTTCTTGCCCTTGCTGCAAACCTGAAACGCCTGCAGTCAGTCTCAGCTTATAATAACATCCACCGCTGCGTTTGGGTCTCTGCCTGGTGACTAAGGGCCTGTTGTTATGCCTTGGGCCATATGTTTAGCCCCATCAGTCATCAAACCAAAAGCACCATTCACCCCTGATCATTATCACTTCAGCCAATATCAGTCTATCTACTCAGCAGATGAAATCTTACCAGCACAATTAGAGTGTGATAAATGCAGATACGCAAGCAGATCAGATCATTCCCTACCACCCACAATATGTATAAAAATAATTTTTCCAGGTGGTTCAAAGCAGCTGGCCATGTGCCTAACAAGTCACCAAGGCATTCTGGGATTGCATAATAAAATACTACTTGTCATGTAGTATTTTAATTATTGTTATCAGCTTCCAGAATTTCAGTAAACTGGGCGTACTGCTTAATGAGTTTATACTTAGCCAGAGGCATTGTATCACAAGTAAAAAGAGAGCAATGCTACTATATTGTACTGGATATACTATTACTCCAACACAGCAAAAAAATCAATTTACTGTAGACTTCTCTTCAGCATGCCTGGATCTTAAACTCTGTGAGAATAATAAACTCTTGATATGATAAACTTCTTTTGTTAATATTATCACAGCATGCTTAAAATGTGCCCCTAGAGTAGATGAGAGGGCCCCTCAGGCTAGGAGACTGCAAAAAGAGAATGATCATACTCTCATGTTATGTAAACTCACCTTCACTCTCTTGCATATAGACATCTCCCTGTTTTTGAATCAATGACATCAAGAGCATAAATGCTTGAGGTAAAAACCCCCAAACAACTGAGTCACATTAGCAGAAAATTTCTTAAAAGCAAAATGGATGTAGGAAATTGAGCGGAAGGAAATACAAAAATCCAGAGAAGGAATAGTTCTTACTTTGCTGTTCTCTGAGAACTTATATCTACCTTTTCTTCTGTGTGTTTCAAACAGCTTTCCGAGGCCAAGCAAATCTGTGGTTTATAAATGAGAAAACAGAAGAACAAGGAAGGTCAACTACATAATTTAATATAAAGACATCTATGTGACAAATGTAAAATACATGGTTTCCTTTGGCTGGTGGTCTCCTCTTATACTTTCAGAATTATCTAAGCATATCCTGCACACTAAAATAATACTTTATTAATTTTTACTGCCATTAGCAGTCGAGAACAAATTCAGCTCTTGGAAGATGAGATGGATTTTATTCTGATTTATTTATCATCAAAAGAACTGTTAATTAAATTCTCAGTGCAAAATATCACTGTAAATGCATCAACTCAAAATAACCCAGCTTGGCTTTCAGTGTTTATTAGATTCTCGAGTATGTTTTCCTGCTCATGATCAGGAAAAAAATCCAAAAAGTAACAAAACAAAGAAAAAAACCCCAAACACATACAACCCCCTCCCCCACCAAAACAAAACAAACCAACTCAGGGAAACAGAACAAAAACCCTAAGAGAAGCTTTTAAATGGAAATTTATGTAGAAGACACTAGAAAACAATTTTCATGGAATGAAAATGTTAGTGGTTACTACCCTTGTCAGCAAGCCAACATCAGTTTGGAGATATGTTAGATGCCCCTCGTTAGCGCTTGCTTCTACTCTTCCTGCTGGTGCAATAGTGGACGGACAGGCCAAGCCACCAGTGGCACAATACAGAGATAGAGGGAGGAAGGGGTCTGCAAGCAATCCTGGGAAATTTCTCCCAAAGATGTTCAGTTCAGGGAGATCACAGTGCACTCAGTCCAGAAAATGCTTACTCATAAGAGCATGCTATTAGCTTTTGGACTTGGAGCCAGAGCATGCTGGCACTGCTTGAAAAGAAGCTGAGGAGCAGCAAGCTGTACAGCAATCCTGTGACATGATGCTGGGCCCTTGCTTTGGACAAACATTTTGTAGGTTACAGCAAGGGCTTCAGTGTCCTCTGTAGATGCATGAGAATCTTCAGGTGCCCTCTGAGCAGCTGTAGGAGGCAACCTGGAAAACCTGTTGTCAATAGGTTGAAATTCTCACTGTAGTAATCTGCAGCTTCATGGCATGGCCCATGCATTCAGCAAGGCTGAAATTTTATTAAAATAATGAGTTGTTTTCTCAGTCTTAAAATCTTGGAGGCAGTTGGTGAGTGTAATCAGTACTGTTCACCCTTCTTAAGTGCCCAGAGGAGAAAATGAGAACTGTTGGAGGTATCCTTAGAGTCAGGAGATGCCAGAAGTGCTGACTGCATGGCCAGGGCTCTGCTCCATAGGGAATGTAGACAACCATTGCTGCAAGAAAACATTCTGCTTGTCTGAGAGGATGAAGAGACTCTTTTGGTCTGTGCATATCTTGACTTATCCTTTGTGCAATGCCTTGAGGTTTGCAAGGTTAAAGCTGAAGAGGAATTGTGCTGGAACCAACCCTCTCCCTCTTCTTCCCCAAGTGATGAATTCTCATGTTGATACTTCCAAGGAGAATGCGTGGGAAGAGAAGTGATCATGTTTAATGTTTCTTTCAATTCCTACTGTATCTGTCCAAATCTCTCCCTATATCTGCTCATCCTTTATTTATGCAACTATTATCCCATTTTAATTGACAATACCACAGCCCCTCTTTGCTCTTACTCTACTTTCCCTCCAGTGCCAACAGTCTGAAAGCAGGTACCAGTATGTGTTTTAACAGGAAGTTGCACAGTATCTGGGGCATCTTTTTCAGACTCTGAAACACGACTCTGTCTTGATTTCATGTTGTCCTTATTCAGAAACTTTTTTTCTTAAAAATATTTCATAGTCCTTGGTGTTCCCTTTTCTGCGCTGGATGCTAGCAGAACATGGGCTTTGTCAGCCAGCAATTCCCTTTGGAGTCAGACCACTGTACTAGCCACCTAACTGTACTTTCCGAAAAGGCGAAAAAACCTTGTCATCAACCCTGACAATCCTTGGAGCATAAAACCAAAACCTAGACTTCCGAGAATACTTCTGAGGGAGAAAATAACTCCTTGTCCATTTTGTTGTAACTTAAGCAATGTCCCTTGCACTTGATCTCTGTCGTGGTTTCACCCCAGCCAGGAACTAAGCCTCACACACCTGCTCACTCACTCTCCCACAAGCAGGAGGGAGGAGAAAATCAGAAGGGTAGAGGTGAGAAGACTCATGCATTGAGAGAAAGACAATTTAATAGGTAAAGCAAAAACCTCATGAACAATCAAAGCAAAACAAGGACTTAATTCAATGCTTCCCATGGCAGGCTGCCTCCAGGAAAACAGGGTTCCATCATGCATAACAATGATTCAGGAAGACAAATACCACCATTCTGAACAGCCCCCTGTTCCTTCCTCTTCCCCCAGCTTTATATGCTGAGCATGATGCCATATGGTCTGGGATATCCCTGTGGTCAGTTGGGGTCAGCTATCCCAGCTGTGTCACCTCTCAGCTCCTTGTGCATCCCCAGCCGCCTTGCCAGTGGGATGGTGAGAAAAGCAGAAAAGGCCTAGGCAATAAGCACTGTTCATCAACAAGGAAAACATCCCTGTATTATCAACACCATTTTCAACACAAATACAAACACAGCCCCATCCTAGTTACTGTAAAGAAAATTAACTCTATCCCTGCCCAAACTGGCACAGTCTCTCAAATCTTTTCTTCTTCTATTTATTCCTTTTCTCAGTACTTTACGCCATAAGGTGTTTTTTGCTGTTTTCTTCTAGATACAGTTTCACTGGTCCTTCTACCACAGTCCTAATTTAGTTTTCTGTAAAAGGGGCCATGGACAGCTGCTTATACTCCCTACTGAATTCATTACTATCAAATGAGATTGAAACACTAATTGCATACAAGAAAAATGCTGTGGCCAAGCTAGAAGACTGCTCCTACAGCCTTGAGATGTCCAAAAAATGAAAAGGCAGTCAGAGACTCCTCTGGAGGTAAGAAAATCTTTTCATTGAATGAATCATCTATAATGACTTTATTACTGTTAATACAATGTGTAAATGCAGGAAAATAGCAATAAATATTTTTATGACTGATGGGTCATAAGGAATTCTGAGTGTTTTCTCTTAATGATGACGAAATTTACTTTGACTGAACCTACTCAATGCAAACCCTCTGAAGAAAACATGCACAGCTTGTGGGAAGGAAGTCCAGATAAGTAACACTGTTCCCTCGATTTCTTAGGAAACCCATTTCCTATTACAAAGTTGATACATTAAGATTTGTTGAACTGGGATTTTCTCAGAGAAACATCAAAAAAAAGCTTGATCGATGTTTTGCTAAAATCCAACACCTTTGTAATACCCAAAAATGGAAATTACATTCCACCTATGCAATATATTTCCATGACTTTGCTTCAAAAGGATATACTCATTCATGCCTTTTCACAAAACTGAGTGCAACTGCACTATCTCAGAAATAGTAGCATTTTGGTATTGAAAAAATATTACTGTATGCAAAAAATAGGAGTTGTAGAATTACTGGGAGGAGAAAGAGGGATTGCCTGTATCATTTACATGATATACACAGATACATACTATTGTTCCACAGAATGACAATGACTGCTATCTCAAAAATATATATTCAGGGCGACTGCAGCTAAATATATCAGATCAGCCTAATACAAATCATGCCTTCCTTTAGTTTCAAAGACTAAACCATACCCTATTAAATTTGGAATTCAAAAAGTGTTTGGAACAAGCATAAAGAGAAATTGGGAAAAAAAAAAAACAACAATCAGAGAAGTTCAAGCTATCTTGGGTAAAGCTGAATGGAATATTTCATAGAAGCATAGAATATCCTGACTTCAAAGGATCTCAAAAGAATCATTGAATCTACCTCCTGGCCCTGCACAGGACAACCCCAAAAATCATATCATGAATATTTGGAAAAGAACATTAAAAAAAATGCTCCTTTCCTGCATTTTACAATGTGCTTGATCTATATTTTTGCATCGGAAATTATACTTTCAGCAATGGCTCTACCATTGTTGCTCTATTGCCTTTGCAAGTAATGAAAAAGAACAAAATTTCTTTGTATTTCAGAAATATGATAACATCATTCTAGTATTAGAACCAAAGAGGTTATAATGCAACTTCTGACAAGCAGGATACGGGACAAAAAAATCAGAGCAATTCTTAGAAGGAAATCATGGCAGACTATTGTTAGTCCCATGGCATGGTTCCAGCCCCACAAGGAGTCTGGGGTACTGCCATGGCAGGACTAGAAGGCACTGCTACAGGTACAAGGTAAACACTGACGGTGACCCCCTATATATCACAATGCACAGTGGAGGCCATCTCTGCCCACTCCCAAAACTGTGGCCCTTTAGCAAAATGCTCAGCTTACTGACCTCTTTGTGCACCCCTGCTGCGCTCTCTCCACTCGGGTCATTCACTACATTCTGCAATGCAAGTCTGAGACAGCACATCCCAACCAACTGCAAAATACCATTGACTACGAATGACTTACTAAATTAAAGAGTATATAAAGCAGAAAGAAATAAAAGATGGGAGTAAAAACATCCTTAAATTGTCTTTACTTTGTGTCAGCCTATTAGAGTGCATGGAACAGACAAATAAATAGTAGACAGAAAACATAGGGAAACAAAAAAAGACCAAAATGATGCTGCAAAATTGTACCAATAGTAATGTTGCTAGTAATAATAAAGTACACAAAAGGGGAAAGGAACCAGACAGTCA